>NW_022170249.1:32623914-32752788 GCF_008802855.1 Photinus pyralis
TAAACAGCATGGGACTATTGATAGATCCCTGTGGAAGCCCCTCAAAAACATATCTAGGGCCTATAAATTGACCTTTGCCACTTCTTATATAAATCTCTCGATGAGAGTACAAACCGATCAGGTTTTGCGCTAGTTGGTTCGGGAATTCCAATTTAATGAGTTTCTTCTGAAAAATGTCTAATTTCACACATCCGTAAGCATCCTTGAAATCGATAAAAACCGCTCCTACTGTTTCTTTTTTGGAATAACTTATTTGTATGTCGGAAACTAGTTTTGTTAAAGCGTCAGCGGTGCCTAATCCTCGCTTGAATCCAAATTGAAAAGCCTGTAGCTTTTTCTTGCTTTCCAACCACCATTCAATCCTATTCTTGACCATTCGCTCTAATGTTTTAAATATACACGATAAAAGTGATATAGGCCTATATGATTTTGCATCGTTTGGGTTTTTATTGGGCTTAATTATTGGGACAACAATGATTTTTTTAAAGGTGGGCACGCTATCTCCAAACAGGTACACTCTATTAAATGCAGTTACCAATAATTCCTTCGCCACGGTGGGCAGCCACTTTAATAGCTGATATGTAATATTATCAAAACCTGGTGCTGTATTCTTAGCTGATTTGACTGCCTTGATGAGTTCTTCAATTGAAAATGGTTGTTGTAAAAAAGGATCACTTACGTTAGACGTTTCCTGGTTTTTTTCTGATTGCACGTACGCCGGGGCTAAATTGTCAGCGAACTCTTCAATATATGATTCCGATACGTGGTGAGAGGTAGGACATCTTTTAAATTTTCTCACGATATTCCATAATTTCTTTGAGGACGTAGATGTGTTTAAGTTATTACATAGATTTTGGAAACTGTCGCGTTTTTTGTATTTCAAAAATCTTTTAGAGTGCGCAATAGTCTCTTGACAAGTAATGAAATTATCCAAGGTTGGATTTAACTTGTAATTCTTTACCGCAAGTTTCCGGCAGTGTACCACATGAGAACATTGATTGTCCCACCATGGGGGTGGAGGTCTGGATTTCTTTAACACAGGTTTTCTTAATACGAAATTACTGTCGCATCCCTTTTGCACTGAATCCACAACACAGTCATTTCTGTTATTTCTGCTGCGGACTTGGGTACCTCTTTAGCGTTTAGACTTCGATCCACGTAATTACAAACTTCTAGACTTTTCTTATCATCTATTTTCCACCGAGTTGTAGGGTAATAGGTGAACTGGAGTTGTAAATTGAAATTTAAGTTCATGCGAATGGGAAAGTGGTCTGACCCATATGTATCATCCATTACCTTCCAAGTGATATGAGTAGCAATCCCTGGCGATGCAAATGTAATATCAATTGCAGATCTCGCTTCGTTTGGGCGCCCGAGGCGCGTAACTGATCCGTCATTCAAAAACACGCTATTAGTCCCATCTATTACTTTTAATAGAATATTTCCCGCGTTATCGCTTTTAGATGAACCAAAGGCCCTATTGTGTGCGTTCATATCACCACCCACCATGTACCTCTTCCCTAATTGCCCTAACATGTGCAAATACTCGCCTTCTGTTATGTTACTCGCGTAACCCTGCGGCCTATATAAACACATTACATTCAGATCAAGATCTAGCAACTTGACCCCACACACACTAATTTCAGCATTATCAGATTTAATATTCAACGGAGTGTATTGAAGATTTCTATGTACAAGTATAGCGGCGCCACCGTAACCATCCGTACGATCGTGTCTTACTAATGTGTAATTTTTAAAAAAATCTATGTGGTTACTTTTGTACCAGGTTTCCGTTAAAAGGGCTATATGGATGTTACACTCTGCTAACATATATTCTAAATTCGGTTTATTGGCAGCAACAGATCTTATATTCCATTGCAAAAGGTTTAAATTGTTATAATTATTGTTATTATGCATTATGTAAAATGTAATATGTAAATTAAAATTAAAATAGTAAAGACAAATAAGCAAAATAAAACGTTTACGCAGTTTCAGAGGATGATGGATCGCACAGCGATTCTAGCTCTTGGTCCGATAAGAAGGAATCTTGTGAAGCGATTGAACTGTTTTCTGAGTAATCCGTGGGCGTATTGAAGCTTGGAAGGAGCTTAATGAATCCAGTAATCAGGCGTTTTAAGCGTGCTTTGAGTCGATTGGTTTTGACCGCTTTTCGACACTCAATCATTAACTCAACAAATTGTTGCTTATCCTCACAGAATTCACTAGCTATTGGAAAGGGATTGCTTTGACCTTTTGCACGCATAAGAAAATTGCAAAAACTATCATAATCTATAACCGTTTGTTTCGATTGAAAAACATTTTTAAATTCCGTAAACAACGTGGAATCCTTTTCTATCGATAGGGACTCCTTTGAATCGGAACGCTTTGCTTTTTTCGCGGGTTTTTTAAATGTGCCACCTGACGCTGTAGTCTCCGCAGAGGATGACGCAAGTGCCCGTTTAGGTCTCAACTCATCGGATGTCCTATTGAACTCTACCGAGTCCATCTGTACCATTGATTCACTACCTTGCAATTCCTCGGATGTCCTAATTGGCTCTTCCGAGTCCATCTCTACTAATGATTGGCGACTTTGTCGAACTGGAGTGACTAACTGTTCCATGGTATTGTCATTTGACTCTTTATTATTCGAGCTGCAGTTTGAAGGGCACTTAGACGCTTTATGACCTTTAGATTTACAAACAAAGCAAACTAGATCGTCATTCGACAAAAAAATTCTGAAAACCGTTTTATCATAAGCTAGCAACGTCGTAGGGGGTATTGACGAACCTACTTCTAAATCAATATACACTTGCCTACGGAAGCTTTGGACATGTTTGTAATTAGGATCGGGAGAGCCTACACTCACTAAAGTAATTGGAGAGACCGGCTTTAACTCTAATCGTTTAAGTTCCTCATACAAAATGTCATTTGGAATTACTGGAGAAACGTTAGAAAGAATGATTTTAGTTGCTGGAGATACCAGCTTACGTGCTGCTATAAAGCTATCTTTAACTTGTATACCTTTATTTTCTCTTATAAAGCTATCTACCATTGATTTTGACGCAAGGAAGATGCATATGCGCCCACCCGAGATGCGAGATGCAAACGTAACATTTTTTGGACCTATTATGGTACCTACTCCAACAATGTAATCAAATAGCGATACTCCTTCAATGGCAGGAAAGATGATACCTTGGGATCTCTCGGGAAAATTATATTTCGGCTCCGATTGTATACCTGCTACAGATGCAAAGGTACGGTTGTCCATATTCTGTGAGTTGTTAATATTCTCAGTTACCATTACTTGATTGTTTACGACCTCCATGACAGAGGAACCCAAACAGGTAGGACACGCTTAGATATCAGGCCCTCGTGGCCGTATTAAATTAACACTGCGATGCAATGTAAGTGTCCCCACCGCTAAGCGGTGTGGACAAACGTGCGTAAGCCGAGCAATAGATATAGATAGGCGAAATTGTCAATGGCGATAAATTTTAATACAAATATCTAAATTGACTTAAGTTAGTTGGCACTTATCTTATTTTGTCACGTATCCGTAGGTTACAACCTCGTGACATCGAAAGGTGTAAAGGCTTACTGCTGATAACACACCAAAATACACTTCAAACTTTAGAACTTATACCTCGTAAAGTCTGACGCGAACTGTCCACTGAAGTTATACTCACCTACATTACTAATTGTCGTTGAACATGTATGTAGTAAGTGTAGTAACTGATGACGTCCCAGTTTATTTCGTCAGTTACTAAAAATGCTCGTATGCTAGACTCGCGGAAATGTTACGTACTCGATGGTCCAAAATAACGACACTAACCTTAAAACTGGTTAAAATTACTTCGTTTCCAAAAATGGATCATTTTCCAAACGAAATTGAGGTGTAAACCAACTGTCGGCATCTAATACAACAACCAAATCTAACAATGACAATTTTTAGTGCACTTTCACATTCAAAAAATAAGTTAAGGCATGAAATGTCCAAAAAAAAAATGTCAAAACGAAAATTCAAATATGAAAGTGCACTCTTCGCTTCTTGCTCACAAGCGGCTTAACGAATTTTTTGCAGTTCTGCCTGCAATATATCGGGTAACAAACACTTTATTCTTGTATTTAGGTACAAGTAAAATTTTCTTAAACATTTTCCGTAACTAAATTAAAGTACCAGAAAACAGCAGCATTGTAAATTTTAATTTCACTCAAAGCTTTTTCAATTGACGTTCCTCTAATATAATTAAATCTTGTTTGAGCAACGAAGTAAAGTTACATCGACACAATTACTTGACGATTATTATAGCAGACGATATAAAACGACATCCCAGCAAACACTGTCTATTGCCGTAATGTAACTCTAGAGTGACATGTTATATAAGATTTTACATGTAACATAAACATTGTTGCAACAAAACCAGTACAATGAACAACTATGAATATTATACTACATAACTGTTACATTTCATTTACTACACCGTAACGTAACTTTTAAAAATAATTTGTATAGCAAATATGTAACACACTTACGTTGTGGTTATATGTTAAATAAGTAAGTTCAATTTATATTAAAAATAAATATACCGTCAACGTAAGTTAGTTACGATATTACTGTATAACCAGCAGTTCATAGATGCAATATAACATAAATGTAGCTACGTTACTACGTTCATAATTCTGTTTTTCCCACCCGGGCAACAGAACAAAAAAGTTTTAGGTTAGCTTGTGTTTTAACCTGGTTTTAACTCGTGTCTCGTGTTATTTTTATTATTTTGTTTGTTTTGTGTTCATTTATATTTCGATTATTATCAGGTATGTATATTACCATATTAATAGTTAAACATTTATGCTAATATGTTAATTTTACTTTCGGTACCTTATATCGAATAATCTATACCTATAATGCTCAGTAATGCAGTGATTCATATTATTCCAAATGAGTAAATTAAATACAAGAATGGATGTATAGCTTTTGTGCAGAGGGATAAAATTCAAGTATGATAAGCTGATGTGGTCCTCAATTTTGTCTCGACTTTGTCTCATTTTCACTTGTGCAAGTGTGTACGTTCTTTTGATGCATGCAATGTCATGTGCAATTAGTTTGTGGTTCATTTGAAAGCTTTCAGGACTAGAAGTGCTTATAGACTGGAAGCCAAATTGAGGTATCGATAATGGCTATCAGCCTCCAAAGTCTAGAAATGAGGCAAATCGTACACACATAACCTTCCGACTCCTGGTCTATAATGACTATTCGAGCAATGACACAACGAAGTGTAGTACATCTCATACAACATAGTGTTTGGTCATGTTCTATAGAATAGGCAACGATAATGGTATTATATTATCTTTGGAATAGGTTATTTTACAGACTGTGGTGTTTGGTAGTTTAAAAGTGTTCTCCCCAAACGCACATTTAAGCCATTTTCTGCAATTTACTTTGAAATTACTCATCATCTGGTATAAGTATAACTTTATGAGCTAGATAAAGTACTATTGTTTGTCACATACTTGTTTTTCATTAGACATTACTATTTGGGTTAACTTACAGAACTGGAGCGGGAACAGTATCCACAACCACAACCATTATGCCCAATAAAGAATTTCATTTGACGAGTAAGAGGCGTCAAAACCAACTGATACGGCAAGAACTGGTTCGTACTACAGAACCTGAACGTGATGGAGATAAAGTATTACTTCCTTCTAGTGGGGTATGTCCCAGTCACATGCAAACAGAAATATGTAGTATCTCACCTAACGACAATATCCTCGACAATATATCTGTAAATAATTTAGATATTTCATTGAATGACAATATCGTTGAGCAAGATTTATATGACAGAATGAATGATGAACATTCTATAACAAATGAAAATTCTCTTTCTGAAAGTACATACAATTTGGAACATAACTGTGATAATGTTAACATGGCATTGTTAGGTGATGAGCAACGAGATGAGCGATTAAAAAAAGAATTAATTGATTGGGTTATTGCATGTAACATTACACACAACAGTGTGAATAAGTTGCTACAAATACTTCGCAATTATGGACATAATTTGCCATCTGATGTTAGAACATTGTTAAAAACTCCCAAAGATACAACTAATTGTGTGTCAAATTTATCAGGGGGTCAGTATGCACATCTACAATTTTCTTCGGGAGTTCGTCATTCCGTAAAGAAATATTTTTGTGACATTCCATCCACGCTTAGTGTAAATATAAACATTGATGGTTTACCGTTATCTAAAAGCTCAACTCAGCAGTTTTGGCCAATATTAGGATCCTTGGTAACCAACTTTAACACAGAACCGTTTTTGATTGGAGTCTTTTGTGGAAAAAAAAAACCTGTAGACGTTAATGACTTTCTTCAACATTTTGTTGAGGAGTATCTAACAATAATAAAAAATGGTCTATTTATAGATGGAGTGAAGGTTAACATTATGTTGAATGCTATAATATGTGATGCTCCTGCTAAAGCATATATTTGTGGAATTAAAAGTCACACTGGTTACTTTGGATGCAGCAAATGTATTCAAGAGGGGGACTTTGTTCAAAATAGAGTCGTTTTTCCCGAATTAAATAGTCCACTGAGAACAGATTTGTCTTTTGCAAACAAAGCGCAACCTGAACACCATGTTAAAGAATCGTGCATTGAAAAATTAAACATTGGAATGGTTTCTCACGTCCCTCTTGACTACATGCACCTTGTATGTTTAGGTGTAATGAAGCGACTGCTACAATTTTGGGTTAAAGGAAAAATAAACATACGGTTAAAAGACATAGATCAAATGTCAGAAATTTTTGTTAATATGAAATGTTCAATAACAAAGGAATTTGCCCGATTACCCAGGAGCCTTTTAGAAGTAGATCATTGGAAAGCAACAGAGTTCCGACAGTTTTTGTTGTACACTGGTCCAGTACTTCTACGCCAAAAATTACCTCCTATATATTACGAGCATTTTCTTGCACTATGTGTTGCTATAAGAATCCTGATTGATTCTGAATTGTGTGTTACTTTAATTAGATATGCCCAATCTTTGTTAATGTGGTTTGTGAAGTCTTATGGTGATTTGTATGGAACTGAATATTTATCATATAATGTGCACAACCTTATCCATTTATCCAACGACGTTGAAAAATTTGGTCCACTTGACAATTTTAGTGCTTTTAAGTACGAAAATTACATGCAAAAAATTAAGAGCAAACTTAAGAACTCCGGAAACTACTTGCAACAACTTGTTAACAGAATATTTGAAGAGAGGAATTTAGATACCAAGTACGAAGTTCCCAAGAAATATCCTATGGTGCACTACTCTAACAAAAATAAAGAAATCATACAGTGTGTTACATTTTGTGGTTTTTCCATTTCGAATTTAAAATATGATAATTGCGTTATGTTAACTGATGGAGTGTTTGGCTTGGTATGTGATTTTTCTATATGTGACAACAACTGTGTAGCTCATATAAAAAAATTTAATAAGGTTGAACCTTTTTTTAGTGTACCGTGCGATTCGAGAACAATTGGAATTGGTGTTGTAAATAAAACAAAATATGAAAAACTCACAATTCCAATTGAAAAAATTAAAAGAAAGTGTATAATGATTGATTATTTAAACTGTGAATATGTTTTATTGCCCTTACTTCATTCTGAAACTTAAATATGTCGAAAAAATTATTTATTACATTTTATATTTAGGTATCTATATTTATGTATTAGCAATAATATTATTATGACTTTATTACCTAAGCATTCATATTTGTACATTACAATAAAAAAAAATTAGAATGAGTTTTGTAAATGAACAAAATCTAAAAAACACATTTCCATTTGAAAAAAATTAAAAGAAACTGTATAATGATGATTGTTCAAACTGTGAATATGTTTTGCTGCCGTTACTACTGTATTGTGAAACTTCAATACGTTGAAAAAATGTTTTGTTAAATTTTATACTTGATATTAGCATTAATGTTATTACCTAGCACGTACCTGAAGCTTAAGAGAGTTAGTAGAAGTGTGTTTGTTAGTAAACATTAATGTGCTATTTACAGAATGTCTTATGCTGTTGTCTCATTTATCCGAGAACACAGTGAAGATGAGGATGAGGAAGATTCCACCTCGGAGGTTCCGATGTCATGGCTGAGTGAAAGTAATACAAAATGTTGGTGGCCAGTGCATAGCAAAAATGTGACTTCTTTAATTAAGAGGATGGTACCACCAAATCCTGACAAGTGGGTTCTTGAAAATGTTAAAGTGGAAGCGTTGGAAGGTAAATTGATATTATATTTCAATATACTATATATTAGAATTTGCAGTGTCTTTAGAAAGAGCTAGAAAACTAAGTACAGATTGCAATTATGTGTCTACCGACGAGGGAGAGAAAGGACGCGGAAAACGAAAAGTAATTCAACCAACAAGGTTCGTAGTTTCAGACGAAGATGAATTAGCAGTTCCAGTTTCTTCTAAAAGTAAATTGTACCCGTTTGTTTTGAGTTAAGTACATTGTGTTTTTACAGACTGGAGAAAATTTACAAATGTTTCCTTACCTCCACAACTCCCCATCGGTGTTTCCACTTATAATTTTTCTTCGCCAAGGTAAAAACACTTCGTTTTGGTTCATTGTATTTGATTACATTAGTGTTTTATTTTAGTCCTTTGACAGCACAAAATGCAATAACTACAGAGGAAGATATTCAGACAATGCCGGTTATTTTTTCTGATATTTCAACAAATCTTGGTAAGGATTTTAGATCCAACAATTGAGTTCGCAAATACCTACTGTTATTTGTTGTATTACTTATGACAGTACTTGTTATTTATTGTACTTTAAACACGCTTGTTAAAAATAACTAGAGGAAAATGGTACTGTTTAAAAATGGAAACTTTCATATGCTCAAAGAGATCTAAATAAAACCGCCAAATGACATACCTAGTCTTTATCTGAAGACGCAAAATTTGTTAATTATTCAATTTGTCTCAAGCTAAGGAGTGGGCCACTGCTGTAGATTCTTACAACCTTTGAATAGGTAATTAACGTGCTTCCATTTTGGAACAAGATCATTTGCGTACTCTACAAGCGAAAGTTTGTTTTTTATTTAATCCAAACTCTCTGACTTTTAACATTTCGCTACTTTTGATTAACTAACTTATATATTTATTTTTTAGAATTAGAAGATTATAGACATGTTGACGCAGAAGGTAATATTTTGTCAATGATATTTTATCTAATGTATTGCATTCTAGTTGTAGTCATACCAAATAGAGTGGTACAAAACCAATCAGCAGATTTTCGTACTCCGGCCTCGCACGAAACAAACAAACATATTGATGGTTTAAGTAAGTTTTACCTAATCACATATCAATGAGTGTTTTACTTTGCTTTTGTTTCCAGGTGAATCTAATATAACAGAAGACACAATTAGTAGCCGCATGATTCAGGGTAAATGTTATAATCAAACATTTGCAATTTTATTCCAATTTTTAATTTTTTAGAACATTTTCAAAAAATATCCAGGATGTTTGTCTCAATAAATATGCAATTTTTTTTTTTTTTTTTATTTTTTTTTTTAATAATAATAACTTTTATTAAACCCATTCAATTTAAAAATTGTTTGGTTACGTCACATTCACAAAGGTACTAACATAAAAAAATCGTGTCTGTACATGTAGGGGCAGCCATGTACTCATCAATACTGTAAAAACAGTTCTTTAATAAAAATGTTTTGATTTGTATTTTAAACAAATTTAGTGGCAGAGATTTTAATTTGTTATTGACTTTGTTGTAAAGTGCAACATTCAATGAGTTTTTTGTTGATACGCATAGTCTACGTTTTACGGGTAAAAGTAACTTGCAGTGACGAGTGGCATAACCGTGATTGCTCGTGTCTGACACATTCTTGTTTGAATTTACTAATTTATGAATATGGATTAACGTTTGGTAAATATATATGCATGGTAGTGGCATAATTTTAAGTTTTTTAAATATATCCCTGCAAGGATCCCTAAAACCCCGGAAAGCGATGATCCTAATAGCTTTCTTTTGCATTCTGAAGACGCGCAAGGAATGAGGGGATCTGCCCCAGATAGTTATACCATAGCTAATTCTAGAATGTACAAACGCGAAGTAGCTTGATCGTAGGACATCATGATTTAAGGATTGTCTCAGTCTAATTAGCAAATACGTATTCGATGCTAGAACTGTGCAGAGTTGATCTACATGGGCCTCCCAAGATAATTCATTATCAAGTGTTATTCCCAGTAATTTTGCAGACGTTCTCCTAGCAATGGACTTGGTTGTGGTAAAATGTATATTTAGGGTTTTATCTGAATTATGTTTAAGTTTATTACATTCCAACCATTGCTGTAGTTGGGTGTTCACGTTGGCAATACAATCGGTTAGAGTGTTTATGACAGGGGAACTGCACAAGATCGTTGTATCGTCTGCGAATTGAATGCATTTACCAATGCTGATTGCGTTAGGTAGATCATTCACGTATATCAAAAATAAGGTGGGCCCCAAGACCGATCCTTGCGGAACGCCAAGTGTTATTTCCTTTAGACTTGAAGATTTGTTATTAAAGCTAACACATTGAGAACGGCCTCTTAAGTACGAATCCAATAATTTCAATGGTATTCCCCGTATACCATAATGATTCAGTTTTTCTAGGAGTATTGAGGGTGTAACGCAGTCGAAGGCTTTCGTTAAGTCATATAAGAGGGCACACGAATAATGACGATTTTCAAAAGCCTCGACTACGCCATCAACAACACTACTTACAGCTTGTGTGGTTGATAAACCTGTCCTGAAGCCAAACTGAGTTTCATTCAGCACACGGTTTTTACTTAAGAACGTAACTAAACGATTTTTGATTAAAATTTCGATAACCTTCCCAAAAATAGGAACAATGGATATTGGTCGGTAGTTGCTGACCAGGTCCTTACTGCCCTTCTTAAAAATTGGGATTACCTTGCTAATTTTAAAGCATGCGGGGAATTCACCTGTCAGAAAACAATCATTTATTAATGTGATAAGATACTTACCAATTATGTCAATGCAGTTTCTTAGAATGTTGCTATTTAATCCATATATGTCGTAGGCGTTTGATTTTGACATTTTGTTAATTGTATCACGCAATTCCTCTTCCGTTACAGGTGCTAGATAAAGAGAATTTTCAGGAGAGTGCATATTTTTCAAATAATATAATGCATTGCAATTTGTTTGGGGAAGGGAGTCCACAATACATTTTGCAATAGAGACAAATTGTGAATTTAGGAGATCGTGTGACAATGAAATGTCAGTATTGAATGATTTATTTAATTCTCGGTTTACTAATTTCCATCCATCTCTAATTTTATTACCTGAAGTAGCAATAAAATGGTTATACGATTCTTTTTTTGTAACTATAATGCATTTCCGATACTCTTTCCTGTAGCATCTATACGCCTGTACGTTCAGAGTGCTGCTAGTGACGTTTGCTCTTATTTTAAGGGCAGCTAACGTCGATCGCATAAGCTTTAGTTCACTGGTGAACCAGTTTATACCTCTTGCTTTTTCGACCGTCAAGCGCCGTAGAGGGAAATGTTTCTTTACAAGTTTACTAAATGTATTTGTAAGAAGATTTGCTCGGTCATTTACGTTGCCGACATCGTAATTGTTCCACTCCATTTTTAAGAGGGATACTCGAAATGCATTTATGGATGATTTGAGTACCAGTCTTTTGTAAATAATATTTTTAGGAATATTGTTTACTTGCAGAGATATATACTGACCTGAATGGTCAGATAAGTTGCAATCAAGGATACCGGCCTCGAGCATGTCGTCACCGATATTTGTTATGACGTTGTCAATGCACGTTGATGACGTCTTAGTCAATTTAAAAAGCATTGATAAACGCATTCAGAATTTGGAGAAAGGCGTCCAAATTTCAGATTCTAACCAAGAGGATGAGGGTTTAAAAATAATCAAGGAGTATTTCCCGTTAAAATCCACTGATGCAATAACAACATTCGATACAGTAATTATTGAAAACAAAGAAGTTGCTATTAATTTTGTATGTATTTGAAGCATTTGCAATTGAAATTGAATAATTTTCTTCTGTTGTAGAGAAGATACATAAATGGAATAGGAGGAACTTCTTCAAAGGATAGTTTGGTGAGAATATTGCAAAGAATATTCACAAATGCATGTGCTGAAAAATGCTCGTGGTTGGGTAGAAAAAATAATTTTGCTATTCATAAGTTACACTTTGTTTCTATAATCAAAGGTATGCTTATTATTAAGTAATTATATTTGAATAATTTAGATATTTTTCAGAGGTTCTCTGTGCCATGTACCCAACATTAAAAGAAAACGACTTCGAAAAGTCTTGTGGCGAGTGGTTCCGCTTCGCTAAACAAAGATTAAACAGACAAAAGTAAAAAACATGTTGTACATATTCAGAGGTAATAAAATTTGTTTTATTGATGTACTGTTTAATTATCCTGCCTCACATTCATTTTTTGTTTCAATTTTGTAGTAATGGTAATATAACACCTTTAATAGCAGTTATATAACATAGATACCTAACAAATATATTAATAGTATATATAATAGTAATATGATTAAGTTTTATAACTGCAACATATTTCTGTTACATAATATAAACATAACTCAACGATATAACTGTTATGTTACTGTGGTGTTGCTTTGAGTGGGAAATTTTAACTTTCTGGTAACTTACTTGTAATAGTAGATTTACATTACTGGTACATTGTGTATGTAACTCTGATATATAACTTTTACATAAAAGGTATGTATCAGTGTTTGCTGGGATCCTTACAAATTGCCGGTTATTCGGAACTTCAAACGGGAAGCTTTCAAAATCTTTGCGTTTCAAATAGTTCTCAAACAGTTTAATTAGTTTCTAAATTAACTTTAGAGTTTAAAATTCATAGTCGTGGTCGTGGCAATCCTTTTGATAAATAATTGCCATTTTCATACATTTGTATGATTTGTATGAAAACCGATTGTTGGGAATGTAACTGCAAACTTTCCTTCTGTCGACAGAGACTTGACCATTTTCTCCAAGGTCGTTTTCAATACTAATACGGCGAGTTAGTGTCCCCGCCGAGGTACCCGCGGCACGTGATTTTTATAGGTTGAAGATCGTTGTGTGTCGACCGAGCATTATTCGTAATCGAAGTAGAAATGAAACGACGCCCACAAAAAAACTTCGCGACGGCATTCCTATTACCGTATAAGAATAATAAGCATTCAACGGAATAAGGAATGACAAGCATGCACATATTTCAATTCCTATTATTCTTAAATGGTTTAAAATAGACTTTTTATGGGAATTTAGCACTGTACAATTTATCTTCTATCGATTTCATCGTATCTCTTTCAGTTTTCCGTGTGTTTTCAATCAAATGCACACGATCGTGATTTCCGTAAAGAAACACCACAAGACTCTTGGAAACTGACTGAATCTAAACTTGCCATCTCTTTCTTACCCTAGAATGACCACTATTATATTGCTTCTTCGCAATTTAACCAGCAGTTCCTACACCGTGACTCTGCACTTCTCAACTTTTTAGCGCATTTTTGCAAAAAAATTTTTTTATTTGTGAACCAATTTTCATTCAAAATTCTCATCTTATTCTGTTTTGACGCCCCTAACACGTTGAGAATCGCTGCGTAACTAGATCGATAGACTTTTCGTCATTGGCCTCCCGTATTACCTACGTTTTTGTTGTGTAGACTTTTGTACTTTTGTAAACTGCTACCTACAGGTAATAACAGTTATTTTTCTAGATTTACCAAGATCGGTTCTCTGGCATGTTTTTCACAAATACCTGTACTTTTATGGGTTACATAGATTTGCACTAAACGAGGCATATATTAGCAAATTCAATTATGTGAATCTCAGAAACTCCTACCTAAAAAAAGTTGGATGACGTTATAGCGCTGCTAATTACCACCATTATCTAAGTTTAATCAAATGGTAACCCCTTGGGAGCATATGCTACCTTCACATTTGCATTTCGATAACGAAGTAATCTATCTATTATTAGGGAATTAATACACCTATTAAAGCGGCGCAATTGCAACCCATCACCAACTAGAGCTTTTAGATGCCGCGAAGTTTTAATTTATTTCAATCACTTAAAGTTTACCTACATATAGCAGGTTAGAACAACAGAAAACCTCAATTATCCCGGAACGAAAGAGATTGACAATCGATGCTCTGAAATGGAATGATTCATCTGAAGTTCTTAGTTGTAACTTCAACGCTACAACTAAATTAGTTATCGATTAGGTTTACTTTAGCAGTCTAGTAGCGGCAATTTCGAAATGAAATAACTGTATTATCCCAAGGATATCAAATTCAGCGGTGCATGTTCTCGGCTTGCCTTTCAATTTATTGAGTTGCCACGGAAAATATAAGTAAGCTACCTGCTGCTGCTGCTTATTTCAGTGTGGCGTGTGGCACTGCGAATGTAATAAAACTAAGCTTATACGAGTATATTTTCTGTTCTTAAATTCAATACGAAAGTTTTCGAGTAGGTAACGGACACGCTGCTTTGTTAATGAACGTATCCATTCATGGTTTTCATAGATCAGAACATTTATAGGCCAAGTAGAATATTCTTATGAGCTCTTTTTTGGAGATTGATTGTGAAGTATTCCAACCACTTATTGCTTAAGCAGGGAATTGTACTTTTAATATTTATTTCATGCAAAGCTCATTTCCTCTCTCTGTAGTAAGTTGACTTAAAACATCTATTACATGATGGAAAGCCTTCGTTAATTTTCATTGGTTTTCCGGATGTAAGGTGGTCTACAAAAACCGCTGATGTAACAGAATTTTACTTATCTCTTTCCCAAGGAAGCTTAATTCGTAATGTCAGAAATGAATCATTATATTACCTCTTTTTATCACGTAAAACGATACAAAATCTCTTCAATACGATTGAGGATAAAGACGTTATTCCTAGACCTGACAGAGATGACAAATAAATCTCGTCGACAAAATAAAAACTTGAATGTGACAATGCATAGGTATTTGTTTGATGGATACTACTGAATCCTTGACCGTCTTGAAACTTAAAAGTTTTTCCTTCCACATGGAATAAAACGCAAAAAATTTACGTAAATATCCTCTCGTTACAAGCTCACCATTGTCATTGTCTTCCACTTGACTCTTGTAACGTACTAAGGTCAAAACCTGGTCACGGCACCAAAATTCTGCAACTACCGTGAACAACAAGTCCAGCCGAGAAACGACTGGACAACTGAAAACCAAAACTCCCACTAAAACTAACCGAAACTCATGGCAATGATTGCCCAGTAACAAACCTGTCTATTGTACTAGTAGTGATGAGACTTACGTTATGTTGTGAAACGAATTGCTCGAAAATGTGTTGTCACTTTAAGGATCAGCCAATATAAATAAATAAAACGCAAGAAATGGGCGAGAGCGAAATTTAATTAAAAACGTTAATAACGAAAACAATCAAATTTCAAATTCAATTCAGGGTTACCTCAATCACACGAGAATAGCTATAGGGAAGGGAAAAAGAGCTACTGAAAACTTTACAGGATATGCACTCACTTAGTTTCTCACTTCTTTTCCAATTTGCATTTTACAATTTTACTTTATAACCGTTTTGAACTAGATTTTCAACCTGTACATCGGAGAATTTTATTTCCCACTTAATCATAATCGTGAGTTCACACCGATATTTAAAATATTTTGCCACCATCTTTCACGGACATGAAATTATTTACTAACACTGTTATGTAACGGAACCCGAGATTCACACCAGGGGCTCACGGTACGAAGAATATGGGTAAAGCTCAGGCGCCAACCATTTTGGCCAGGACGTAACTTGTCTCATTATATCATATTACAGTGGTATTATATTTGCAGACAGAGTAGGGTTTAGAGACCCCTCACATAACAGTATTCCAATATTCCAGAATCATGAAAATAATTTGGCATTTAACAAAATAAGATTGTGCCAAAATACCATTGTAATAAGTAACAGGCGATCAAAAATGAATTGCTGTCGAGTCGGCTTTGGAATTTCAAGTTAAATACGATTTCCCATGTAAACAAAAGTTCCAAAGGTGACTCGACAGCACCTCATTTTTAATCGCACAGTACTCAAGCATAAAAGAGGGAAACGTTTGCAACATAATTTATAATTCACAATTAGTGCGTAATTTAGACACAGACCCTGCCAATTCAAATTTATGATAACACGCATCTATTAAAGCAACAGTAAATATACAAAAGCAATTACATACACTCTACTATTATAAAAGAGAATTACCTGGCTCCTTAAACAAACGCACTTACACCACCGCTACCTTTTTGTTTGTTGGACAAAAGATGTCCTTCCTCATCAGCTCGCTCTGACTGGAAGGGAAAACCAAGCCATCTCTTACTTTTGCGCGCAACCTTTTTCCTTGTGCAATTTGAATTACTAAGATTCGCAATAAAACATTTCCAGTGGCGTACCTTGCGTTTTTCTCTGCATAGGAACGGGAATGATTCAAATTTAAAATTGCCAGATACTGTATCATCACACTCTCCATGGCATAATGCCCGATGTTCTTAAGGGACCATTCTAACTAACTTGAATAACAAAAGAATCGTTAATAAACGGCCAGGTAAACGGCAAAAGTGTATACTTATGGAACATGTAAAAAATGTTTTTTTGGTTTTTTTACAACTTTTTTAGAATAAACCCAGAAAAAATTCCTTCCTTGGTGCAAGCCTCGACACCATAACGAACCAAATAGCGAAAAAAAGCGAAACAATAGCTCGTAAGATAAAGAACTAGTAGCGTCTATACGGACGGACGGACGGGCGGACAAAGTGGCGACAACAGCGCATTTTTTTATTTTTGTGGAAATGCGCAAAAATTGTAACCAAATCGGAACTAAAACCCTTCTCAAATTTCCTCAGAAAATAATGTGGCGATCAATTTTGTCAAAGGCCTTGGACAAATCCGTATATATAACATCCATTTTGAGAAGTATTTATTAAAAAACTATTGCAAGGATCGCAGTTAGTTAACAGTAATCGCGCCATTTATTACTACACACCGACCTCCAAAACTCTCTGAAGCAGTCTATCACCAGCAAATGGCAACATATTTGGAGCCTCTCCAACGCCAAACTGGCCCAAATTCAAACACAAATAACTGCACATAATCTACCCTTAATGTCGAGAAAAGATACCATAATAATAAACAGATTAAGGATTGGTCATACTGGTGTCACGCATGGCCACATCTTGGACAGTCTCGATCCACCACGGTGCGAATGCAACAACATTCTTACTGTAAACCACATTCTCTCCGAATGACCAAAGTATGATGAAAATAGACTAAAATGGCGGATAGGGACAGACCTGAAAGAAGACCTTGCAACACCAGAAAATATTGCCAGAGTAATTAACTTTCTGAAAGACATCAACTGGTATAATTGTATATAGATAACGTCCTATACTTATTATGTTAGCCACACTTATCTTACTCTAACTGTGCCAATGGCCATAAGTAGTCGAGGCACAATAAATTAAAAAAAAAAATAAATAAGCTCGCTGACGACTTGACATACAAATCGGTATAGACCTTCATTTCAAATGCGGTTTGCATTTGGCAATGTCGATAATTAAATAGCAAGGGCAGTTGCTGTGTTTGTATGGACAATCTTGGAAAATCCATGTTTTACACATGGCCAATTGTATGTCGTCTGTTTCCGTGTCGGAAAACCTTCAACAGTATTTACGCCCCAGAAAACTAAACTAACAATGTTGTGTATCAAAAAGTATTATCATAAACACTGTGTTTCTGAAATCATTTTTATTATTATTTATTCCAGTTTGAATTAAGTTTCCCAGATCTTATATGAAATAACTTAAAAATGTTTTTGCATACAGAAGGTCCCGACTTGTATTTCGAATGCTCAAACCGAAATTACATTTTTCTTAAGTACAGGGTGACTCGCTCTGATCTTCGGCATTGTTTCAATCTAGAGATACAACACACCCCTGCATGTTACGAGGCTAAAGCATAAACATTATCTTTGATTATAGTCTAGTGAGATTTTTTTATGACTATCTACAACACTATGGTTTTGTATAAAATGAATATTTTTACTATATGACTTACCTATATAAAAGGATCTCGAGGAAACAATTTTAATGTAAAATTGAGAACTATTTCGTTTGTAAAACAAGTTCTGATAGAATATTGCATTGGAAATAATTAAAATTAAGCTCCATTCATCTAGCGTTTTTAATCAAAGTTGATTGATGTTTGATTAAAAATTGATTACCGACCGTTACTTCAATTTCTGCAATCGGCGACTGAATTCTATCGCTTTGCATTTTGTCTTCACATTTATAACATATGTCAAAGACGTGTTCCCATTTCTCGTTGACAACGTTATGTAGAAAAATACAATAAGAACTGAATTGGTTTGAAATATTTTATACCTACTTTCTCATTCGCGAGCGTATAAATATCAAATCTCTTATGAAAATATTATTATGTAAAAAGTTTTCGGGGTTTGTGGGTCGCGGAAATTGACTGTTTGCCCTTGCCGGTAGCAAATCACTTTTTCATGAATTGAAAGACGTGATTCCGAAACCAAACAAACAAAAAGAAGAACCTTCCTCTTATCGCCCCATTTCCCTCACATGCACCACAAGCAAATTGTTAGAGAAAATCGTGAACAACAGACTAGTCTGGTTCTTGGAAAACAACCCTTCTCAAAATGGCTTCCGAAAACATCGATCCACACAAGACAACATAATTCAGCTTGAATCAGAGATAAACGAAGCTTTTGCAAACAAACAATGCGTTATTGCAATCTTTTTCGACCTAGAAAAAGCGTACGAAATGACGTGGAGCTATCCAATCCTCAACTTTTTGAAATCCAACGGACTAAGCGGAAATATATACAACTTTGTCAAAAACTTCCTCAACGACAGGACATTCAAAATCAGATTAAACGGAAAATTATCCACCCAGAGAACTCTAGAAAACGGCATCGCACAAGGATCGGTCATCAGCACCTCACTATTCCTCATCGCCATAAACAACTGTGTGGAAAACATCTCAACACCTGTGAAGGCCAACTTATACGCCGACGATCTCGTAATATATGTGAAAGGCAAAAACATCCACTCTATACAAAAAATCCTACAAAATACTTTGTCCCGCTTAGAAAATTGGTCAAAAACATCGGGTTTTAGATTCTCAACCGAAAAAACGAAATGCATTTCCTTCACCAAAAAAACACCAAAATCATCTCCACTCCTAAAATTATACGGGAAAACTCTAAAATTTGAAAAAACCATTAGATTTTTAGGCATTATTTTCGACCAAAAATTAAACTGGAAACCTCATATAGAATATCTCAAAAAATCTTGTTATGGAGCGATAAACTTGTTAAAAGTACTCTCAAGCCACCACTGGGGTGCCGACACAAAAACCCTCCTACAAATCTACCAACACCTAATTCGATCAAAATTAGACTACGGAAGTATATCCTACGCGACAGCAAGGAAATCTCATATCAAAATCATCGACACAATTCAACACTCCGCGATAAGAATTGCACTAGGAGCCTTTTGCACTAGCCCAACTACCAGCATGCTATGCCTCGCCAACGAACCTCCATTAGTTTTTCGTAGAAAGTTTCTCACATTTAACTTCGCCATTAACACAGCAGCTCACAGAACAAGAAACCCCAACAGCCTCTCCTCCACTTTTTCCAAAAAATTTAAAAACGAATTCTCGAAAAACCAAAACCTCTCACCCCCCTTATACGAAAGGATAAATCGCTTGGAAAAAGAAACCAACTTCTCCATTCCAAAAAAAGTTCTCCCATGGTTTAACACTACTACCCCACCGTGGACTCAACAAGCGATAAATACCAACTTAAACCTGACCAAACATCCAAAAACAGAAACACCACCAGCACTGATACTAGCCGAATTTAACTGCATCATTAAATCGTACCAAAATTATTCCATCATCTACACCGACGCATCTAAGTCAGACAACAGAATAGGAGCAGCAATTATCACCCCAAAAAGCAAACGGAAGTTCCGCCTGCCTGCATTGTGCAGCACGTTCACAGCAGAAATCTACGCAATTTTACAAGCCATTAACTACATAGCATTACATCAACAAGAAAACTATGTGATATGCACAGACTCCCTCAGCTCTATCTTAATCCTAAGACAAATATACCCCAAAAACCCACTCGTCCAAGAAATTCGAAGAAAAATCGATAACTTGTCCAATTCAATAATTTTCCTATACACACCATCACATATCGGAATCCCTGGGAATGAGGATGCAGATAGAACAGCTAAAGAAGCTACAACACAAAACACACCAATCACAGATTTGTTCCTGCCAAACGACCTAAAGAACCAGTTTCGGAAAATCATCAACAACCAATGGCAGGAGAAATGGAATCCGACAGACACTCATCTTAAACAAGTGAAACCCCTAACACAACCCACTTTGCCTATACCCACAAAACGAAGATCTCAGGTCATAATCAACAGACTACGGCTAGGACACACACGAATGACACATCGCTTCCTAATCACCCGCGAAGACCCTCCTAGCTGCGACACATGTCAAACAAGATTAACAGTCGAACACCTTCTCTTCAGATGTCCAGATTACACAGCACAGAGAAACATGCTGTACAGCTCCAACACAAATTCCTTAAAAGCACTGACCGACATCGAGAGTTGCAAAGAAATCGTGAAATTTATAACCAACAACCAAATCACAATATGAATCTCTAGTACAAAAACCCAACTAACCAAAACACCAAATTGTACCTATACACACATAGAAGAGAAAAGGAAATACACACATATACAGACACACCATCACACCCCCACCAACACACCCTCACACCAACACACACACCCTCACATACACACCACACTCATACAATAATACTACACCGCTAATAACCCCAGCGGTTGATGCGGAAAAAGAAAAAAAAAAAAAAAAGACGTTTTCCAATGCAACTGCATGTCTAAATTCTTACCACGATACCAAGTTGTGCTTTCGTAGTTCGCCGATGTAAGGCTAGCACTAGCAATTTGCAATTCTGTTAAAACATACAACGCGAAAAGAATGCAGTAACGAATGAACTTCAACCATTTACGTAAATTTGTAGGAAGTGCATATATACGGTAGGTATACATATCAAAAGAATTTTCTGCGAGTGAATGGAGATGAATTCTGTTTTACAGAACAAAATTTTATTTTTAGTAGAATAAATAGTACGTATCAATAATTTCGAGTACATTTTCAGTCCAAGAAATTCTTACACTAAACTAAACACATAGCGAATGTATCAGTGATGCCAATTTTGATTAAACTGGGAACAAGCCTGGAATGTTATTTGGTGTTAGAAATAAAATAAATTAGAATTGAGGCTTTTCGTTCCGTTGGAAATGTCAAGGCGTTTTTCTCCAATGAACTACTTTATGACGTTATAACATAACAAAACTTAAAGAAACTACATAATGGCATCAATTACTATGTAGTTCACTTATTTGTTGAGAGTGAACTGACCAAAATTGTTCCAATGGCCGATGTACAAAAGGTAACAGTCATTGAGTTAGAAGCGGTAAAAAAGCACTGCGTTTCAGTTTCTAACAGTAAAAAATATGCAAACCGTAAACAGCCATCAAGTTACAATAATCTCAAATTAGAAAACTTCCTAAAGTTTGAGTGCTCAATATTTTTAATGCTGCCATTTATACCACTGATAACAACTTTACTCCGAGTACCATTACGGCTGTTCACATTAGTTTATCTGCCCCGCTTTTTTTCTACTGGATTGTAAATTCACTTTTTACGCTGAAAAGTTGCGAAAAGGATCATCGAACGTTCCTTAAATTATTTCTAAAGTGATATTGGTCGTTGATGTAGTACCTACGTAACTGTCTAAAGTTTCCTAGATGTAGTTTCAATCAATGGTTCTGGGTTAGAGTCTCAAAGTCCGGGATTTGAAAATTGAAATCGTGGAAAAGTTTTCTGTAAAATTCCTTTTTTTATGTCATACTGAATGGAAATTTCTAGGTACAGGATCCGGTTACAATATTCACAATTATATTCCTGAGTTTCTCTTAATATCTACGAATGTGAATCAAATCACTAGTTATGAATCTCTTAGTATCCTCTCGGTGCATATCTATATCTAAACGTTATCCATTTGTTGAGAATGGCAGCTTCGTTCCCATTTGTGATTTTACTCGTGCAAGCATTTTTGCAGTCCCAAATTATCTTATAATTAATTTCGATATTTTATAATTAGAGAAGAAATTTAAAAAAGAAACACAGTTCTAGTCATTAGCAGTACCATAGTATAATACTATTATGGCAGTACCTACCATTAGTCTGCAAAAAAATCAGCTTCATTCATCCAACCGTAACCTAGTTATATCTGTAAACCGACCAAGAATTATTTTTTTACGGAGTTATCAAATGTTCACTCTTGTTCAGTGGATTTCGAGCTAGCTCCCCTACTATATGGCAAGAGCTTGATTACAGGCTTGACAGCTCTCGTGTCATCATAACGATCATTTATAATTCTGAGTAGGTACTGAAGTTATAGGAACTTGTTAATTAATTTTTAACGTTACCTGGATTTTTCAAATAGAAATAATGAGTGCGTACGCGCTTAATAACTGTAGACACCGCCCATTTATGTTAGACCCTCGTTATTACTAATATGCGTAGCATGCCATTTTCCGTATGAACCAGTTCTTACGATTTTAAACGCACAAACTGATAATTTCTGACGTAGGACATACACAGAATTCGGTTATGAGACTAAAGCAATAAAGGCGAAAAATTTACGTTTCTAGCGTGTCTAATTGTTCTATGTTGTTTTTTAAGGAATGGATATTTAACTTGTAAAGAAAGCGCTCGGTGGGTCAGTTAAAAACCCGTTCTTGTAGAGTAAGGAAGTAACGTACGTAAAAAGGAGAGGAATTTAGTCGTTCAATGAAATTCATCGATTTCAGTTAGAAAATGTCCAATATTGTTGACAGCTATTGAGTAGAAATGTTCAGTTTAGACCATTAGGTAATTATATTCCGTGCGAACCCACTATCGGAATACTTCACAAGATACATTTTTTTCAAATAACAGTAATTAATTGAATTAGAGATATAATATTTGCAAGATGTGTATTACTTCTAGCGCCTTATCTAAATTTTCTCTTCAATTTGTTACACAATAACCTAGATTATCCAGCTCTTCTTTCCCTCATTCGGTTCCATGTGCCACGTTCTTCGGCTCGTAATGTATATACTTTCAATTGTGCTAAGCCCAATACAAACTTACTTTGTAAATCACCAATATTTCAATATTTGTTATGGTAAGTAACTTTAACAAAATTGCTAATATGTGTGACATTAACACTTGCGCAGTATCTGATCTTAAAAGATTGATGGAATATTTTTAATCTTATTTTTAATCTTGTTTAAGTTTAATATCATTTAATTTGGTTTTTATTAGGTTAGCGGTTAAGATATTAGTATATTTAGTTATTGTGCTTCTTAGATTAGGTATTAATTGTCCTATAATTGGAAATTTATTCTGTTGGACAATAAATCGTATTATTATTATTATTATTAAAATGCAAATTACGCATCTACACAAATTTCAAAAAGGAAAAACAAATACTGAAATACAAATTCCAACGAAACGATCGCACTTTGTGTTTATTCGAAAAAATTTCACATACAAGGTGGCTCAACCTTATTCAAAGTACTGAAACCAAAATAACGTTTGCGTGACGTACAACACTATGAATATACATTTTAGCCATCTAGAGAAAATAGGATATTCATAATTCTCATTTTCATGCACAAACCAATCAACTATCAGAGTCAGATAAACATCCTTTTTTAAACCCTATTCCACCTCTCATTGTGGTGTATATAATTACTTAAATGTTAACAAAATGAAAACGTGCGTATTTGCATCTAATTAACAGGAGACTTTGTTTTCACTTGCAATAAACTCTAAGTGCAGATTTAGCAACAAAGTCATAATAGGAAAGATTTCTTCTTTCTCAACTCGAAAGTATACGAGCTTTGTCATCATAAACTCGCATTTAACAAGGCCGAAATTCTTTTGTACCTATCTCATAATACTGGCAGCAAAATAATTCAAACAAATTGTGCCAAACTACCAAAAAGAGATTGAATCACAGACTGATTTGGAAATTCTAGTGAAAGAAAAGCTGAAAACCGCATATTATGCCGTTTGTTCCAACATTTCTTTTTTGCTGCATGAATGCAGGTAATGGTCTCAAAATTTCTAGCTAGACTAGACTCTTAGTTTTCTTCGGTAGGTACACCTACTCCATAAAATTTTTATTTATAAAAGCTACGTGGTAAATAATGTAAATATCGTATTTACTGTATGGTATAACGAATTACGACTATTAGCTTACCAATAACAAATAGAATAGAATAGTGCAATCTGCGGTGAATTTTTTTGTTTCGTTTAACCATAATATAACACAATAGTAAAACAACGCGTTTGAATTTTGGTACAGTTAGCCATATGAAATGTGTTTAACTTCAACAGGGTAATATCTATATTACACTGGCTTACTGTAACACCACGCCAGGTGCATGCTACAGTTATCATTTAACATTTATTTTTATAGATTAGAATATCAATTCCATTTAATTCTTCATTTCTACTCATTTTAATATACTGTATAGCACGTTTACGTTCCATTGAAGGTCATTATGGCAATAAAATATATAGGGAGTTCTTCATTATTAAGGGCTCCTAAGCGAATTCATGATTTCTGTCCGTCTGTCAGTCCGTCTGTGTCCCTACATGATAACTCCCGAACGATTACGAATTTTCCAGTTCTGTTTTCAGTAATAGGTAGACAGTAGTCAAGCGACTAAGTGATTAATTTTTTGTCAATACTGGTTAATCGGAAGCGACCTTGTCGCTCGTCTATATTGATTTAGTTTATTTCCTTTTCTTCATCATAAAATTATATTGGGTTGCGATTAATACATTCAACGGGTAATCATAAATAAAAGGTGGTTTTATCTATGATCTATGACGAATAATTATACCACAGTATAATACATACATATTATGATTATAGAGAGGTGCGGTTAATTCCTAAGATGAGTGTTGCTGAAAGAGGAATACCTACCAATGACAATTTTTTTTAAACCCAATCAACCAAATGGACATGAAGCTGTTTCGGGCCTGACCGACTCGGTCCCGGCGCTCATTTCGGTCCTCGTGGTTTTGGTCCAACAACTTAATTGTGCTCAAACGGGCACTAACGAACTATTTTTTCTCCTAAAACGCAGCCGTGAAAATTGCTTGTCTCTTTGAGAACTAATTACTTCACGAAACTAACAGCTATGGTCAATAAATTTTAAATTATTTGCCAAATATTCGTTCTTAACGTTTTGACCTCAGCAGTAGACTTCTGCCATGTACCATGAAGGACCAGCCCCTCCTTCCCCCAACCAAATTTTGAATTTTTATTCAAGACGTTGCCATATTTTTTCCGGGATTTATATAAGTATGAAAAACCCGGATCCGGGATAGTGCAGCTAATTTCGGGACAATCCCGGAAAATCCCGGCCATGTGGCAACCCTACTTAGATATATCCTTAATTACATATTGCAAAAGTAACTAATAGTATATTAAGATACAAGTGTATAATCAAGTCTTTAAAGCACGCGCAACGAGTTTAAGGGCACGACGCAAAGCGGAGTGCCTTTAACGTTGCAAGTGTTTTAAAGACCAATTATACACGTGTATCTTATAGTATTTTTTATTATACCTGCAGTATAATTTAAAAATAGGAAATACAATGAAATCATATTGACGTTATACTCGAATACATGTTTAATTAAGTGGGCTGGGTGTTCGAAATTCCACGATTGCCATGGAAATGTCACTTGACGTTTGCTTATAAAAATCATCGTCTTTGTAAATAAAACGATTTCCGTTGAAAAAGATAATACACCGTCCATTAAATCGCTTGTTATAAAATCTAAACAAACGTTGGTAGGTGTAAAATCCAAATCCCGGAAAGCCTATTATAAAGAATTTGAAAAATTGTTTCCATGGATGAAAAGGAAGTTACTTACGAATAAAGTCTTAAATGCATCGATAATGCTGGGATATATGAAGGAAATGTCAAAGGTATTTAAATCTCCTATCTTTTGGTGCATTAACTCAAAACTTCAAACAATGCTGCGATTAAAAGTGGAACAGATTTGGAAGCACACCCTAAATTACGCGCGTTTGTGAAACCTTCAACCAAACGATAGGTACAAGCCAAAGAAATGTTATGCATTTACAGAAAGCGACCTAAGAGGAACTTTTATTTCAGCCCCAGATGACAGTTTCAAAAGTCATACTTGAAGTATCGTTACTTAGCAACTTTAAAGCACGTGTGTTTTAAAGGCCTTTTTTCGCACGCATTTGAGTGTTTAAAACGGAGATTGTGATTCAGGTATAATAAAAAATAAATTAGTAATAGTAGGTTTTCTTTGTCCATATTTGTAAATTCAAAGTGTAATTAACTTACAATTTATTCCAAGGTACACCGTACAGCCCCATAAACGATGTTTCATTTTGTGAGACATTACATAGACGCAAGTGTGCTTAAGTTACTGTCCATTAATATAACAAATAAAAAAGTAATTAACTTCAACGCATTTTCCAGGCATTGATCAGTACTTTCCAAAAGCCATAGCCATGTGCGCTATGTTTGTCTTTACTAGAGGTATTTGTGGCTAATATTTCAAAGACATATCTTCATCAATAAGAAAGTTGACACTGCGCAGAGTGCGTATAAACGGCGCATGCGCACATCTAATGTTTACAATATGAGATATGTTTGCTTTAAACAGAAGCACCTGTGATAAAAATTTCCAAAAAATATTTTGACAAATAAGACAGTTGATATTACACATGCGCACATTAATCTGATGTTTACAATACGCGATACGTTTGCTTTCACTAAAAGCATATTTGGTTAAAATTTCAAAGAAATATCTCCATGAATAAGTTAAGTAATAAGTTCATTGCTCAGTCCGCGCATCTGATTTTTACTATACAGGGTGGTGACTTGCGTAACGCATCATAGGGATTTCAATGTAAAATTCATAACATGCGATTATTGGCTCCCCAAATTATTTTGGAGCAAAAATTTATTAAGGTTTTTTGTAGAAAAAAATTTTTTACGTCAATCAACCGTATTAGATTTCAATTTTTTGCAGAATAAAGACGGAAAATTGGAAAAATAAAACCGCCATCTTTTTCAATAATCTGTGATGCCATGGAATGTCTGCTATAAAACAAATCAAATTCTATCAAAAGATATATTTAGAACAACGAATTCAACATAAAGAAAGACCAAATTACTAAAAACGGTTTTCTAATATAACAATTTACAATAAATGTTCGAATAAGTCACCATTAACTGCAAGACAGTAATCAAGTCGATCATAAAATCCATTTCGAAGTGCTTCTAACTGCTAACTGGATATCTTTTTGTTTTAGAAAATTCCATGGCATCGCAGATTATTGAAAAAGATGCGGGTTTTATTTTTCCAATTTTCCGTCTTTATATGAAAAAGATTGAAAACTAATACGGTTGATTAGCGTAAAAAATTTTTTTCTACAAAAAGCTTTAATACATTTAATAATTTGGGGAGCCAATAATCGCATGTTATGAATTTTACATTGAAATCCCTATGATGCGTTACGCAAGTCACCATCCTGTATGCGATATGTTTGCATTTACTAGAAGTGTCTGTGGTTAAAATTTCAACAAAATATATTAATAAATAAGAAAGTTGATATTGCACAGTTAGCGTATGCGCACATTACTCGTCAAGATTTTTCTTGGTTGAGGTGACAAAGCTATAAGCTACCGAATGCAAAAAGAACGAAATAAATATCTTGAAAACTGTGGGAATAGAGACCTAGGACGGACAGACGGACGGACAGAGAAAGTGGCTGGCAATAGCGCACCCACCTTCCTTGGAAAATGCGCTAAAAATATAATCGGATTATACAAAGAGCGAGAGGAATGTTATACTTTTTTGTCGATATCCATATTTATTGATTTTAACGAGATCGTTTTTCTGAATTCCGTATCTTCCAAACAAAGGGGCGCCCCATACATTTTTGCGCCCAGGGCCCCCAATTGCTTAAAGACGGCTCTGCAAACAGCATCTGGGAAAAATAATTCATGCGGAGGAAAGTTATGAAGGTCGTCTAGCACACCTTCAAAGTATAGAGGTTTCCAAGTGCACGGGTTATACTCTCTTTAATATTTTTGCTTATGGAATATCTGGATTTATTGAAATATCTTTCTAAAAATCTGATACAAGAGAACAGAATACCGAACGAGATCTATTCGAGGTGCCTACATACAAAATTTCATTTTCCCATCTTAACAAACAAAAAAATTGGATTGCGCAGATACAAAAGTTGGGGCAAATTTTTTATGCATCTGCGTAGTTTATTGAGGTTTAAGGAATATTTGCTAACACAGAAAACCGGACATTCAATGTACAAACAACAAAAATTATAAAAAACCTTTTCAGGTGTGGGCAGTTTTTGGGCTGTAATCTTATATCCTTAAGGATATGTGTACCCATTTTCAAAATGATCGGACGTTTCTACACAAAGTTATCGTGCATACGGGCGACAAACGGACAGACAGACAGCAATACAAAATTATGAACGGTCACGAGGATCGTTAATAAGTAATAACAAAGAATCAACGAACTCGTTAACGATAAATAAAGTATGGATACGTGCGCATGCAAGATGCAAGTTTAAAAATGTAGTTAATGTAATTACGATGCTAAAGTAAATCGATTACAAATTGTAATCAGTAATTAAATACAAATTTTGTAAAGTAGGTACCTAATCAAATACCTACGTAAATACTTTTATGATAAAGTAATTTGTAATCGGTATTCGAATACTTTTTGGAGTAATCATTCCAGCTCTGCTTGCAAGTATAGTGCTTAATTATGACGATATGAAATAGGAATACGATATGGGAAGAATATTTAAACTCGATTACCGATCATGTTTTGTATTTTCCCGCTTCGATAAATTTATTCAGTTGGCAGTTTGCCGGTCTGCCGTTTGAGTGTGGTCGCTAATTTAGATTGAACACAATTGTGATCATATCGATCATTCGAGGTCTATGTTGATTTGTTTTAGAATTAATAGATACTTAATTGTATTCTGCGTGTTTTATTGTTCAATAAAATTACGTTGAAAAAGATTAGGGATGCTTGGAAATAATTTCGCAGTGTTCTTTTTAAAAGTTTATCTCCGTTTTTGCGATAAGGAGTTCATTATCGCTTCGGGAAAGCTAAGTTTGAAGATAAGCAGGTGTTTTTTCGCTGAAAGTAAACACAGATGTGAGTTTATTGACGACGCACAGTAATTTGGTAAAGGAGGAGGGGAAGGGATAGTAGGAAATAATGTTTAAAAATGCTTGTTTGTGGGTGATTTTTGGTGTTTGAGAGTTAGCCGTAATGAATGATTTTTTTATAAAAGACAGTCAGTCTTGGTGGTTGATGTAGGTGGTTGTGTAGAAGAAAGTGAAGTTATGCACCACCAAAAATAATTCGCGACGCCACTTTGTGTAAATTTCTCTAGCCAAGGTAACACTACTTCATATCTACCATCTCCGTTTATTCTAACGGAGTGTCTGAAGTGATCCATGACAACTAACTCCCTTTCTTTTTGGGATTTTGCTTCAACAGGATCGGTAATCCTAAGGACATCTAATTTCCATAAATTGGAAATATCGCTTGAATTGCAGAAAAGAGTAGTGGAAAACATAATTGTTGAATTTAAATTACATTAGCTGTACCTATATAAGTGCCCATCTAAGTTGATATTCTTCGACCAGTTAATAGTTTGGCTGCTACATTAGCACCAATTAGAATATCTCCAGGTGTGATATCGGTGATGGTTATACCAAGGTTTTCCAATTCTTTCTTCCGTGGTCCATTGGAAACAGCTGTTACGTAACTACTTACAAATCATAGGTTGGTCCAAAACATTAAAAGTGCATTGAAAATTACTAATGAGGTTATCAAGTTGAATTTTGTACGTTTTGTGTATTATGGCTTCTGTATCAGTGCCTCCATATAACGCATGTACAAGTTTTTCTTCTCCAATGGGTGTTAACTTCAATTTTTCAGCCGGGAACTTATTTATACAGGATTTTTCACTGCCGGTTCCTACTATGCATCTTACGGAACGTGCTAAACCAATATGTCCTTTGATATTTTAGCAACAAAAGTGTGCAGGAAATCGGGAGGAAACATCGATTGTAAGTAACGTTGGAATTGCTAGGTGTCGCTACCTCTTCTATTTCTTACGGAGTAAAATCGGGTTTTGAAGCAGGTTTTTCCGAACATAAAACTGTGGCATTTTTCTTCTTACATTTCCGCATTCGACTCTCACTCTGCATGAATTTTTCGTGTGGCCAAATTTGGTACATACATGCCAACGTCCAGATTTCGAAAGAATGTCATATCTTTCTTGAATGGAAATTTTCTTTTTGTTTTGAACTTCTTGACGTAGAAAGTTCATCAGATGCTTTAATTTATCATCCCCTGATGTAGCGTCATAGATCCATGGATAGCGAAGAACTTCATTGCCAAACTCGAAGAATCTCTTCCAGTAAACACGATTCCACAGAGGGAACATAACAGCGACGTAGTTGTCGGCTGTTACATTCAATGCTTCTAAAGATCACAACTGTGTTTCCAATTTGTCATGCAGGTTTACGAAAGAAAGTTTCGTTTCTAAATGTCTTAGGACTATTTTGAATATTTCTTGAACGCAATACCCAACAAGTAGGTAACTCATCTCCGGAAGAATAACCAATCCTTGAGATCACCTCTGAATTTTTTAATTCAATTTTAAGGTATTTCAAAATAAATTTTGTCTTGGACCCAGAATTCACACTTAAATTATTAATACCATCATTAACAGCGAAATTATTAATCTTACATTTGATGTTATTAAATCTAGCTAAGTATTCATCAACATCTCTTTCAAAATCAATCTCCTCAGCAGAACGAGATGAATCAATCGTATTATCTAGTATAATTTTATTTATTTATTATTTATCATTCCCAATTTAGATAGATATAAATCACAAGCGTATCAGTAAAAAAAAACAGACTCAAACTGAAGGATCATCAACTTTTCCTTTTTGCGCTAAATATTAATTAAACAATCAAAGAACCAGAATGAAGGAAGTCATTCTTGATATAGAGTTAATAACTAGTTTTCATTCAGGAAACATCTCTATATCCATCATTGAATTTTGAATTTAGCATTTGAAAAATTTCCATCGCAAACCGCTCTAGCTTTTAAAAGGATTCTTATTCAAATACCGTCTTTGACTATAAGATAATTTAATACTTCGAATAAATTTATTGAACGTAAGAAATGCAGGGTCGTTATTGAATTTATACGAACCCAAGCGAAACTTTTTAATTATCCTTAATAAATCAACCAATTGTATTCCTACCAATCCATGCTATAAAAATTCCTGCAACATGCAGATGATAAAGTATATGATATTGATTTCGATTGTTTCAGTTACCGCCACCTCCGCATCTGCCCTTAGAGAACAAGCGCTGTTCTTTGACGCCTCTACGAGACACCCTTCCTAACACCCATCAGTGTAAGTATTGCTGACTCTGAAAATTTATTTTCGCTCTTATAAAAAAGCCACCAGTGCTAGAAGTTGAGTAAAATTCAATATAACTTGACAATTTATAAAATTGCTTTCATAAAATACGACCTTTTTATAATTCCTTAAAGAAGCCCAAACCTTTCCAAGTTACAGTAAATATTGCTTGCCTGTCAATTTTTGGAGAATATAGACCTCATTCATCGCCATTATATCTTATATCCAATAAAAAGGTAGAGGTCTCCTATAAAAGCTCTTATCCGGAGGTCGTACATTTTTATCTCATTACAATTTCAATATGAGAATTTAGGAAAACCAATTGTAACTATAAATTGTATTATGATCTTTGAACAATTGACTTTTGCTTTCGCATGCGTTAGAAGTCGTTAGGAGAAAATCGTTTAAACATTAATTTTGTGCACCCCGCTCCCGAATATTCGCCCCAAGATAAAACTACTAAGAAGCAGACCCAATTCATGGCAAGAAACCACAACAGAAAAAAAACACCTTAGGATGAGAATTGATGGGAAATTACGTTTTCAACATTAGTCACTCCCGTATAGATGCAGCATCAAAAGATGATTCGCACCGAATCAAGGAAATGATTGTTTGCATGGATGGAAGATGGAAGTTTATGTATTTTTAATTAGATTTGAACAATAGAGAATCACATTTAGTCAGACTACGCATTGGTAATTCTTAAAATAATTATTACAGATTTTTAAATTGACGTTCTTCTAGTTAAAACACTTCTAATCGAGTACCTATTAGTTGCATTTATAAACCGAGTTAGACTCTGCAGATCCCTAAATAAAATCGCCCTACGTTATATAAGCCCTTGAGAAATCTCTCAGAATGTTAGCTCACCAGAAATTGTTGTGCAGGTCAATTCATCCGAGTAAATTCTCTCACAAAATGCCTCAAACAAAATGTAGAGAAGGAAAAATTCGCTTCCTACAAGAAGTACCGCGCGGCATTTAATCAAGAAGGCTTATCAAGTAAAATAGATTGGAGAAATTGGGGATCTAGTTGTTGTATCAATTATACAGTTCAATGGGGTGAGGGTACTGGAAGCGACAGTTCGGCATGTGTTATGTGTACAAAGTTTCTCTCACTATCTAAAGGAAATGACAATCTATCGTAAAGTTACAATGAAAACTTTATCTATTTTTAACTATCCAACGGTCTATTAGGTAATTGGCCGGCACGTAATTGCTGTAATTAGTATGTAATTTGCAATTAACGACATTCAGTTAATAAAAATAGTTACTCCTTTCTAATAATTAAATACAGAGTTACTAACTTCTGGTGGGAAAGTTTTTTGGGGATAATCTTCCGAGCGAAAATTTCTATACTCAATTTTTGTGAAACCTGTTTCCGAAAGCAACATTACTGAGAAGACTTTCGCATCTCGGTCAAGATTACACGCCAAAGAAAATGTGATCAGATTGATCTCAAAATCCCCCTCAAGTTCATCACTATTGAATGCCCAAACTCAAGTAATGCTTCTTGAACGTGACTGGTTTTAAACCTTTTGTCATCAAATTCCCTGGTTGGTCACCGCTAGGTTTATAACGAACGACGACCTTCTGCTTCTAAACAGATTCCTTTAATAGTTAGAGTTTGACACCCATGTGCTGGTTATCTTCAAACACGACGATTTGCTGTTTCTCACGGATCTTCAGTTTTAAAACAGCTTGCTAATTCAAAGCCCTTCACACAATCAGTCACAGCACTACATTGCTATTCAGTAGAAGATCGTACACTGTTTATTAGTGGTCCAAGGTGTTGTTGCACCCTACGTCTGGAACACATTACCGGAAACGGAGTGCCGGTCAAATGGATCTGCTGCCCAGTTGGGGTTGGCAAAACCGACCACTTGGTCTGTTTCCTTCTGGCGTTTGTATACTGGACCGCATTGTTTCCTTCTTTTGAGATATCGCAATATTCTCCTTAGATACGACCAGTGCTCCTCTGACGGGTTTGCCTGAAACTGACTGAAATATGACACAGCCGGCTTGCACGGTACATGCAAAACCGACGAAAAACCGCTTCAGTGAAGAGCCCGACGGGCTAAGCTTCATGATGCCGCTGCTCATATCCCGCTCGATTCTTCTTCCCAGAAACATCTGCGCTTCGCCGAGATCTACCATCTGGAATTCGCGGCAGCATTCTCTTCCCCGCTTTTACTTGAGCCTAATCTTTGCATATAATGAGCATGTAATCTACGTACAAGAGTAGATACACCGACCGGACTTGGCAAGTATCCTCCGCTCATCGCCGGAATCCGATCCTAGCCGACCCGTATGGCGCAGTTGAATGTAAGCTCGACTGTGGTACTAACGGTCCCTGGTTCGAATCCGGGTTCGGGCATAGATATTTATACATATAGTATAGTGGGTTGGGTTGGTAGAGCAGCCTTGGATGAAACCCCGTCCACTCAAAAATAAAGCCCAAAAAAAAAACTTGTTGAACCTTTCGTTTCACGCCTGTTTCAGTCCGTAAATCGATTTGTGAAGTTTACACACTCTATCCCCCTCCTCAAATCCTTTCGGCTGCCACATGTATATGTCTTCGGTCCGTTGAGAAATGCAGCTTTTACGTTCATTTGGTGGACCATAAAGGTTCTGCTGGTTTTCCAGGGCGAACATCATGTGAACCGTCCTGATCACCGGAGAATCGGTCTCACAGTAGCCGAGTCCAGAGCGTTAGGTAAAACCCCTAGCTAACAGCCTCGCGTTCCGCTTGTTGATGGAGTCATCTGAGTTCGACTTGATCCGAACCATCCATTTGCAGTTAATTGACTTCCGACCTTCCGACAGATCGGCCAGCTCCCACGTCTCGTTTTCGTCCAATTACTTCAATTAGCTGTCTATTGCATCCTTCCACTACGGCCAATCAGGTTACGGTTTAGAGAATCTTTGTTTTAATCCGACTCATCTTCTCCATTCACCTCAACAGCATTAAACTGCTCCGCCATAACAGGATCCGCTGCCTCGTTCGGCAACACTTCGGGTCGCTCGTTCGACCAACCATCCAATGGCTTTATGGTACGGAGCGTGTACAAATTACTTACTTTTGGGAGGGAGAAAAAATTGTGAAGACAAATTCTTGTTCTGGAAGTGAATTTGTCAATTAAAAAAAGGGCGAATATTCAGTGAAAAAATTATCTGGAATCGAGTTTTCCTGGATGTAAATGTTTTTGAGGGTAAAAAATACACTGATGAATGATTTTTCGGGCAGAAATTTCAGTACAGTACAGGGGCGAAACATGTATGAAAATTTAGTTTAGATAAATACAGATTTAACTAATGTAAAAATACTTGAATTGGTAATGACCAAACAGTTGCATGTTGAAACTCTTGATATGTAAAATACAATACCTGTTGCTGATTGGATCTTCCTCATAAATGAAATTGTGTATGCCCAATAATTACTGACGTGTTATTTGTTTCAGCACAACTACAGTCTAGCAAATTATGTAACAATGCCCATGAATGCACCACTACCGCAGTGAGTACCAAGAAGAATCATGACGATGATCATACTGTTTTATCTGGTGTTGTAATCGATTGGGGTCACGGATGGGGTTGGGGTGAGGCAACATGGGCAGCCCAATCAGCATGCGCTCACGATGCATCTATTAGTTCAGCATTCTATTGTCATGCGGCTGAAGATTATGGTGTCAGTGGCTATGACGAAGTTGACTGGAGCGCGTTTGGAGATTTTTGCTTTTAAACATGTACTGGTTGAAACTCATTTTCCCATAGTTTCGCATTCTTATGCTGCTCTCTCCGAGATGTTTCGCATCACGATTTTTACGCAGACAAGTCCTTTTTGCCATTAGTTTTCAATAAGTATTAAGATTTAAACGAAAATGATGAACAGGCAAGAGTATTGCGATGATAATTGTGATCTTTTTATACCGCAATTTGTAGAAGCTTGTACAAAAAGGGCGACGCTCGGTTAAGATTTTATGTAGTTTACAGAACAAATACTTAGTTCCTTTCCTTAGGTACTTCTCGTATCACTTTTATCAGTGGTGTGTCTGTTTTCTTTGATCGTTACTTTACCTTCATAAGGAGCTACGAGTAAGTACATACATTACGTTTATACAAGCTTCTAAATGAACAGCACCAAATAAATACGCAATTCGTCCATGTAATTAATTGCCCATAGAAATGAACCAAGCTTATGTTAACTCAATGGGCTAAACGTAGTTTTAAATATTTATACCTACTGATTACTGCGATTAAATTCGCAAAAATCGTCAACGGAAAATAATATAAACGTGCAAATTACTTGCGTACCATCTTTTATTGTCAAGCAAGCGGTATGTAAACGAAAAAGGGCGACATACCCATAGAAACATTATTGGCAATTCCCTTTAACGAAATTTGAAAAAAAAATATGTTACCGCCACATATGTGTGTCCATAAACTAAATTTTAGTCGTCAATATTTGCACGTGAAATACATAAATGCGACCCTTTTTTCGATGAGAGTATATAACGAGTTTTTTTTAGAATTTTTTATACTTTTGCTATTTTTATAAATGTATAGATAGAATTTATATTTCTCCATAATATTGTACATTGAGACGATGCCGTATCAATGTGGAGTCCCTCGGCTGCTCACAAATATTCGAAGAGTTAATTTGAGCATGAAAAAGAAAGGGGCGAATGTAAATCGTCAATAAAAATCAATATCTTTTGAACGTTCATAAAATTTCAAAGCGAAACAAAACACTAGTTTTAGTACTCTTGTCTCGGCACAAAATTTATATCGAGTTTTCAATCTAGTTAATGCTCAACTAACTAAACGATTAATTATTTCGCACTAATTGACGTGAAGGGTTGTGTTTTATTGGCGTTTTAGAAGTATTTACAGTAAATTTCAGTGCTCCAGCAGTTCGTTTTTTACATAAAACTTTCATAAGGATCTGCTAACAACGATAAAGTTTTATGGGTTATAGTACACTGATACATTACCTGTAGTTAATTGTCATGCAAGTAGAGTAAGACAGGATACAAATTAACATCGTGCTTATTTTTAGCTACATCTTATTTTGTTAGCTTCAAGCTTCAAGTATAACCCTGATTCAAGTTACAAGCTGAATATTTGGCATGAATGAAATGAAATTATAAAACATTTTTGTTGTCTCCTAAAGAGACTTCTAAAGAAAAGCATTATAGTACCTAAGTACATCAATAAATTTCTCGAAAATTAAAAAAAAAGCATACATTTACACAATTATTCAAGGAGACGATCCACAATCTCATACTGGGCTTCATATCGGTCCTGGTCTTATATAACTTTGAGAATCACTGAGTTACTAAGTATGGCATAATGATCGTCCAAAGCCCTTTCCAATCACATCTAAAGAAAACGAGTGCTCAAAACCCAGGGATTAAAAGCCATTTAATTGTCCTATTATGTAATTTAAAGTTTTAACGGTTGCGATTTTTGTCAATACCAATGAGGCAAACTTTCCATTACTCGAATGCTGGAAGTTATTGTGTGACAGTTTAGAGGATAATCCGACCTAGTAGATATACCTTTTTTACGCTGTTGGTCCCTGCCAAAAATAATAGGTATTATCGTCCACTCCCGACGACATGAAAGAAGTGTACATTTGCATTGCCACAAAGTTGGAGCGGGCGTAATTGTCCTAGTAGGTACAAGAAAAGTATTTGACTACGCGTGGACTACTCATTGGCATGTGAATCAAGGCTAAGCAACACTCTCCTTTGGGAATGTGGCTTTATATGTAGTGCGGTGTGCAATGGCGTGCGGCCACTACGCCACCCACAAAACACCTGTCCAAGTAGCTCAAATCATAATTAAAATTGAAACATACAATTTTATAATCTCTACTGGTACACATCCTAATACTGACTTAAAACTTCTCAATTTGAGAGACTCGGTGGCCTCGACCAACTTCCGAAAATGCCAAAGAATCTCTTACACAAATTTAACACCTGAAATAATTCTTGGGCACCGAATAGAAAAATCAGACATGAAGGCTCTATCTGGGTCGCACAAGGGATTCGAATAAACACACAATGAATTGATACTTTTTCACAAATTTTTACTGCTTCACTTAACGGTAGCTGAACTTCTTCTGTGCACTTTATTTCAAAACCGCGTCTTCAACTAGGGAAAATTGCCCGAAATTTAGCGTAAACAAATCTAGACGCTCTTTAACCGTCGCAGAACTCACATCAGCAGTCTCATTTTTACGTTCATTCCAGTATTTAAAGAAACACCACATCAGGATTTTCAGAAAAATACCGCCACTCACAATTAGACTTGGTCACGCCAACTTCGAAAGAACGTGTCCCCACTTACGCCGACATAACGCCCACATCTTGGTAAAACATCTGCATCTTCAAATAGCGATAAAAACACGTGCGTTAATTAAATTGTGTCCGATAAGACGACTTATCTAAATTGAATAAATTACAAAATTGATAAAATTTAAACAAGAAAATAATACGGAATTACAAACAATTTTGTTGTTGTGCAGAATGGCTTTTCGGCTTCGGGGCTTCATGAAAAAGGTTGTATAGTAGCAGGATTAATAAGGCAGCATCACCACCCCAGGCGAATGAGAGATCACGTTAATTTCAGTTCCTTGTTTCTATCTTCCACAGTTTGTTTTTGTCTAATACACTGGCCTAATGAATCGCGTTACTTTAGTAATCTAGGGACTTTAACAGAACTATAATTTCGGGTAATATTAAAGTTGGGCCGTATTTTGTGACGGGCATATTTATTACCCTCAGTTACCTCAGTTTAAAATGCATAGTTTTTAAATAATTGGAGCTAAAGGTAAAAAACGAATTTTTGAAATTTTGTGAAAAATGTCCTCTTCAAAATACGTAACTCCAAAACAACTGGAGATACGTAAAAATGCTACAGGATCAAATTGTAGCTTTTTTAGTTCCAAACAATATGCCCACCGGAAATTTTCTAATAAAAAATAAACGAATTATGATTAAAAATCAATAACAATTACCTTTTGACGATAGAATCTTTATTCTATATTACTAATTTCGTTTCTACATCGTCATGTGTCCATACGTTAATATTTCGACAATTATTATGGTTACAATGTAAAGTTAAATCAGAGCTGTTGAAATTCTGATTTGCGTTTTAAATAAACCGATTTTATACATTTGAGAACGCAATTTACGTTTATTCCTCTGCCGTTAGCTAGAAATCAATTTAAACGCGCCCCTTTCAATAAGGCGTTTATATATTATTAAATTTCTGCACAAAAACAATACAGAATCTGAAAATTAAAAATAATTGATCCAAACAGATAGCCCCATCTCCAAATAACTTTTTTTTGCTAAACCCCTTTAAGGTGCGTACTGAAGAATGGCGATTAATTTGCAATGCAAATCAATCTTCTGAGAGGAGGGTTTTTATTACCGTTATTAGCACCGAACAAAGCAAGACTGCCTCATAAAATTTTATTAGGTGTATATAATACGTAAAGTACATTTCTTGAGATGTGAGCGATTAGGGGTAGTTTAATTTCATTTGAAGACTTGCAAAGTTTATGAGGAAAATCAAATTACCGTTATTACCCACATTCGTTACATAATTTTACGCCATGACCACATTCTACGACTTAACACGGGCGATCTCGGTGTACAATATTAACCACTTAAGTCGTTACTAAAATATAGCCAAAAACAGATAGTAGACTGATGTAATATAGATACTTATAAGTGTATAGGACTAAACTTCCACTGCCATCTAGATATATAATTCCCCAACCTCGTACCTATTTAATTACAATCGCTTTATCGACTTTTAGCGATTGCTTTTGAATAAAGGGTTTAGAATAAGATTTAATGTTAGATATACCTAAATGTACAACTTTCTGTTCAAATTAGATAGAAGATAAGTGTGTAGTTATGTATTGTATAAATACTGCTGTAGATATATAAAGTAAACTCATTCAAATTTGTTATTTGGTGCGTATATGCGGAAAATTATACCTACGCTCCTTTGAAGTGCTATTATGAAAAATTTAGAGTTCGCAACTTTGACTGAAGTTATTCGCATTTTGCATCCGACTTTTTCCAAATACCGCCAAATAACAATATTGATTTGTGTCCTTAACCTACATGTGAGATATTTGCTCTAAATGTTTCTAAATTAAATTATAATACACAAATGTAAGCCAAACTCCAACCCTACTTAGCAATAGTGAGTATTTAATGTCTTGTAAATTAATTATTATCAAAGTTCGAATATTGCTTTAATTAGAAATTGTCAACAATGGCGAATAAAAAGATCGGTGCTACAAATTTCAGCAATATTCTGACGTATTCTTTTCTGTAAAACTTACGATGTTTGTATACTACTCACGTAATTTTGGCTTAGATCTAAGTCCACTAATTTGAAACCTATTTTTTTCTAAAGTAATTTTGCCTTATACCAAAATACCATAGATTTGCCTTCTTTGCGAACAAAATTTGAATAGATGTATTGAAGCCCATTTCATTTTTGTAAAAATGCCTTTTACATATGCGTAGATTAGACCTTTTTATATATCTCATAATACCGTTTTTATTCTTTGTTGTGCCACATTATTACTATTATTGTATGTACGCGGTACTTTACATATTGATTGAAAACTGAAACGACAATCGTCCAAATGTTGTAAATTTGTATCTACTTATAGTTATTTCAAGAATCTAAAAAGAATAAGTGGCTCTAAACTAATCGTATCTATAGATTAAACAATGTGTGTAACTAGTCGTATATGTAAACGATGTGCCAAGGTATGCGTTGTTAAAAACTACACATAGTGTAATAGAACGTAAAATAAAGAACAGTTGTTTTAATTATCAAACTACACAACATTTCATTTACACTACCCATAAACACAATGACACACCAATGGTGATAGGGAAATATTACAGGTTGGTTCCCAAATGAAAAAATCTGAATTCATGTAGATATACTGATTGTACAACATCACCTTTGATTTCCGTATGACCCACACAACCAAAAAATATCTAAGAAATCAAAATTTCAGAGGAATATAATCGAAGCAAATGTCACCCCATTATTCATCTCGAAAATGAAATCAAGGGTCAAAACAAGCACAAACTTTACTTCACTTATTTCATTACACTGCCAACTTCGCAAAAAAAACATGAAACGTAAAACTTACTGACTCAAAATAAATTATGTGTCTGCAGAGTACAGTACCACAAAAGTCATTCTCATACGCATCCCCGAACCTCCCATCTGCAAGGCTCAATTTTCTTTATTGTTTAATTTTCATTCTTCGGCGACCTCTCTTGTTTCCTTCTTATAGTGTCTCTTGCCAGATTTAACTCTTTTTCGAATCTACATTCGGCACCCAAATTCCCAAGGTCGTTCTAGTCTTGTTCCTTCCATTGACCATATCTTTGTTTTCGTGGGCAGTACTTATACAGGGAGGTTGTTAAAAATGGAACCAAACCTATCACGCTCAAACCGTTTGAGATGTAGACATGAAAATTAGAATGCTTCTATTAGAAATTATTTCCCAAATTTTGAGGTTAAAGAAAATGTTTTTTGGGACATGGTTTTTGAGTGCGACCCTTGAATTTTTTAATAGCAATATAGGTCGTGTGATACGCCATTAGAAAGCTTATTTTCTCTTTCTTACTACCTTATCATGAGAGTGGTCTTAAGTAAAGTAAAATAATGGAAAAAAACTTTGTCAAATGGTCCATATTTCACAAAATTAAGATTTATTATTCTAAATATTATTAATTGAATACTTTTCAAATTCAAATGTTATATACCTATACACCTTCAGGTCATAACTAGAAGAAGCGAATTTATTCTCGCACCCGGGCGGATGATACCCTAGGAACGGTCCTATGACCTATGTTTCCATTTAACTAATTCAAGATGGCAGTCGCAGTGGAATAATTTCAAATGGAAGCGTTCTAGTTTTCATGTCTATATCTCAAATTTGTTGAACGTTATAGCTTTGGTTCCATCTTTAATAGCGACCCTGTATAAAAGATTCGATTTGTAGGATAAACCTACCCCAATTAACATGTTTATCATTGTTAAAAGAATACACGTTTTGAATAAACCCCCGTTAAGTACGTGTAACTAATAAGCTGATCGCGCGTTTATCCCTCAAACATCCGATTTGGCTGATTAATGAACTCATCCCAGCTTTAGTTCTTAACTATCTGTTGCGAAAATAGAATTCGAAAATTCGCTTTCGTTCCCCAGTTACCGCTCGGAAGGATAGCGGACAATCAAAAACCTAATTTAATTTCCTTTTCATGAAGATAATTGTTAAAACGGTCACTATTGAAATACAAAGCGTTATCAGAAATAATTTTCTAGAGCTTTTCCGCATCCACAAATCTCTCATAAATGGAATAGTCTTACTATCAATCGTTCACAGCGGTTCGGAATATAATTTTTTTAATGTCTAAACACATCTAGCATAAACCGTGTTTATTTCACCCACTGTCAACTAAATTTCGCAAATAATTAATCGCTACCACGTACAAAACATTTTCATTCACGAATAACAAGATTTTTTTCTTCCCGGGGCAACACAGTAGAACACCGCCACCTCACCCACCATTTTTTGCGGCGTCGCAAGGTCCTAACCTTTTCCAACGGCATAGGGATAAGGAATCAACAAGAGCGGTTGGGAAAAGAGAAAAGATTAATAAAACTGGTTATACGCTGCTGTTAACGTGCAGAAAATCAACCGAATACTACCTGGAATTACAAAGGATCACCTTTACACCCTATAATTGGGAACGTGCTTTTTCCCAAGCGTATTAGAAAAACAAGGTAGCCTTACATAATCAAATGGCGAGACTTGAGTGAAGGAGATTTCCCGGATACATAACTAACTCAGGAGTGACCTTGCTTTATGGTGCAAGGCGCAAGATCCATAGACAAGGTTACTCCTTAGTTACGCAACCGGGAAGTACCCTTCACCAAGGATATGTGTATTGGAGAAACCACGACCTTGTCACATAACCAAGGAAATCCCAAGGCCACGAACCTTGGTTCAAAGTAACAGGCATGACCTTGGAAACCTCCAAGTCTACGACTTTGACACAACTTGTAACTTGTAACGTGACAAAAAGTAGTGGGGGGAGGTGTAGGTGTTCTACTCAACACAAATGACACCTCCCCCAACCATTTTCTTCATCTTCAAATCCCACTATGACCTCCATACATCCCACTCTCCCTTTATCCTTTAACTATTGAAATCTTTCCTTGCTCTTGAAATACCCTACCTCCAAAAAGAAACCTGGGTTAATCTTTTTTTTCTATTCATTTTGACAAAAAGGGTTATTCAAAATTAATAACCGCGTTATATTGTAAAATTGACATTCTCGGTACACGTTGTGTGTCCATAGTAATAACCAATATTCCAACTTCCAAATTCTCTATCTTAGTTCCCAATAAAAATTTTCTCTAATTCCTACCGTTCATTTTCTACTTTCCTCAAATTTATCTTAATAAAACTTCCTGAAATCAAAGCAACTTCCGCTCCCGCAGTAACTAACGCTAGTGCTAATTTGACACAACTTCCTACTTTAATAGGTAAAAGGTTGTTTCAAAATACACATTAACATCCTTATTTACTTTTCCTGTATTTCCCATGTTACTATTTTCAACTTTAATAAATTCCTGCGAATACGAATAAACATGATTAAAATAGCTCTCAATAATGCGGTTTATTGAAAATTCTGAGGTATTTCATGAACATCTGCCTTCACCCTTCATTATCATTTCTACTTTATACCTCTCTTTCATTTTCCCTTTCGTGTATCGGTTGTTTTCGTGAAATCCATTCCTCTATTAAAATCCCTATCCGTGGTTCTCTCCACTACTGACTTTCACTCATCACCCGATAACAGAATTTCCTATTCCTGATAATTCATTCTATAACTGTTAGAATTTTCCCTACCAATGTATTCGCAAATATTCTGTTACCTCTTACCTCGGTAGAAATTGACTTCTCCAGTTCTAAAATAATTAAATCCTTGCTCCTTAATTTTATGATAAAAACTCGCTTCCCTCGCCGCTTATCCCTAAATCGTCCATTTTTAAAATCCTTAATAATCCTTTATATTTTGTTATATCCTGTAACGGGAACCTACTTTGCAGATTAAATTTTTCGATTTTATTTGGGTTGTTTTATGTAGGTCTAAAATTGCATATGTACCGCTTCATGCGAATAGTAGGCGCGACTAGTAGTCCGTTTATTAGCACTTTTTACGATAGTGGAGGCAAGTCTTCAAGTTTGCATTTGTTCTATCTGCATAGAGCCTAAGAGCTTGATGGCTTGCGATTGATGAAAAGGGGACGCTTGTCGTGCGTGTTGCGGCAGTGCCGTTTTGGTTTAGCAGCTACAGCTTAGAAGAAAGACGAGTATCATTCGCAATAGCGGACAATCGTCTGCGAAATGTGTAATCACGGTAGAAGCGAAGTTATTCTAAAAAAGTGACCTGCCATCGCAAGTACGACCTCGTCCACTAAGATCTTTGGCCCAGTGGGATGCTGCGATTGCTGAATGTGTCAATTAGGATCTAGTTAATCTAGGACTGATTGCGTTTCCAATTCTCTATTGGGAATTTTCCATTTCTCGTAAACAAAGAAGCTACAAACCATAGAATGCTGACTTTGCCTTAGGTGTATTTTCCCCTACGCAAGAATCTCTGAATCTCAACAATTCCCAATAATACGGATTAAGAAGGTATTGTATGATTTTTTTAATTTCTTATTTTTCCTGTGTAATTTAATGAGACGAGACCATGATTCTAACCCCCTCGTCATGATTTGGAGTGACCTTGGGTGTGACATATTAATCAAATAAAATTTACAGCGTACAGCCACAAGACAGCCTTCGGAGATGGTCCCCAAAGTCTTCCAATTACGCGGTGATTTTACCAGAGAGCCCTATTTGCTTTTGACTTTGAGCTGGATATGTTTGCTCCGATTCGGTTTTTTGTCAAGTATTTCACTGACTCTGAAGATTGGAAGTGTTTTTGGAATAGCAGGGAAGTTCGAAGACCCTCAACCTTTCCTTTTCTTGTGAAGAGAACTAGCTCCGTTTTTGTCGGGTTGATGGACAAGGAGTGTTCCCTACACCATTCTTCGGTTACTCAGTCTCAAATTGCCGGTTATTAGTATGGATACATACGTGATAACTTTTACAGCTAAATAAGCTTTCGTGTTGTAATAGTCTTGACCTAATTACGTTGAAATTGATAAACTTAAATGGGAATAGGTTCATTAAACTGAAACTACAAGTATAATCTGATAATAAATAAGCCAATTAATTCAAAAATTCAAACTCAAAAAAACGGGAAGGATGCAGCAGTAAGGGGCAGCAGGAAGAGTGCAAAACGATGAGGGCACAATGAAGAGTACATAAGTAAGAGTGCAGCTGTGTTGAGTGCAGCGGGACGAGTGAGCGGGAAGAGTGCAGCGAGACGGCAGAAAGGGTTCAGCACGAAGGATGCATGAAGAAAGACGCAGCAGGATAGAGCGCAGCAGGAAGAGGGCAGAATGGCGAATGCAGCAGGAAAAGTGGAGAAGGAAGGGTGCAGCGGAAAGGGCTGACTACAAAGCTTACCATAAGATATTATTGGACATGGGACCGTTGAGTGAAATTGAGTGACTCAATGATGGGACTGAATGATCCACATAAATAGTGCGATATACACGTACATGATTTAGGATACTTTCAAATTACTTCAATTCCACCACCTTCACCATAACATTTATTCGTAATCGTATACAGGGTGACAATTTGAAAACTTACCACCCCCCATATTTTAGTAAATAAACGAGATATTAAAAAAAATCAAAATCCATTTCGGTAATTCGGAGGGGGAATCACAATGACATAGTTGACGACGCACCCCCTCCAACCCCCTGCGCCCCAGCCACCTCAACTTTTAAATCTTAAATAGTGACCCCCCATGTGTGATACGTCGTTGGAAAGCTCTGAAAAAAATACATTTGAAATCTGTCGTATTTAAAACGCAACCGGCGAACATAGACGAACTAAGACAGAGAATAATTCAAGAATGTCGAAATATTGCAAAACCAACATTTGAAAAGGTTCGACAAGAGTTTGAGAATAGATTATAACTGGCGATCAAAAATGAGTTGCTGTCGAGTCGGCTTTGGAAGTTCAAGTTAAATACGATTTTCCATGTAAACAAAAATTTCAAAGGGCGACTCGACAGCAACTCATTTTTGATCGCATAGTAATACTGTCTTACCAATAACGGAAAACATTTTGAACATTTATTGAAATAAAAGCCAACTTTAGAAAATGTATCACATTAGTTTATTTTTTGATTTGCACGATAATTACTAACCTAAATGTAATGCTATTTGGTATGGTTGGAAAGCATTTTTTCAGAGCTTTCCAACGACGTATCACACATGAGGGGTCACTATTTAAGATTTAAAAGTTGGGGTGGCTATAGGGCGCAGGGGGTGCGTCGCCAACTATGTCATTGTGATTCCCCCTCCGAATTACCGAAACGGATTTTGATTTTTTTAAATATCTCGTTTATTTACTAAGATATGGGGGGTGGTAAGTTTTCAAATTGTCACCCTGTATGTATGTAACTCGTAATGGCATTTATTCAATGCATTTTATTCAATGGTAATGGCAATAGTGTACACTGTACATACATGCTCGTGCTGTACAGTTAAACGCCTCGCTCTTAGACAACACATTATACCAATTTGCTATAAAAACTCCAATAGTGAACCTTTGAATATTATAATCAAAGGCTTGAACGATTTATGTAGATTTCAATTTCATGCATAGATTCACATTCACTATCGCTATTCTCTCTCTTGTTCCATCATACCTACTCGTGCAACTACTCAAACTAGAAAGCATTCAATTGTAGTTAAGCAAAAAATAGTGCGTGATTGTTTTGTTTCTAAATAGGGCAGTGGGGACGATGAGCAAATAAGAAAGTATCTAGGTAAAACTAAAAGTACATCAAATGGGGTACAAATTCATAGCCCAAAGCCTATGTAGGTCGAGGTTTAATAATTTAAGGTATTGGTTCTAAAAACTCACCATTCACTTTATCTTCAAATGAAAGCATTTTAAAAAACGAACAAATATAATACTCGTAGAGTAGCATTTCCTTTAAAAAGCAAACATATATGCTGTAACTTATATGTTTATTTACAAAAGTAGATATATGAAGTAGGTACTCGATCCTCTGCTTTGTACGAAACCCCATTCTCAGGGAAAAGATCGACGTGATTAGAAAAGTAATCTTGAGAGCTTATAGATATACTGGCAGAGAAAGATGCGTAGTTACGGATAAAAAAAGAAAAAGGTGTGAAAATATAAAACAAAGCTGAAAAAAATTTAGTTTGATTTTACAAATTTAATGAAATTAAGAATATATTGGAATTTTAGCTAATTGAACAAAAATTTCTATCATTAGCGATTTTCCCGTCCGTCAACGAATTTGTTACGGAACGGCTTCAAATATCGAAACGCAATTTTTTATTATTTCCTGGACCTAAAAAGAAAAAGTGAATAATTTTCATACACAGACAGCAATTTTCATTAATTTTACACCTTTATGTCAGTGTTAAAATTATAAGATGTTACAAAGTGAAAAATTCCACTCCAGGTAATTACGCACACAAAATATTGTAATATACCCCAGTGTTTCTCAACCTTTTTTTACTGGTGGCCTACTTGTGTAAATGTGTATGTGTATCTCTATGGCCCCCCTCCGCGTTAGACCGGGGGGTATAGAATCCCCCCTGGAGAGGGGGGTCAGCCCTCGAGAAATTTTTGAAATTTTAGTAGCTTTATACGTGTTTTTAGACTCATTTACATCTTTCGCACACTGCACAAAAATGTATAGAATATAGGCCAGTAAATGTTGCATTTATTGCTTTCTAGGAAAGTTACACTGAGATAATACAAACAAGAATAAGGGGTTATTGTGGTATAATTTTTGTACTGACCATATTTGGTAAATGTATTTAATTTTAATATTTCAGTAAGATATTGTAGAAGTGAATTTTCGTGGCCCACTGAACAAGTTTCCTTGGCCTACCAATATTCTGTCTTTCGTTGATGGCCCCCAAGATATACGTCATGGCCCCCGTTGAGAAACAGTGATTATACCCTACATTGCATCAATGCATGGAAGCTACCCACGCCTGTGGAAAGTTGCACTTTAACTACGTTTAAAAAACAAAAATGTGCCCTAAACTGTATTAACACCCTGCACTAATCTCCAACCTTCCCCTAAAAAATGACAAATCTAACCCTGAAATCAAAACGGGATAAAAATTAATAAACCCAAAACGATTGCACCACAATTGGTAATGTTTATAAACGTACCTCATTGAAGTCATTTGTACCTACCCATTTAATGTTACAATTACAACAACATTGTCTTTCCTGTTGGGCACTTTGTCCCCCTACCGCGATTGGGGGTCATGCCCTTTGACAAAATCATAAATGATTTAAAAATTAAGGTTCTTTACGTATCTCTAGTTTCTGTTTCAAATTTTTATGTTTATCAAGTTTACACTCATTATGCGTACGCGAAAGAGATCATCTTATGGAGGAAAGGCTGGTTCTTCTTCTACCTCAATAACTGTCCGCGATGGAGCTTTTCGAATGAAATCTGCCTTCTCTCTTCCTACTTGATCTAACCTTGATATTAAATGGCAAAGTATACAGGAAATAGGTGAGATGGTGTAAGGTCATCTCCCATTTAATTTCATGATGATTATGAGTTAACAAATTTGCGTGACGTTAAAACTCGCTATCTAAACTAGTTCACGGAAATAGATGCTTGGAGACAAATGGGGTCATCTGTTTTTCATTATAAATTGCACACCCTTCTCCTGCACAATACTATGCGATCAAAAATCAGTTGCTGTCGAGTCACCTTTGGAATTTTTGTTTACATGGGAAATCGTATTTAACTTGAACTTCCAAAGGCAACTCGACAGCAACTCATTTTTGATCGCCCGTTATAACGTCACCGTCCATTTTATGTCATCAAACTCGTTACAGGCGAATAAGGGTCAAAGACCGGAAGCTTGAGACTAGGGAAATATCAAGGTCACGACCTTGGTCCAAAGCTCAAGACCATACCCTCGCCCCAGAATCTAATACCATGACCTTGGAGCAGCATCCAAGGTGACTAATTTCAGATTCGGAATTTTCATATTCAGAAATCCTCAAATACCAAATTTGGCCGATCTATTTCGCACCCCCATCTGGCCATTCGCCACCTTGGGGTAAGAATTGTAGAACATTTTTTATAAAATATATACCTAAAAATAGAAGAAGAAAAATAGAAATAGAAAATAGAAGAAATGCAAATTTCACCACTTTCTTAAGGAATGTCCCAATGGAATATGTTGGGCTCCCGGTTTATTTGGAAAAAAATATTACGCGGTTGTAATATTCCGTTTAAGCTTAGATTGAGGGATCTTATTGAAAGTCAATGATTATAATTATTGAGCCCTATTAAGGCTGGGATTGCCTGAAAAGAGAAGTACCCATAGTAAAGGACAAAGTTTTTTTCGTTAGAATGTGCTGGTACCTAATAATGAATAGCGTAACTACAGCAGTTTTCTATACAAATATTTAAATAATTATACTCTCTTTAAGTGGGCCCCAAACAACACAGAGGGTGCTTTTAAAAAAATGCAATTTGATTTGCATAACCACACGACAAGAAGATACAAAACACAAACGCAAGGTCGTTCACGGCTCCTTACAGACTGCTAGGTTAACAAAATTATAATTAGCTCTCTACCGCACATAACTTGAGGAGAATAATGAAACGCTTGTAACGTAACTTATGAAGTAAAAATCGCGTAATTATTGGCATGGGGGACTTTCAAAATTAAGGTCGTAAAATTGGTTCACAAGTGGCGACAGGGGCTTTTTGTTTGGAAGGACCCTCAGTAAAACTCTTGATTCCTTCACTTAATGAAATTCAATGTCATTACGAAGTGTGTTTGTTATACTTATATATAAGTTATAACGATCCTAGTGCCTATTCAAATAACAGGTAACGAAGACTTTGTAACTAACGAAATGTTATTACAGTAAAGACGCGTTTTGACTTTTAGGACTTGGAAAAGTTCAACCATATTTTCGTTTTTTTTTATATTTTTCTCTGAAACGGTAGGGACATTTCGAATTAGAACAAGCAAAAGCTTTTAGGGTACGTGCACTACGGCGCTGTGATACTAGATGATAGCTGAGATCATAGCTGTGCTTTATAAGCGCTTGTAGAATGAATACGGTATAATCAAATGAGCCCGTGCACAGTGAAGGTGTGAGTTAATCGAGTATCCGCACTGTTATACTCGCTTGTATTTTAAGGAATGGATCGTACCATTCTTCTGCGCGCTGAACAGTGTTATTACTAGTTGTTCTTCTGCACATATTGGATTTGCGTGGCAATTTTTCCAACTCTTCGTTAACTTCGGTGTGATTCTTTTCAAAATATAATCAAACGTCTCCGGCCCCAATCGTAAATATTCAAAAAAACGGTCAGGATATTGGCGCAACTCTGCATATAGGTGGTGATATTCACCTAATGTAGAACGCTTTGCATTTATTGGATGTACATACATGATATTCTCTAGAAATAACCTTATGTCTCCGTAAAATGTACCATTTTGAGGCCACCGAACAGAAATAATCGTCTTCTTTATATGACATTTTGCAACCGACTGATGGGTATTTCAGCGTTGTTGTGCACACCCCATCAGCGCTTATACTCGACGCTTTCATCTATCATCTATGCTACAATCTCGTATCACAGCTCCGTAGTGAACGTACCCTTATGGAGAATGGATTTTTGTCAAAAAGTATAGTAAAAGTTTTTCTTCTTGTAAAGTCAATCCGGGGACATACGGTATACCGATTTTTTTTTAATTTTTTAGCCGTTTATACCTAAATATACATTTGTTCCCAATGTCTTACATTCGAGAGATGGTGTTTTGTAAATTAGTAATTGACAGGCTGATTCGAATTCGAGGGCCACCATGGGAATCTCGGGAAATGTAAGAGATAGGTAGGTGGTAAATTTGGCAAAGTTGTGTATTTTGATGCTTAACAAAAACAGTTTTGAAACTGAAATTCTGACTACTTTCAGAGATATCCGGAAAAAACGAGATTTTGAAAATCGTTTTTGTTTTTTACTGAAGTTAATAATAAATGACACATTATTATGGCCACTTTTTTCCCTCTACAAGATGCTACTTTTAAATTTGAAGTTTGACGTTTCGTCTCCGGTTAACTATAATCAACTTTGTTTCTTATGGAAGTAATTTTTACTTTTTGTGTGATTTGATAGAGAATTTTTTTCTGATTTCAAAAATGTATACATCAATGTTTTTAATGCTTGTAAAACATCTTTTTTGCCTTTGTCTTAAGTAACGTACGTAAGTAGTTTCTTGCGTTTTTACGAATTAACGTTATTTCTTATTAAAACTAGATGATGTTACCATCAAGGGTAACTTTGTCAAATGTAAACTACCTATCTCTTACAGTTCCCGAGATCCCCATGGTGGCCTTTGAATTTGAATCACCCTGTATAGGTCAATTATTACACATTACACTAAACTGACTAAACTAATACTAATAATATGTAATAGGTACTATTAATAAAGCTCTTTATTCAATGGTACTATTGAAGTTCAAAAAATTTAATTTGCAACAAGGTATGGATTATAAATTACGGTATTTTAATCTGCAAAGTGCAATAAGCAAAGATAAAGAATAAGGAAGACGGTCAAACAAATCGCATTACAAATAAACACCCACACAAGGTCGCAACTTGCCAGACATCAACAACAATATACAACAGCCCTTTGTTCTAAAAATAACGTAAAATTTTGATATTTGTTATAAAGGAATGTTACCTATCCCCATTTCTATTATTTATTTCATAAAACGATAGGTAGAGGAGGTTACCTTTTGCAATGAATAGGAAAGAGAAACCAAATAAATGTCGAAGCAAGTGAACGATCTTTTTCTTGCTGTCAGCAAATTCTTTTACAAGCAGGCTCTGTTTAACCTTGAAAGAGAATCGCTAAATGATTTAACATAGGCAACTTACATAGCCTGCTAGTTTTTTTTTTGCTCGTAAATTTTTGTCTTTTGTTATCCCCATTACACAGTACTAGCTCAACGGTACTAGCCTAGTTAAAAAGTAAGAACAACTCCATCGCAAGATAAAAGCGCTTAGGTACCTATTTCATATCTTTATCGTATTTTTTACCGACTTCATGAAACTCTTGGTGGCACCCTCTGTGAGAAAGAAGCTACACTGTTGACCGCGATATTAGTCACAGCTGCGTAGTTTATTTCCATTTCTCCAGTTTACATGCCCATTTTTCAGAACTTCATTCACCACTTTTTTTATGAAAACTTTTGAGCTTCACATAAATTGCCAAAATATAGATAAGTATTCACGCTACCGATCCCATACATTCGTATTGCTTAAAATGCTCCCTAATTTTTTCAATTAATTCCTAAACTATGAACTCTTTTGACGCATGTTTTCTAGATTTTTTAAACATATATTAATGGACAAAATATCAGTTTATATTGTATGGAAACTATGCTCTGTACATCTATCTACCTAATGCATATTTTTCCGATCATATACACCCCTTGCTTATGGAATGGTGAATGAAGTTCTGAGGCAATGCACGCCCCATTGAATTACATGTGCATCACCAGTTGCCTATATTCTCTAAATCCAAACCTTAACACTTCAGGGATGTATCAAACCGGAAATATAGTGTATCTTGTGAGTAACTTAACAAGGGCCTCATACATTTTGGATCAATGGGTACAAAATAATCAACGACCTGATATGGCCAACTAAATCTTTATTGAGCATAAGACATGAGACTTGATTAGCCATAATAAAATTACGCTTCACAAGTGCAAACTAACCAGAAAATGGAAAACGAAAAGGAAATCTTGCATCGTAGGTGGTCTGATTAGAACGTTGGTGAACGAAGTCATCTGTGAAATGTTGATCCGTGATCGTTAGTGCTTACAAGGCATGCATGTAATTGCAATTTTCAATACATTTCTCGCGCTAGTGGTTTTTCAGATGGATAATTTATTACCTGACATTTATGTACTACGCAAGTATTATCAATTAAATGTAAAAATCGGCATCATGCCATCAGGGGTTATCAAATATCTAGGCTGTGGTAGTTGCCTGGTTCTCTCAAATTTAGACTTTAACATTGAAATTGAATGATTTACATGAGAACAAAAATTAGCATCAATACCACTTGACTAAAATAAGTCCTAATTCCTGGAGTGCGTGTTTTTACGTTTTGGGCAACTAAACTGCGCCCTCAGGATTAAAACACACACTTTAGTCCATTGGTATAATATAATATACTATTTTTCCAAAGAGACGGTCAGCTCATTGGATTCTTTATCGCCCTCTGGAGTCAAGCAAGGATATCAGACAGTAAGGGTCTAATTTAATTTACGACCATATCTAGGAATAGAAGACGAATGGAGTTACAATACGGACCCAAAAAATGATTTTCAATATTGTTTATATTCAAAAAATGTTGTTACCAAAGTTTCAGATGCGGATTCGGTACCCCAAGAGACATAAATGCAAGAAATCACTACTCCACGACTTTACCGCAAGTCCCTAACCTACACAGGTTGCTTTTATTACAAGTCCATAAGCCTTCAGAAACAGAATTTTATAGAGCATACATTTCCCGGCCGGAAATACAATACAAATGCAATTGGTGACACATTTGCGATTAAAATTTTTACGTAATAAGATAAAGAGGTTGACACGGCGAAGGTGGTACAACAGGTTATCCGGCAATCTCCGTTACCTGTGGCCTAGAGAGGTAATTTAATACGAACAAGTATTATAAACTTCTTTAGACACAGATGGAAATTTGCGATCGCGATTAGTACTGTCACGAACGTCGCAGATTACTCACGTAGTGTTAAAGTACTGTGCAGTGCCGGAACAATAGCTTTTTTTTGTAAGTACAGTACCTACCTGTTGATTGTTTTTTAAATGTTAACTTTAAAATTCATAGCAGACTTCTGGTCAATGGTATAATCAAACGTTTGGTTCTTGATTTAGCATGACTCACTAATGTATGTATATGTGATGAGATAATGACTCATAAGTGACTACAACTTATATATGATGTTTTTAAACAATGTAATTAATTTTGTTACTTTTTTAATGATTCGATTTTTATTTCCGTATGACATATCTGACGATGTGGGTAGGCATGTGGGATATTTTCCCATATGAAGATTATAGTGCACTGTACTGACGTATGGAATAGTTAATTGACCATAAAAGGATATGTACCTACTTAGTTACAATCTTCAAATAAATATGGCACGTTACTCACTGCGCGGATATTTTTTTAATTACACATCTATAGATTTTCAGTTACACGAATGCAAGTGACAACCGTCATCTGCAAGTACAATCTATTGTTATTGCGTTGGCCTATTGTTTAATGAATGTCAATAACATCACTTCAACCCAGAAACTTTGTGTGTATAATTAATTACACTTTGACGATTACAAAAAATGAACAATTTCTTTTGCTTTTTAAATGTACACAATTTTCCGAAGCCATTATCCTGAAAAATAAATGCTTCAATAACTATTTCCCGATATATGTAAACAGAAATGTTGCGCTTGCGGTCGGCATTACGCAATCGGTGAAACCACAACAGAACGTGTATTTATTTAGAAGGTGAAAGTATGTATGCAATTATGTATTTGTTTATGTTAGGGTGCCTCTACAGGATAAAAAAATATAAATCAATTTAGGAATATTAAAACAAAGACCAGTGCCAATTACAACTTGATTGGCCATTAAAAAAGTAGCAAAATTTCATTATACTCGTACTATGTAGCCCAACTAAAATTTATTAGACAAATTAACAAAGAAGTCAGGATACATCAAATTTGAATTGAAGAGGGGCATTGGGCCCTTGTATTGGGCGACCATCCTCTTAAGGTGGCCACCCCCTTCAGAAATTTCAATGCCACATTGAATCTTCAATTGATCAAAATTTCTGTTGCTCACGTGCCCATTTTGGGTGATGAAATGGTTAGAGCATTGGTTAGAGGATGGATTGGGTTAGAGAAAATGAAGAAATTCTTTCGCCCGTTCTTATAGTCCGCCCCTAATGTAGTTTTATCACCCTATCCCTCCACGTTTTACATGTTTTTTAAGAAATTGATTTGTTTTTAAAGGCTTCACTTCTTCATTACCTACTGCAGTTTTTAAATGGTTTATTTTTAGCTCGCCTTAATTGCTAATTTTATGTATATTGAATGATTCATTTCATCCATTAATATACACGCTATTGTGTTCTACAGATTTCATATCATTTCACCACAAAAAAGAGGAGGGATATAGGATCGAATCCTTTGGACTTGCATATGGTGCCTAAAGATCTAAAAATGTTAGTATACAATGGACTTCTTTCATCTAATTATAAATTAATTTTCATAATTAATTTAAAATCATTTTCTGTTTTATACGACCGCTAAAACCGGGCAACGACAAATATCCACGGCCTGACTATCAAAAAGAATCGGAGGATACTAGCAATTAATTTTATTTTTCAATCCCCAATATCAATGCATTTATTACATCGCTTCAACAATTCAATACCCCTAAAAAATATTCTTTCGGTTTGTTCTAAAAATGGGACGTAACTGTATCTTTACCCCTTGTCCTTGTTCAATTTCCTCCAAATTTGGGGCGATATTTGGACTATATGTGGAGCGATCGATTTATTGAAAACCGCAATCAAGAATTGCGGCTTGCGTAACTGAAGCAGTGTGCACGCACACCTCTGGTCCATTTCCCTCGCCTTTCCTCTCGAATATTCTGCCTGAATTTGTGCCGAACTGTTGCATAATAGGTCCTGTTGACGGTTGTGTTGCGTTCGTTAAGGTTACGAAGAAGAATGCCCTCATAATACTCAAGATCGTGGGCATCTCCTTTCTAGTCGACTGACATATCCTGATCTTTATTGGCGGTGCTTTTCCTGTTCTTCCCATCGATTGGACATTGGACACTGCAGAGTTTTCTCTACAGAGCACTAAAAAGGACCGAACACATTCAACCTGACGCCGGCGCCTAAGTGCCGAGAGTTGTTTGAGGGCCCACCTTGCACTAATGTTTTTTATCCCCAAATGGTCGAACGGTTGTGCCAGCAAAGTTGCGTAGCTATTTCTTTTGCCTTTAAACCTCCATCGCCCAACACGAGGGCGATGTTTTTGACGGTCATCACATCCACCGTACTTCCTGTTCTGCTCTGATCTTCCAAAGATTCCATCCTATCCGAAACCGTTTTGCCCAGTCTTTCACTACAGATTAAGATGGAAAATTTTCCCCATACGCCTCATCCAACCAATCATTAAATCTGTAAAAACTCCTCACATTAATTATCTTAATCTATCTTTACTTCTACACTCCTCCCGAATTGGTTTCCCATTCAAATGGAAATCATTTCCCATTTTCTCATTTACTAGTCATTTCGTGCGTTCTCCACTCAAACTCTTCGTCAATTGGTCAGCGATATTTCTATCTCTAGGGGCGCACCTCAATGTTTTCCTTCTTTGATATCCGATATCCGTTTCTGCTAGCTTCATAGCTCCTGTATGGTCTATGTTAATATTCCAAGGAATTGTTGCATCGTAATTAATTTTCAATTCCCCAAATAGTTGTCTGTATACCATATAGTTTCTTGGTGCACTCGCATAATGCTATCTACTCTGCTTCTGCGCTACTTAGTGACACTGTCCGTTGCTTTCGACTTGACCAGGTGACTGCTCCGTCGCTTACCATCAGGACATATCCGCTATAGAATGTTCTGCCGTTGTGGTCAATTCCTCAGTCAGAATCAGTGTATATATGCACATTTCTATCATTATTGCTTTTCGTATGCAATACGAGTATACCTCCGTCCCAAAGTTCGTTTCAGGTATCGCATTATTATTTTTATTTCGTCTGTATTCACCGACAACACTCTCTTAGCGTCACCAAAATCTTTTAGCTTAAAATTATTCTTCAATGCTTTCTTGAATCTTTTAATCTCTTTCTCCACTCCGTGAAATACCATGTCGTCCACGTATAAGGTAATAAACAAGGTTTTAATCATTGTCGTTTGACTGTTGTCTTCAGGGTTCGCCTGAATGGACCTAACCCGAAAAAACCCACTGAGTTTATTCGGATTGGACCCACTTGAAAAAACCCAGACCCACTGGGTTTTTTTCATTAGTGGGCTTTTTCATTTTGAAATTAACAAGTTTTTTGACATGGGCTGGTTTGAAATAAATTTATATGGCAAAAGTATATTTCAACTTATACACGAATCACTTTTAATTTTTAAAATACAAAAGTTCGTTTAGTATCAGTTAACAATTCAAAACAGTTCAAAACTTGTATTCTTATTCTTACCCATAGTAAAATGTAAAAGTGAACCACCACAACACAACCACAATATTGCGACGCCTTTTTTTCATATTGTCGAACTGTTTAATTCCGATCGAAAAAGTACTATTACCCACTTTTACCCGAAAAAGCCCGAAAAACCCACTTGGGCCCAGTGGGTTGGGGTTTTTAAAGAAAACCCGGGTTTTTTCAAACCCATGTTGTCTTCCTTCATTGGGAATCTTGTTTCGTCAAACCTCACGTCTATGCTTATTACTATACATTCTTGTATTGGATCCCATATCCGATAAGCTTTAGAATAAGGTTCATATCTAATGAAAATCCCTTCCTTGCCTTGGGACTGGTATATTTTGTCTCGACTGAGTGCTTTTGAACCAACATTTGCACCCAAAAGTTCTCATAAGCGTTCCGCCACTCCATTCTGCTGAGGCTTAATTTTTCTGCCGTGCATCCGTTCGACCTTCTTTTGGTAGGCAATAAATTTACTTAAAACTTCACTCTTGTGCGTGATGGCGTAGATCTCAGCATATCGGCTGTGGTCATCGATAAACTTCATGACTTATCTCCTTCTTTTTCTTGAATATGGAGTTATTGGTCCGATTACGTCACCATGTATCAGATCTAAACAGTTTTTTTTTTATTTCCGTTGTCCGTGAGAATTTATTATTTCTTTTAGTATTGCATACATTGCGGATTTTCTGTATTTCATTAGTCTTGAGATTGTATTAATTTTTCAATTTTCTTATTTCGTTTTTACCTGGATGGCCTAACCTTGCGTGCCATTCGTTCAATTCGCATGTTCCTATGCCTGCTGGAGTCAATCGTTCCTCAACTAAGTATACATCATCACCATGTTTTTCTTAGGCTGTGATTTCGTTTGTTGCGCTTTTCACCATAACCTTTTCGTCGTCAAACGTCAACCCGCACACATTATCGTTATGTCATCGTTCTTTATGTTTGTGAATCTCTATCGCTTAGCACATGGTCAGTTGATCCGCTATCTAAAATCCATTGATCTCATTAGTTATTATTTGATTTGCAGATCTATTTGTTTCGTCTCCATATTTTGGGCAATTTCGCCCAATGTGTCCGCAACGATTACATGCGAAGCACTTCACTGCCGATTAATCTTCAGCGCGTTCGTTTCTTCAAAAATTGGTATTTTCACGGAATTTGTCAGTTTTGCGTTTTACAACGTTTATCTTAGATTAGTCGTTTGTAATGCTTTTGTCTCGGCTTTTGTTTAATATTAATTTTACGTAGTTTCGTTTTTATTTGATCTAATTTTATTTCTTCGTTACTTAAGTCTATCGTTCGTATCGTGGTTTCATATATTTCAGGTAAACCTATTACTCGTAGTATTATGCCGATTTAAATTTTTTATCAATTTTGAAACCTCGGTTACTTAACTTCTTCTGTATTTCGCACTTTCGGTTGCCATCTTTTCTTTAATGAATTCGTTAAGTAACAAAATCGCGTGAAAACTGTGATTTTTGTATTTTCTAAAATTGTCCACATTTCGTAGGGCGTAGTACTTTATACTTACCTATCGTTCGTTTTCTTGTTCTCGGGTTTTTCCTTGATAACAAAATTTCGGCCGAATAACACCGCGTCTAAGCTTTTCATGGTTTTGTAGCTTTTGTGTCGTATGCTCCACGATTGATATTTTTTGTAGCTCAATTTATAGTTATATTGCGAATAAGTCGTCCATTTCGTATAGATTGACTTTTTAATCGTTTCGTATTAACCTAGGTATTTGCATTTTTAGTTCGTAAAGTGTTATAAAATGTGATAAGGGAACTTACATTTTTTTAAGAATCGCTCAATCGTCGTAAAGATCCAGATAATAAAAATCCTAACAATCCGAGGGATCTGCATAATAAGCTATAGAGAAGCTAAAAACTTTCAAGAGTTTTTGTAGAATCAAAAGAATTTGAAAAACGGAAAAACAAGGATAGGTAATATCTTAAGAAATTAAAAAATAAGATCAATTTTAAGATTGAAAGAATCTGATGGGTCCGATCTCAACAATTCCAAGCATCCAAAAGATCCGACGCACATATTTTGCAAATTACCGAATTCCTCGGAAGCATTGCAAGGATTCATTGTCAACAACTGGAGGATTTTAAGGAACTTGAACAAAAATTTGAAGATTTTAAAAATTACAATATTCTAAACAAGCCGATGGGCATTATAATTGAGTAATCGACAGAAAAAAAATCGGTAGAATTTGAAGAAAAAGATTTGGAAAATCGGAAAAAATTGAAAAAGGGCTTTCCTTAGTTTTTGACTTACATTGCCAATTTCCATACTCCGATCGACAAATTTGATAAAGAACCCACCTGCAAAATTTCATCGTAATTGTTCCAATCGTTTTCGAGATATCGTTTTAAAGGACAGGCACCGCAAAATTATGAACCCGCTGGGAGCTCGTTAATAACCTTTAGTTCTTCATTTTAAAGATCTAGATTCTTGTATATTTACATTTTGATTCTTTCACTTCTTGTTACCATTTTTATTTCCAGCAAAAATTTAGAATAATCTATTCCTTTAAGTAGCGAAACGACGTATATCGCACTGCACTTTTATTTCTCCCCTTATTTCGTCCTCGACTAACGATTTTCATTTGACGCTACCCTGTCAATTGTGAAGTTAAGCTTAAAACGAGACTTAAAATTATATTTATTTCGCGACCACTGAACCTAATATGAATGTGCCAAAATTGAATCGTATGCACATGCAATTAACCAGTTCAAAGCTTTACTATGTCCAATCATTTTTAGGACACTTAATGGATTAACTTCTCGGTATTGATTAAGTGAATATATTGCCTACTGGCATGCAAGAAGTACGGTAAAAGTCATTTCAAGCAAAAGTGAGCTATGTACAAAGCGTTTTCAAATGTGATTTTCATGTCAAAGCATTATAAAATTTTGATAAAGTAGACGTACAAAAAGTGTGGATGCTCTATAAGAATGGCGTGTTTTCGAAGTAACTTGAATCTGAAAATGATTGATTGGCTTAATCGATATCCACAATATATAATTTACTAGACTTTTACGGGCACAACACGAAGACATTTTTGCACGTCTTGTCTCTTTTGCTGGATTCCTTCAACGCATACACCTCGGTAAATGTATCCGGCGGATTTGATTACGTAATAGGATAGAACAGATTCTACTTGGATACTTGTCACATGAACGCATGAACCTTAGTTCCCTTCATTGTTTTAGTGGGTTAAAAACCTGGATTCACTGTAATTATTTTTATTTAGATAATAATGACTTGGTCAAATTGACGGCGTCTCACAATAATTACTCGAACCATAATCGGTAATCGCGCATGTTATTTTATTCATAATAGTATCTGACTGGCAAATCTGCTTCTCACTCAGCTCATAATTAAGTTCCATCCTTACAATGGAATCATTAGTCTACGTATATTTTAATTAATCTCCTATGAATTAACTTCTATTTGGCCTATTATAGGAAAGCGAACTGACCTATAGCTACAAATGAAAGTGATGGTAATTGGAAACCTTGTAATTCATTTAATTGTTAGATATTCCCGAATAAGACAAAAAGAAATTGATTTCCCACCACGCATGATAGTTACAATGTTTATTACCCCATATCGTGACAATTCGTGCCATCGTCGATGTCGTTCACCCTGTCCTACAAAACTCACCCTACTGTCCCATATAACAAACTACTAACCATACCTTTTTAGTTATCGGCGTATTTCACGACAATTACCATGTTTTTCCGTTAAAAGCGGAAAATAAACATTTATAAGTGGTCCGTTTCCTATTAGGCCGGTTAAACGGTTAGATCATATCTTTCAAATACGTCCGAAAGTTTGTTGTAAATGTGCCAATGTTTTCAATTATCAATCGCGTAAATCGGATCCTTTTTCGGTGAGTAGATGTAAACAATTTGAAAGCACACACATTACACTCGCAGAAAATACAAAATCTAAATATAACTGGGCGATACAAAAATAGGTCTTCTGAGTTATGATGTTAATTATGTCTTCTTCTTTCAGTGAAAAGGGAATAATATGCTGTGATATTGCTGCTGTAAAGAAGAACCAAGCTCAACACAATGGCATCTAAACTGTCACAACTGCAAGTAAGTCGTTAGTTTGTAATTGCGTGTGCATGTAAGACAAAAAAAATATAATTCGAGAGATTGAAGACTCGTTTACTGGAATGTGGAAGTTGTGAATTTTAATATCAATTAAGACTTTCCAGTTGTTTTGTTTTCCGTTCATTAAGGCGGAAACGGAAGATTACACAGTTATCTGAATTGCTCCTTTCCGATGCGAAAATGTAGGATGCACTTTCACGAGAAAGAATGCCAATTATCTTCATAATTATCAACTTTAATGAAACGGTGTTTGAATTGTCACTAAAGATCGATCACCCACCTGATATCAGATACTATTTTACATACTAACGAAAAACTTCTGAAACAAACACAAAAACTTCGTGCTCTAATAATTAGTGACGTGGCCAATTTTTACTGAATAACACAGCTCCGGTTAGTGTCCAACAAGTGAAAATATCTTCATTATTATTGTCGGTAAATACCTGAATCTATTGTATTTTGTACATTCGTAGTCTTTCATTGTAGTAAATTTTGAATGAAATTTGAGCTTAATTGGTTTTTTCGTATAATATTATACTTGCTCTAATTGGTACTTATAGGTGCACAATTTGGTAATAGGTTCCGTAATTGGAAATATGCTGGGTTTAACGTGCATATTGTTGTGTATGATACAGGGGGTGTCGTGTGTAATGAAGAAAAATACATGTTGTTAAGATAATTTCGGTTTAAGTATTGGAAACAGCATTCGAAACTTCCTGTATTTAGTTATTTATTGTAAAGTTAGTAATTATTTAATTTTTTGCGCGATCGGTCATTTCTGGCTATTTACCATGTGTGTTTCCATGACAGTACGTAGAATTTACCAGTTGCTATGATTACGACGACGCCAAAATTACTTACCGATCTAAAAACAGAACAGCAATAGTACATTATATATCAAGGTAGAGAAGTCCACTATTATTGCCTGAGCACCAAGATTACATCTCGAGGCGCTTGCGCCGAGGGGTGTAAGGTGCGAAGGCAATAATAGACTTCTCTACCGTGGTATATATACTATTTTTTTCACTACTAGCACTTGAAATCCTCTAAATTAACATATTATATTGATAAGAGAGTTAACGGTTGGACAGAATTGTTTGTTTCTTAATTTAACATGTCAATCAAGTACGTGGAAGTACAAGTCAAACAGGCCGTATTTTGTTCTGTCATTGAGATTTTTCAAAGAGTAATTTCGTTCGAATTTTTTCAAAATGTGATAATTTTAGGTATGTAATTTCTCTGGAAATTGCGAATGGTGGCAATTATTCGTTTTAGAGAACTTGTCTAAACGTTCATTGAGCGAAATTTCGGGTTGTGTTTTCTAAAAGTGACAGCGTGACAGTTCTCATTATTGACTACTAGTTAATAATAAAAAATTATTAACCACTTTGAACAAATGCCGAGAAAACCTACTTTACAAGTGGAAAAAAGGTTAATAATCATGTCATCAGACGCTAGTAGTGAAAAAAAATACTTACCGACGCCTTTTTAAAAATCAACAGTCTTACATTACATTTAATCTTTAATTATTGTTAGGTACATTAAACGTACAATTTGTGCTGTTGTTTCCTATAGAAAGACGCTCATAAAGTCATAAAGGAAGTGCAAAGCTAGCAACCTACATCAGACACATGTACAATTTTATGAAATTATTAATTTCAATTTTGACATATAAACTGGTTACCTAGTGATGTACACCATACCACTTCGATCATTTCGATTTATTCTGCTCGTTAATTTCTTAGTGCATATTTATATTGGTTACATAATTTTAATTTCGATCGCGCAAAAAATTGTATAAGCACGTCGAACGTTAAGGGTTACCGTTCTCAGACAATAATTGGAGTCGTCGCTTCGCTCCTCCTCCAAACAATTGTCTTCGAACGGTAAAAATCCCTTACCGTTCTCCATACTTAATATACTATATTTAATCCTATTTTTTGTTTAAAACGAATAAGTAAAGAAACGTGTAATCGGAATGTAATTATAATGTGGAAAGTTTAATCTGGTCAGGTGTCTCATCCAACAAAAATTAATTGGTTCTGTGATAAACAATACCACGTGCGAGATAAGCAACGCACGTGCTTGTCAATTCGGGCGACGGGGCGGAGTTTCGAGTATAGCTGGGGAACAACGATATAGAATTTATCAATGAAGGCTGTTTTCGGGTCGATTGTAAAAGCGTAAGTCACTGTTGCGCTAAATTTTAGGGGTAGTTTCACCAAATAAAGAAGATCTTGTGCCTGAAGTTTATTGTGTGTTGTGTAATTAAACTGTATCACCCGAACAGCCATTACAATAATTTGTTAGCCTCATCAAACCAGTTATGGATTACCAAAGTTAGGTGTTGAATAAATGTGGGGTCTAAACGCTGTCAGGTTTGTAAAGTATTGATTCGCCGTTCATCGGTTTCCACGTGTCTGTCTTGACCAGTTGATATGGATATTAGTTAACTGAACTTTTTGAGATCTCTTGAGTTGTTTTTTTTATTTGATCGTTTTGCAAAGGGGGTGTATGTTTTCAAAAAGGTACTGTTAGCCTTAAATTTTTCTTACAGGTTTTGTTTTGTATTTGACTGTGTTCGCATGATGTGTCAGAATAAATTCTTGTAATTTCTTTTAATTAATCAATTATGTATCAATTTGAATTTAACTTTAAGATCCAGTATAGAGTTTTATTTTTATGTTCATGAACAACCATTAATTTACATTTCAAAATTCTTAATTATAAGAAGTTTTGCGTCTGGCTAGGATCCCTTTTTCGGTATCAACCGCCTTTTCGTATTGACCACCTTTTCTATATCAACCGCCCATTAGCATCGACCACCTTTTTGGTATCAATATAAATCACCATTTAGCAACAACCGTCTTGTAAAATAATTCTCTAAAATGAGTTAAAATCATGGTTAAAATGTACCATGTAATGTTTTAAATTGGTCAATGCTTTAATTTATTATGATGCAGGGATGAAATGCTGCTCATCTGTAAATAATTTACACACAAATTATGGAAAACATGTAGAGAACTACTTACTGCTGTTATGGTACGGTTACAAACACATGCATGGTTTTACATCAACATTTTCTAATTTGTTTAATGTTTATTAAAATATCTGCAACACATCGTCGAAAAGTGTTAACAGAACCTCTTAGAAAGTGTTGGTAGTTGGCACTCAGGAATAACTACGCACGAAATTTTTTTTAAACACTTAATTAAGGTACCCTATAACCATTTTTAGTCATTAATCGTAACTGGGAGTCCCAATAAGAATAACGTCATGTAACTAATGGTAGCACTTCCTGAACCTCCTTGTGGTATTTTAGTTTTGCACTTTGTGTGCGATAGGATACGTTATTAACATCGTTTTTTGAATAGTTTCTCAGTTTCTGTTCGTTCAGTAGAAGTGTAGAAGAGTTTGTCGAGAAGCCCAAAATGTATTTGCAATAGCTATTTTACTCGAGCGGCTTTCGTTTAAACAACCCTCTGCAATACTTGTCGAACGCCAGTCTCCCATGCCGATTAATCTAGTCGAATTATTGTAAATCCGCACAGCAGTAAACAAAATGATAAAAGGGCGAACCTGAAATTTCGTTCGCGAACAAGAGTGAGCAATTTATCGCCGAATTTAATTTGACAACTTTCCAGTTGGTGAAAAGTACCTATAAAGAGCGACATCTCAAAAGCTCGAAATATTGCACAATACCCCAATTTGCTTGGCACAATTCGTAAAGTTCCATTGGATTACAATAAATTTCCTTTTATCAATTGAAAGAGATTAAAATGGACGGATGAATGCACGACGAAATAAATTTTACGCTATTACAATCCGGTGAATATGTAAGAATGTGTTCATTAACCGTAAACGGAGTTCAAGCTTTAACTTTTTCACTTGGCGTTCTATCGGAATTAAAGTCCTGGTTTTTTATCGAATTTTTGCTTTATTATTCATCGAGTTTGTGGCACGTGGTTCAATTCTAGTATATTGAGGTGGAACATTACGAAACTCAAAACTCTCTTTGTCATATAATTTTCTATGCCCTTTTTACGCTTTTTTCAAAGTGCGCTTATTTTACCCCTCCTTAGAGACTAGTGAATTATTATCCCAGATGTCCTAAAAACCTAAATTTTTCAAATCTAAATGTGGATACCTACCCAAAGTTACACTTCACGCATAATCGCTTCACGTAATATAGTAGGTATTTACTGTATAAGTTATTTAGCAGTAACGCTTTTAGAGTTCTGTCTGTTTCATCTCGTATATAACCACCCACAGCACAGCAAAATAGTGGAAGGTTTTCCTCCCAAAATTTGTATGCACCATTATATCTCCTGCATGGATTCGTCCATAAACTTTCCATATTTTCGCGTATAACTCTCGCCAGGAAAGATTGCCGGTCACAGCACACTTTGTGTCGATTTACAATCTTTGTTTTTATTAAGATGCGAGCGACTTCTGGAATAGGATCGTGCTAATGTTGAACAAAAAGTCTTTTCGTTCAACATTGACACGATACTATCCCGGAAGTCTCTAGCACCTTACGAAAAACAGAGATTGTAGATCGGGATCAAGTGTTCTGTGGCCGGCAATCTTTCCTGGCGAGAGTTATAGTAATGAACATGCACTGTTGATAAACAATAAATTAAATGTTTATTTCTGCAGCACTTACGTTCAGTGAACTGCAAGTAAAATTCCCTCGAGTTAGGCAACCAATACATATATTGATTACATTCCGTCGCGTCGTGAAGATTCACTTGGTAACGATACAAAAAACAGTAATAGATATAATAGATAGGTTTATTTATATGTATAGGAATTATATAACAAAAAGTTGCACACAATTGACACAATGCTGATTCTTATCAGTAGGTACGATCTCTATCTGTAATTTATAAGGTAGTAGAGACATCTGTTGTAATGGTGATGAATATCTCTTAGGATACGATCGAATAATTGAAATGTCTATCACGTGAACAAGTCGCAGATTTCGCAATGCGTATTAATAAGGCCCGTTGCATCTAAGAAAAATTTCTCTTCAATCCTGAATCTTCCGCCACCTCCACACTGAAAGCGACGCCTACCTACAGCCAGTCAAAATTCGACCAAAATGCAAATATTGCCATCAATGACTATGATACCTACGGTGATCGGGTTTGTTATATGGTTTGTCATTGAAGTCAAATGTGAAAAAAACGAGGTTTTCCCATTTTTTCTTCACTTTTCGTTTATAACAGTTTGTTCCGGGAGTTTCCCGCCAGGGGGACTATGATTTTCGGATTCAGCGGATTTTTTACATAGGAATCCCCCCTCGCCACGAGCTTGTTCTTGGGGGGCATTTGATACAAACTTGAAGAAAAGTGGAAGGGAATTTGGAAAACTGGGAGCAACTTAAAGGAACTTAAGAAATAAACAAGGAAGGAACGGAGACTGATTGGAAATAAGTTTGATAGAAACTTGAGAGGAGAACTGGAGAGAAACTTTAGAGCCTTGAGAAGAAATTGTGGACAACTTGTCGAACTTGAAGAAGAAATTGAGAAGTGAACGTGAATTTAATTTGAAAAAAACTTAAAGCAAACTTGAAAAGAATTTGATGGGAACATCAAAAAAACTACATAATATACTTAATAGAAAATTAAGCCTAATCTGCCTCTGCAGTACACATTCGCTGAATACCCTTGCAGTTTATTATCAAAAGTTATTTTAATTGGCAGCTAAGACATTTATGATAATAATTGAGATTAGGGTTTCTCTATAACAAAGATCATACTACACTAGATTAGATAGACAGCGCTGTATAAATTTTAGACTCTCATAATTTGTCCCGCCACATAAGTCGACTGCGTCCTCCAGCGGCTATGTTTTTATGAGAATAGTACAAACTACCTGGCGGGGTAAGAAGACGCGCGAAATGGCAAAGCACAGTTATTTTTAGAACAAAGGGCTATTGTATGGGATATCGGTGTCATTCTTAAGCGCAACCTTGTGTGGGTGTTAATAGATGTTTTATCTGGTTACCTTACTTATGATCTTTGCCTTACTGTAAATTAAAATTCCGAATATTCACATCTTGTTTTAAATTAAATTTTTTATCGTAACACAACGAAGTTGAGGTAAAGCTTATGTGCTCGTGTTTCTGTCTGTCCGTCCGTCCGTTCCATCGAGATCTCGGCCCCTGGGCCACCTAGAGACTTCGGGTTTTCGCTAATTGATAGCCGTTATGGTCTATATTTGCCCATTTCGATCAGTTTCATATTTTCCATATTTTGCGCAGACTGTGCAATGCCAACTTTCATATTTATGGAGATATTTCTTTGAAATTATAACCACAGACGCTTCTAGTTCCGACTCACTTTAGCTGGATACAATTTTATTATGTAGGAGGCTAAGCGGGATATCTCGTTTATCCCAATCATAAAATGCTTAATTACAACAAATCTAAGTATCGTAGATACGTGAAACTAAGTTTTCAGAAATTATGCTAAGAAAAAAGACGCTTTTGCAATTATTAATTTAATCCGAAAATCTGGAAAATGTATTGGTTAGCGCTGGTTAAAAAAAAGCAAAAGGAATATTGTGTACAACCTTTCAAATTATTTCTTTCATTGTAACGTCCTGTCTGTAATAGAATCTACCTTGTCTTGAATGACGCCCACGTACAAATGTAATTTTATCCCAATGATAGTGAGGAGTGTTCAGTAGGTCATGTTTATGTGTCTCGTGTTTAGACAATAATCACTCTTTGTATTTATGATATGATTCGAACTCGTACGAAGACGGCTTCGGATGAATCAGTTACGTTCTTAACTTTGAAAGCCCCCTATAAATATTTTTATGGAACTACTTAAACGCGAAACAACTCTTGCATATACGCTGGCTATCTAGTGTAGTATGATCTTTGCTATAATTACAGATCAAATTTGAACTAAACTGGAACGCAGTGTGGGATTCGTTTAATTAGACAAGTACCTACTAAAAAAGTCGTATTACTAAAATCGACTCCCCCGCAAACGCCTGTCATATAAATAATACCCAAACAATTTATCAAATTGCCGGTTAGAAAATTAAATCGTTCTTTTATTATTTCTAATAATTATGGAAGATTGATTAATTATACAGTAAATCCATAGGCTGCAGTGTGAGTCAGTAGCCTCGAATTGTCTACCGTCCTATTAACAAAAACAGTGTTTTACATTATAAAATTATCGATTTGTTTCAGTATGGAATGAGGTTAAATTTCGGCGTGTGTAAATAGTGCCAAACCTACTCCATTATTAACATAGTTAACTATCATATAACTACAGATATTAAGAGATCCATAATGAATTAGTTTGATTATATAGGTCGTCATAATAAAAATAATGGGTTTAGCAATTTAACGGGCATTAACTAGTAATTAGTGTATTCAGGACATTTTTCATTACTACACGACATGTCACGCTTAACATAAGATTGTAAGTATTTTTTATATTCGTTTTTCAAAGCAATTTGCAAAACCATACATTCTTTTTGGAAAACAAGATAACGAAGCGTGGGCAGATTCTTTATTGCATTTCAACGTAGACTACACCCTCTCTTGCTCTGAATTTATTTGTTTTTTTTTTACACCTACGAGTTTGCGAAAGTACTGTTAACTGGCCTCCGTTTCCGTGGGTTGTGCAGGTATAATATATTTGCGGATTACAAAAATTGAAGTGTGAGTATTCACAAATTTGCATTCGAATGGCTTGTACGTTCAATTAAGGGTGACAGTTATGGCATTTGTGCGATAGTCATTTATGCATTAATAATTTGCAATTCGCCCGACAAATAAAGGTATACCTTATTAGGTCTGCGATTTTATAATTTAAACCTCTTGAAAGGCAATGCCGTTTTAATTATCACTTTACAAGGATACTGGTAACTCATGTTTTTATCTTTATGAAAAAGATACATATTTAGCGTAGAAATTTTGGTGAAAACCTCATGGTAACCTCCGTTCGCTCCCCATCTGTCTATATATATACAAATAATTTTTACCGAAAAGTGCTGTTGGACCACACCACATAGTATTTCAGTACCGGTGTTCGACATGTGTCGCGGAACACGGCCCCGCACCTTCTAAAGGCTCGCTTGCGCTTGGTCCCGCAATTCTAAAGGAGCCCTCAAGCGCAAACCGACTACATTCCATCGAAATCTTTCAATACTTTTAAGAATTTTTATATTGTATTCTTCTTTTTTTTTCGACTCCATTAATATACGCCCAATCAGCTGGGTGATTGTTTCAAATTCTAACCAATGAGATGATTTTTTATCTTATTAAAAGCTAGGTAGCTGTTTATCAGCAATAAAAATGCGCGTAGGAATGCGTAAAATATATAGTGGTTGTAACATGTACTGTCTTGTATTAATCTTTAAATCAGGATAATTTTATTTTTAATTCATTCTAATTTAGTTGCTTCCTAGAAAAAACTTTCGATCAAAAGCACACTTTTGTTTTGTTTTTTCCGTAGCAACAAAACTTTCGTGTAAAAATAAAATTATCCGATTAAAAATCAAGCTCTTGTGTATTTACCCCCGAAAAATTCCCCCTTTCTACGGATATAACTAACTGTTGGATGAATGAAGCTGATTTTTTTACAGACTAATGGTAGGTACAGCCAATGACTTGACGGTATTTCTTTTAAATTTTTTCTCTAATTATAAGATTATCTTATTATATTATTATTATAAGATGTCTTATAATTAGAGAAAAAATTTTAAAAAACCCTTTATACAGGGTGTTTTTTTGGGAGCTTTAGTTAAAAGTTTCTGGGAAAGTAAAATAGGTAGGATTTTGAAAATTTGTACTTAGGTGTTACTCTGAAGGCCGAATCGATGTAAAATATTTTCAAAATGGCCGCACTTCCGGAAACACCGGAAGTAGATAGTAACTTCGTTATTTTAAATGGCAACCCCTATTTTTTATTGCATTTTTGGATTCTACGTGAAATTTCAGTTCTTTTGATACCCATATGTCATATCTGCCATTTATGGTTTTTAAGTTATTTTGACTTTAAGAAAAAAAAATGGCGGATGCAGATGGTACCTTGATAATTGATTACTTGAAAAAGGTTATAGTCATGGCAACCCATTTTTATCAGTGCATAGAGAATGAATAGGGCTTTCTTTTACTGTACTTAAAACAAAGTTAAGTTGCGTACAACCGCACCTATGGAGATCCAAATTTAAGAAACTTCAAAGTCTATAAACTCAGTTTTTTTAAATGGAATGACCATGTTCTTAATATTGCATGAGATAGAGAATCGAAATTGGCATATTTTGATATTACATGTTCCTATAGCTATCTTTAACAGTTTCTGATTTATTCCCATTTCATTGAATTGATCTCGGAATTGATGCCATTTTTTTTCGCATTTTCTTTTTAGTAGTTGGCCATGATTTTATAACAATCGAATTTTAAACAAATCAAGGAATGGATTCTTTAATACCACTGATTCTAGTTCTAGTCTAAATAATTCATTAATAAATAACTCATTTAATAAGGATATAGGACAGAAAATTTTTGAAAAATCTAAACAGAGTCGTTCAACTGAATTTCTTAAACAACGTATAAGTCTGGAAATTAAGAGAGGTAATGCGATATCTGTTCTAGCAACAATTCCATACCAAAAATGTTTCAACAAAGTTTTTTATATTTTGCATTGAATTTATTTTGTTAATCTTGCATTTGCAATTCAATTCATTTTCTTAAATATTCTCTTGTAGAGCTTTGTATAACTTGTGCTTCAACGGTTTGTAGTGCATTAGGGGTACAAAATTTCAAAAATTCATACAATTTCGTTCTAGTTTTCGAATGAATGTACGGAAAGCACGCGCCGCGATTCTGCCCATTTCACCATAAATAACAATTAAATTCCAAAATAGGTGAAACCACTGCGAGTCATTTTTCGATTTTTGAAAAACTTATGTTAACCTATAACAGTGGGTGATGGATTAGTGTCACTAGATTTGTTTAAAATTCAATTGTTATAGAATCATGGCCGACTACTAAAAAGAAAATCCTAAAAAAATAGTGTCAATTCAATAAAATGGGAATAAGTCAGAAACTGTTAAAGATAGCTATAGGAACATGTATTGTCAAAATATGCCCATTTCGATTCTCTATCTCATGGAATAGTAAGAACATGGTCATTCCATTAAAAAAAACTGAGTTTTTAGTCTTTGAAGTTTCATAAATTTGGATATCCATAGGGGCGGTCGTACGCAACTTAACTTTTTTTTAAGTGCACTAAAAGAAAGCCCTATTTATTCTCTATGCACTGATAAAAATAGGTTGCCATGACTACAACCGTTTGCAAGTAATCAATTATCAAGGTACCATCTGCATCCGCCATTTTTTTTCTTAAAGTCAAAATAACTTAAAAACCATAAATGGTAGATATCGACATATGGGTATCAAAAGAAGTGAAATTTCACGTAGAATCCAAAAAAGCAATAAAAAATAGGGGTTGCCATTTAAAATAACGAAGTTACTATCTACTTCCGGTGTTTCCGGAAGTGCGGCCATTTTGAAAATATTTTACATCGATTCGGCCTTCAGAGTAACTCCTAAGTACAAATTTTCAAAAACCTACCTATTTTACTTTCCCAGAAACTTTTAACTAAAGCTCCCAAAAAAACACCCTGTATATTTTCTCTTTAATGCAAAAAATGGTCAAGAAAAAATTATGGTTTTTTTCAACTCAACACTGGTTTCTAAATGAATCTGTTCTATATTTTAGCCGCTTACTTCAACATTCAACAAAATGTTAGTAACATCTTACACTAAACTCTTTAATAATAATAATAATAATAATAATAAAGTCTGTAATCTGTAATAGCCATAGACTATGAAGATTTGTCAATATGAGATATACGTACAAATACGTTACATCGCATTTAGTCACAAACATATACCTATAACGTGAAAACAACGTTTACGGTAAAATTCTGATATCCAGCTACTCAGGTCGGTGCGCAATGTTCGTAGGCAAGGATAATTCATCTGTAATAAACAATAACATTCCGACAAAGAATTAACTTCCTTAGTAAAATCAGTTTTTATTCAGAATTGAAAATGATTTTCGTTGGCACGTAGTGTACATGTAAATAAATAATTAAATTGAAATGTGATTCCTGAAGATTAAAAATTAGAACAACCGCTATAAATTCAATATGGCCATATTCGTACAGAGATAGCGTTGTATATAAAAAATAAGTACTTGGTTTGAATACAATTGGTATACCAATGGACAAGTAGCCAAATTTAACTTCAATTAATAATTACTTCTAGAACATTAGAAAAAAAATCAATATAGCTGCCAACTTCTATACAACAAGTTGTTCTTGTCCATGGTTTGAAAAGAAATTACAAACTTGTCTGAAATGAAACCAATTCCAAAACTACATACCAACGGGATTGATTTGATTGGTTTTTCATTAAAGGTAGGTTTTCTTTGCACACTGAGTATTGGTAGAACACCCACAGAAGTTGAAATTTTCGGAAGGTTTTTCCAAATCCAAATGAATCTGGCGCTAACACCAAACGAAAAAACGTAGAACCTCAAACGTGCTGCTTTTATCAAACTCCCCGCAACATCAGTTCGTAATTCTGGATCCAATACCAATTTTACCAGAAAATAAATCGAGTAAAAAATAAAAGGCTAAAATTGTATGCATGAACAAAACGAACGCTCAACAAAAAACTTACGATTTGGTAACAAATCCCTTTTTCAATAATCCTCGTCGGACTCAAATTTCAACGAAATTTCGGTAAGCAATAATACGTACTTCTTTCAATGGCAATTATATTTGCGTTTAAATTAATAGTAATTTCTAGAACGTAATTACTTCTTAACGTCGTCTTGACACGTTCAAAGCTATCAAGGAAGTGTCCGCTTATCGTTCGGAAATTTTGAGTCTCTTGAAGGATTTGTTGATTTCAAATAATTTAAATAAAATAGAAAATGTATTACACTGTTAAACTCAATTCATTTTACACTGTTAAATTAATTTGTTACACATACTACATATATTAAATTAATAACTAAAATCACAAATTTACCAGGCAAGTTCATTTATCTAGAATAGAAACTCTTTGAATGTGCCACACGGCGTACTGATCAACAATATTTATTTTTCTTTCTTTGGGACAAAAATATTCACATTCACTGCTGTGGTCTTCGAATTATTGTGCTTAGGTCCATTCAAAATGTCACATTCTAATTCGCTAATTTTAGTACTGGAAGTACTGTTGGAAGAACTTGATTTTTGCGAAATTCAATTGCCTTTGTCCAGTCGTATGGATCGAAATAGTGTTTTTCAGTTTTTGGTTAACTTTTATCTTTTTGGAGCATTCAATCTTTTGAATCACTTGATATTAAATACCTAATTGTTTCCATTTTCCCCAAAAATGTCATATCGGAATGAGGTCACTTGAAAAATGTCTTCAAATGTTTGTTTGTTTGTTGCAGCTTGAATATTAAATTTTAAAAAATGGTTACTTTTAGATGTGATATTTAACAAGATAAGTAAATAATTAGCAAACATAACATAAGGTGAACTTATCAACAAATAAATACATCATAATTTTCAAAAACGTCGATTGAAAGTCACATATATACAATTGCTTATTCGAATTATGCAGACAAAAGTGTCCACCTTATAAAAATTTATAATCTTTTACCTTTCCCTATTAATTACATAATTCGGACATATAATTGCATACCTTTGAGCCAATGTAAAAATCATATTATTTGAATAATTATAGTGTATTAATGCCAATATTGACCTTCAAAAATGGTAGGCATTATGCTACACTCTAAATGTGGTATCATATGCAAGCAGGTAGAAGGTAGTTAATTAAAAATTATCATTCTTTATTTTGATGGGGGGTCTTAAGACTTCAGTTACCGTCGATACGGCAGATACAGGTTTCAGCGATTGCCACTCAAATAAAATAGTTATGCAACTTTTTATACTTCAATTTCAAACAAAAATCTACTGGAATCCACCCTTAAATAAAAAATTACATCAATATAAAATTCTTCGATTAAATTTTGGATCAATCTGCAACCGGTGAACTTCAGCGCATACAAACAAAAACGATTTGTCAATACCTTCTTTTTCTTTGTTTTGATAGAAAAGGTGTAATTCTTTAACAGCCGTCAGAATCATAAGTCTTCGACTTATGAGTATATGTGAAGGTATGTCGAAAATGGTTACTGAATCTTCTTTGCTTCACGAAATTTGTAACTTTCCTCTTATCCTTGCTTTTTGTTGATTTGGTCTTGTTTTTGTTCTTCGAGGGGATTTTTCTTTTTGAAACACTGTCTTTATTTGTCCATAAGATTTTTCTTCCTTTGTCTTATCTAGAAACCAGCATTTTTTCAAAATAGCGTTGGCCACCACTATTAGGCTTTTTGGTAGTCACCAAGCGTACGGTTAATGTCCCTCTCCAGACTCAGTTTACACTCTTGTGGTTTAAAAAGAGATTTCTCCTTGTAACATGTTAAAAGACTTGCGAAAATAACAGTTGCATATCCGAAGCCGAACGCGCTGAGTTAAAGCGAATTGTCTTTATCGAAATTGTAATAACAGGAGAACTGCGCTACTGTTTGCACAATTTTATAGACAAGTTAATAACTAGCCCTACTGCAATTCAGACCCACAGATGATTTATGATTCTTAAGCGATTCACAAAAAATTTACATGGCAATTGTAAAGCTACACGGAGAACTGGCAGACTATTACGATCGAAGTTAAGCTGGAGCTCTCTTTTCTCTGTAATTTTCTATATGTAGTCGTCCAGCAAAAAAACCGAGACGGAACCAAGGGAAATGCCACGACGACGTTCCCTGTATGCCAATAGAAAGCCTGCATTTTCGTTATCTGGGCTGCTTTAGATACAAACCAACGCAAAAGCCGAGTTTAGCGGTATCACTACACCCGACTCTCGTTTACCTTTTTTATGAAGCGGCACCTACATATGTAAATTTTCGAAAAATTTAAAACTGCCAAGCGAACTAAGTGCAGGAGCATATGCTGCACTCGTATAGGTATGATTTGCCTACTCCTACTGTATTCACAAGCACCAGAGACCCTGGTGCAGGGTTCATATACGAAGCACCTTCATCAATCATCAGTCATATATCCACTTACATTTATTTTAAAGACCCTGTCGTGAAATTCACAACGAACTACGAAGCCGTATAACAGGATTTTTTCGCAAAGGGTCACTTTTTCTAAATTTTTCACCAGAAATAGAAAAGGTCATTACACATATTTGTTTGGGTAAACCAGTAATTTTTTCTTGTGGAAAAGTAACAATTCGGCTTTGCACATTAATTCGTTAGACCATTTTCTAATCAAACAGCAAATTTCGTTGAAATGCGAAGTTGCGGAGTAATAATTTTGCTATTCCAGCAACGCGCTGATAAGATCTTGGCAATATAATCCGCAATGCAAAAAAGTCACATGGAATGAATCGGCGAAGAGCCGCAATTTATCACCCCCATTTTCTTAGAATAGAATGAATGTATCAGTACCCCGGTAACCTAGTGACCAACCCTTTCCAAACGAGCGCATGCCATTAAAAACTTTTACCCTGACAATGTTCTACTTCAGTACGCTTGACTAATTTACGTACGAACTTTGTTTACAAACACTTTTGCTCGGTGCTGCACACACGTACTTTTGATACATTAAATTCGAGCGTCCTTTTACAATGTGTTACATTGACAAAACTTGTGCATTTTACTTAATTGTAATTTACGAGTGATGAGTTACTATCTGGGATCCAGTATAAGTAATGTTGTCTCCCTGGATTTAGACTCTTCCTGGGCAGCCAAAAGCTTGCAAGAAGCTTTAAAGTCCAACCAAACGGAAGTAAGAATTCGTTTACTTGCTTAGAATTTATTATCAAAGAAATTATTATCCCACAATCAAATAATCCAAAGAGCTCATAGTGGATTGTACTTAAATTTGATGTTCATAAAGCTTTGTCAGCGTCCTATACACACGCCATGCTAATCGTCGTTGCGTGTCTTGTAAAGGAACTAACAATATAGTACCTTCTAGGCACAGATTAAAATTTGAAAAGAATCAAACCACGTTTAACGCAATGAAAAGGGTGGCCATTCGGGTATTGTACTTGCCATGGTGCTCTAGCAACAGTGTCGTACATTCGCTGTTGATTTGCTGCTGCTTGTGGTAATTAAACGGTCAAGATCTTCCAACTTTTTTAATGCAAATTTTATGCATTTGCATCGCCATCTGTGCTCTACCTATAACACTTTTTTCAAGTAACAATATGCTTTATAAACAAAGTTTTAAAATTTCCGTTTCTTTAATTTTTCTTCGCAACCTTAACGCAGAATCGATGGAACTAACTGCTTTACCTAGATGCGATATGTTTGCCTTTACTAGAAACATCATTAGTTAAAATTTTGAAAAAATATCTTAATAAATAAGAAAGTTGATATTGCATATCCTACCCATGCGCACATTAATCATCCATTCTTCTTGGCTCAAGTGCCCGAGTTATTAGCTACCGAATTCAAAAAGAACAAACTATATATATATTGAAAACTGTAGCAGTCCTCGGACAGACGGACAGACAGATGGACTGACAGAGAAAGTTACTGCACCCAAGTTCGTTGGAAAATACGCTAAAAATCGCAGTGGACATGCCCGAAAACCTAGGCAAAGCCTTTTTTCGATTTTTATTTATAAAATTCAATTATAAACAATGCTCAAGTTTTGGGACATTTGGGAGTGTATCTCTCATGCGAAACATTTGAACCCCACAGACGTGATTATTTTGGTGCCGTGTACCTACCACTCAACTTTTGCATTGGGGTAAAAATGTCGGAAATACAAGTTTTGAAGCACCAGGAATCCGAATCAAACAAAATCTCGATTATGTCGATGTCTGGCTGTCTGTAGGTACTCTTACTCTCGTTTCCGACTAAACGGCCGAACCGATTGGGACCAAATTTGATACATAACACATTTTCGTAGACATAAAAGATAGTTTTCGAGTTATTCGCGACCGCAAGTATCAGTTTTTCATTGGAAAAATAGCCCTTGTTCGTCAAGCGGTGAATTAGAGAGTTTTAAAGTCAAATAACGGGAAAACTATGCATTTTTCGAGAAAAACTTAAGTATAGAATCCTTTTTAAAGTGTATAAATTTTAAACAAAAACATTTTTTTAGTCTTATTAGCATAAAAATTGAGCGAATTGTGATGAAAATAAGATCGATCCCTATTTGTTTCAGCGAAAACTACCACCCTAATTAAAAATTAGTCGTTACCCTTTTTCAATTTTCATTATTTGTGAATTATTCATATACATTCTGGATTTGACAAGTTTAGAATAAGTACTTAATTTTAAAATAATTGGATCCAACATGAAAAACGAATTTCTGCAATTTTGTGAAAAATGTCCTCTTCAAAATAACTCCTAAACAACTGTGGAGATCGGTATCAAATTGTAGCTTTTTTAATTCCATTGGAAATCATCTGTACGACAAAAATTAAGTGAGACGTAGACGTTTAAAAACGTGTATTTATATGCGAGCACTATCTTGTTTGAGTCTTTTAAACTCTTAGTTTTAAAGGGATTTAATATGTACCCTTGTGGTTCTTGTAAAAACCTACAATAGTATATTGAAAGACAAGTGTTACAATGCGACCTATTGTAATACGACTATCTTGTGGCACGAGTGGCGACGCGAAGCGTAGCCACGAGTGTCCGCAAAATAGGAGTATTACAATAAAGCATTGTAACACGCGTTTTCCATACTATTTTTTCTATTTCGGTGCTTTAATTTAATTAAAAAAATCATTATCAGAAACTATAGGGAACATTAGAACTAACATGTTTTATGTTGGGAACACTTTTTATGCCGTTAAGTTTTAGGTTGGCAGCGTAGTAAGACTGACATTTTGAAGTTCAAACATGGAAGTACCCAACGAAGTACTACTTGTACTAACTAGTAACTGCCAACTTAAGAGATGAGTTACCAAAAAAAAACGACTATAATCACTGTCTTTGTACAACTGTTTTCGGCCGAAAACAGTTGTACAAAATCATCATTGTGACACCGAAATAGAAAAAATTGTTTTTAATGAACTTTCTATCATAAAAAATAAAGGAGTTATGATTAAAAAGTAGCTGTCGGAAAGTTGGGCTTTACTGCAACTTGGCTTGTTCTTGATGCTCCGGCGAAATTGTGACAATAGTGGCCATTGAAATTCAATACGGTCATGACTTTGATGAAATGAATGAAGGATTTCAAAAAGTTATTAAAATGATTAAATCATGAAAATTTGGAATTTATTTTTTTCTATGTATGTATAGTAGGTGTACACATTTTGTTCTGTTTTTACCTATCTATTAAGTTGTTTTTAAACATTGTAGTGTTAGTAGAAGTTGAATAACCTCTGCCATCTTGAATTCTGTTACGTCACAGGGTCATGTGGCGTTGGATTTTGGTGAAAGGGCGTGGTCTTTGTTAATAGAACAGGGTGGTGGTCTTAGATTGTGGACCAAGGTAGTGGTCAGGGATTTTGGGGATTCCTATTTACATACCTACAGGTGACCTTGTTTAATGGTAAAAGGTCGTACCCTGGGATTTCCCCGACGAATGAATACCTTACGAGAGAGCATTAGGATTCCAAAAGGGCTTTTCTGTACTCGGAATCCTATTTAGCTTCAAATCTCAATTCAACATATCTTAAATTTCATAAAAATCAGATGAATACTTTAAGGGATAGCGTAAGGTCGCTAAAACGGCAACGCTACTCTTAAAAAATGACAAATTATACATTTCAAATTTTACCAAGAAGAAGAAAAGCAAAGCTTTGGAGAGAGCAAGCATGCAAAACAATAGAGGTTCTGTACTTACGTATATAACGTTTTCCTAGTAGACCGGGAAATAGAGACTGAAAATGGACCATTTCCTGCAAAACGAGAAGTAGTTCCAATTTTTTTTCATGTCATGGGAGAATATCTGGTGGTTAAGAATCCAAGTTTTCGACCTCCCACCCCTTGTGCTTCTCCCGCTATTACTTCACCTGACGATAATTTCAATATTTTATTAAGATTGGTTAACTTCTGCATGCTTTATTTCGAAACCGACAAACTGCGTCTTCAAAAAAATAAATAGGGCAAATTACCGAGATTAAGCGTAAAAGAAATTTACACGCTCTTTAACCGTCGCAGAACTCGCAGCAGCAGCCTCATTTTTACGTTGATTCCAGTATTTAACGAAACACCGCTTCCACTATCAAATAAAATAATCTCCTTTCACAAAATTTTCAAAGCACCATCAATCACAATTAGACTTGATAACGCCAGATTTGAAGGAGTGCGTCCCCGCTTACATCGAAAAAACCCGAAATTCTTCGAAACACTTGCCTATTCGTTATCAGTACCAGATGTGCGTTAATTAATTTTCGCCTGATAAAACTCCTTATCATAAACGACCAGATGTGTCTTACATTTTAACACACATTTTCACATTTTACAATTAAATACACAAATCTAAGTAAACAATTTACAGAAGCAATATCATTTAAACAATAATCACGCAATTACACAATTTCTAAAAGGAAAAACCATACTAAGATACAAATTCAAATAAAACCAACCAACTCTGTGCTTATTTCGTAGGTATATAATCCACCAGATTTACACTTAGTAACTTGGAATACTTTCATATACAGAATGTTCCGTCATTATTTTCTTTCTGAACACCCACTTCCGTAAATTTTTTTACATGGTTGTTCACCAAGCAAACTGCTCCGGAATATTTACCTCCATAAGTAACCGGGAGGTTCCATCCCGCAAATTAGCTGTCATTATATTAGACTCGAGAACACTTAAGGACGCCCTTTATGTAACACCTTTAGACCTTACAAAATACATTCTTTGTTTAATAGTGTTATGTGCTAAATTTTCACGGTTCGGTTTATTAAATTATACTGACAATAATAATAGGGATTGCGTAAAAAGTAATTCTACGAACACTTCAAGTTTGTCAAATAAGAAGATACATACATGACGTTATTATTTTATGCATTGGCAGTGTAGGATTCTAGTTATGACGTGAATGACCTAATTGGGTTATTTCTTTACAAATATTTTTGCCGTCATATTCAAATCGAGATCGAAGCGCGGGCGTACCAATGGGGACCACACCGACTTTCCTTATTGATCGCAAGAGAATGTTAAAATAGGCAACGTATTCATGACCTATTACTAACATTCACCTAGTTAAATGAATTGATTTGCTATTCGTAGCACCATCAAACAGTGTAACAATTAAACGCACGCACCCCAGTATTTGTATATTAAATCGATTGTTTTTACATTTGGTACCTATTCGCTGAGTCATCGGCATCGGCATAAGATTTACCTCCTACTGAAATCATTTGGTATTCATTTAATAAATCATGCAGCATTTGCCTATATTTGGGTCTCGGCCAAGAACACCTTCAATGATTCAAAATATAAAAATGAAAGGGTCAAGCGGATATTTCTTGTAATTATCGGGCCCGATGGAAACTTGCTTGCTTGTCGTCCTAAAATATTCACAGCGACATTTGGTGGAAAATCGTATTCGTTACTACAACATTAATTATTACCACCCTTACTTTTACGAAGGTTATTCATTTCTGTATGAGAAGTTTGTTAGTGTAGACCATTAAATTTTTCATTATTTCGTGTAGTCTTACCGATATGTCGATTATACACCCCAATAAGTATTATTGAATCAGTAATTAACTGCCCTTTGTCATTTCAGGCTCGTTTTCAACAAAAGCAAATGCAAGAAAAAGAGGAAAAATTGCTTCGTCTATACGAAAATCAGCAACAACGCGCAATTGAGAGAGTAAATAGAGGAAGTGCAGAAAGCACTGGAAGTCCAACTTCTAATAACGGTATTCCGGCAGGAAAAGTCCGACAGATGTTCGACGAGAGGCGACAAAAGGCTGGCATAGATCGTAGTTATCCCTTAGAACCTTTACGTGTGATTAAAACTAACGGATATAATGGCGTAAGCGACAATTCGAAAACGATGGTAAAAACTACCACCGTTAAGAAACAGGTTACGCAAATTAAAAACGGAAAGCCCCTTGTAAACAAACGAGAAATTGTTCATAGCGTTTATACTAATAATAATAACGGAGATGAGAATTATGAGGAGCACGTAATTAGGGATAATAATCTTAATCGGCCTATTTTAAATAGAACGTATAGGAGAAGAGATTTGGAAATGATGATGAGAGAGCATAGTAGAAACGAAAATATTGAAGATGAGGAATTTCCTGATGTGAATATTGAGGAGTTTGAAGATCCTTTGCCGAAACTTCAGCTTAATAACGCCAACCGTGTCCCTCCGATGCGAAACGTACCCAATAAAGATATTGGGCAAACGAAGACGGTTATCAAGAATGAAACTGTGAAGCCATCGAGCCCTTCTAAAGAAACTAAGGTATGTATTATTCTTATTTTCATGGCACCTTTTTTACTATAAGCATGTCGGTATACCCTTCGTTAGTTTTCAATATGAGTTAACCAATGTCGTGAGGCGCTAAAAAAAAGAACAACCTTTCGTTACAACATTCTCACAAAAAATGCTAGACCACTAATGGTATTACTTTTTCATGGAGTTCCATAATGTTTTCTCTGTAGTTAACAGCTTTATGAACAAGTTACTTTACAGGACGAAAGCTATTTAAGGTCAATCTAAGTTTGTGAAACTTGCATCATGTAACCGTACCAAAAAAATTGTAGAAGTTCAAGTTCCTATCGATTATCATGTCACATATATAATTTAGTAAAAGAAAGGTCGCGCGTAAAGGTAATAAAAACGAAAAACCGTATGAATTACAATAATAAGTAGGTACCATTAACCAAATTAATTTGGCATTGCATGCAATGAGACATTCGTTTGTTTTAATTTCCCACGAGTGTTTTTAGAATTTTGTTAGCCAAGTCGTTCCTACGATCTAATACTTTATTTCTAGAGGATTGAAATCACAAAGCATTCATCTATTCTATCTGAAACGTGTTCGGGTTTAACAATAGAGAGTTGTATATACTACCACTTCCACTACCTTTAAGCAAGAAATTAAATAAATAAATACACTATGATTGCAATATAAAATATAAATCCGCATTAAAAGTGATGGCTACTCCGCGTCCCTACTCCTAAAAGCGTACGGAATCTCACTTTTCTCCGTAGCTCTATCGTTCTCACACTCCATACACCAATAAAGTAAGTACGTCAAACAATGCATTAACATACTTTTTGTGCCCTTCTGGCTTCTGCACAGTCCAATTTTGGACAGCTTTTGGATTTAGAATTAACATGACGTGCACATTCATTGTTCAAAACTGCAGGTTGTAAGCTTAACGCCCCCACGGGATGTCATAACACAACAGTTTATGCATCTATGTGTCATTATTTCGCGAACCGTTCCATGCCCATTGGAGAACTTTCGGCAAAGCAAGGTCCTTTTTAGTTCCCTGCCGAAAGATTCCTCTCAAGCGGCCAGCATCCTCGGAAACTGGCACCTGAGGTACACCGAGCTTCAGAGGTGGACGGCTTAGAGCATCTGCATTTCCGATCTTTTTTTCCCGGTGTATACTGCAGTTGGTAGTCGTACGCATTTGAAAAAAATGTCCATTGTAGCATTCTAGGCGAAAGCACTTCCGGTGTGCTTTTCTTATGACTCAGGCTGTCCAGTAGTGGTTTATGGTCGGTGCGTATCCGCCGTAAACATAATAATTAAATTTTTTAACGCTGATAACCAGAGCTATCCTATTTTGTTTTACCCGCCACTAGAAAGGTAAGCTTTTGTGCAAATTGTTCCCCTTGTCTTTCAAACATATATAATCCCCATAAATATATACTTGTAATTCCGTCAGTAGGCGCAGGTGCGTGTGAATAATACCTTTTATCTTCCGTGGACCTAATCCCTCAGCACTTATCTCAAAACCCAAAAATATGATCCTTTCCTTTCGGTTCGAAAGTGTAGCCGGTATAATCACCGGTAAATGTCGCCATACGTATCGTCTGGGTCCGAAAGTTCTTCCACGTAGTGAACCCTTTTTCTAGCATTTTGCCTTTTCTTCGCGAAACAAGCCCTTGCTATGTGTCCTTCCCTGTCACAAAACCCGCACTTAAACTTTTTATACATACACGTGTTGGGAGAATAGTCTGATTCACAGCGAAAGCATTTGCTCTTTTTACCGCCTGATACAGGATCAACCGCGGGTGGTTTCTTCTTTGCACTTGCCCTACTCTCACTATTGCCAACCTTATTCACAGCAACGTTTTTACTCGATTCAATGACTAGCGCACACTACTCATATAAAGCGGTACTTATGTAACTTTACCTATTTATAAAATTCGAAATTCACATTATTAGCCAGGTAAATTAGTTTTTACTGGCGATAGGAGAACGGCTCACCTGTCATCTCCTAGAGCCAGTAAACAGTATTACCTGATGTACAATATTCTATTTGATACGCATTTATAAAAAATAGTAAACATAAATAATTAGTTCTTAAATTTTTTTTTTAATTTATTGTGCCTCGACTACTTATGGCCATTGGCACAGTTACAGTAAGATAAGTGTGGCTAACATAATAAGTATAGGACGGTATCTATATACAATTATACAATTTGATGTCTTTCAGAAAATTAATTACTCTGGCAATATTTGCTGGTGTTGCAAGGTCTTCTTTCAGGTCTGTCCCTATCCGCCATTTTAGTCTATTTTCATCATACTTTGGGCATTCTGAGAGAATGTGGTTTACAGTAAGAATGTTGTTGCATTCGCACCGTGGTGGATCGAGACTGTCCAAGATGCGTGACACCAGTATGACCAATCCTTAATCTGTGTATTATTATGGTATCCTTTCTCGGCATTAAGGGTAGATTATGTGCGGTTATTTGTGTTTGAATTTGGGCCAGTTTGGCGTTGGAGAGGCTCCAAATATGTTGCCATTTGCTGGTGATAGACTGCTTCAGAGAGTTTTGGAGGTCGGTGTGTAGTTGAATTTGTACTGTGGGCAAATCCATGTTTAGAGCTTCTTTTGCGGCTTGGTCAGCTCTTTCATTCCCAGGAATCCCTACGTGAGAAGGCGTTCTTAAATTGATCTCGAAGAAATGTCTAAAATATCATGTTATCCATGTGACAAAGCCTACGCATTAATGGTTGTTAATGAAATTGTCATATTTGACTAACTTGTCAACATTTACTATATGCGTTACAAACAATAGTTAAACCTCTCGCCAGGAAAGATTGCCGGTCACAGAACACTTGATCGCGATCTACAATCTATGTTTTTCTAAAGATGTGAGCGACTTTCGGAATAGATCGTGTCAATCTTGAACAGAAAGACTTTTCATTCAATATTAGCACGACCCTATTCCGGAAGTCGCTCGTATCTTAAGAAAAACATCGATTGTTGATCGACACAAGGTGTGCTGTGTGTGACTTTCCTGGGGAGAGTTATATTTACATAAAAGTCAGGAAAATGACACATTACTGGCGAGGAAAGATTTGGGGCCGAGTATTTTAATTTCCGAGTCAAGTAATGTCATTTTCCTGACTAGTGTTGTATTAAATTTTACCCGAAATCGTATTTTAATATAAAATTTCAATTTTCATATAGAACTTTTGTTTAATGTCAATCTGCCAGTAATGACAGGAGTCATTATAGACATTTAGCAATGTCAAAAATGCGGCCGGTAAAGTGACAGGTGCGGCCAGTAAATTGACAAGCGGCAGGAAACGTAATCTGCTCTACCTCTGTCGTGAAAACTCAAATTTCCTGACAGAAAGTAGACATGAAAATCAAAGTTTCAGGACGATTTTGGGTAAACGTTTTTACCGGCTTAGCGGGTCCCGTTACAAAAAATAATCGAAGCCAAAAAAACTCTCGGTCAATCCACCAACCAATTGCATATGCTCTGTAATGGGACCCCGATTTACAGTTTAAACTGTTTTGTCCAATTTTATATTTAGATAAAATTGCATATATACCGCTTCGTATGGATAGTAAGCTAGTCAGGATGGTGTGCATCTATAGAACGCGTGAGTTGGTACCAAGGTGGCAGCGAACTTCACTGCATTTTGGCAGAAACAAAAACGCAGAGTAAACAAAAATGCTGGCCCGCTATTGGTTTAAACGGGACGCTGTTACAAAATTTGCGTTGGGCCCGTTTCAGTTTATCCACACGGGCATATAAATAGTGAAGCACAAAGAAAGGGAGAAGGCGGGTAGCGACTGTGAAAACGTAAATATCGTATGGGTAATTTTAATGTGTGCAAGAGCAAAATTGGGTTTTAAAAAAATTCGCAATCGAGTGGGTACAGTTTGAGTGTGAACTGCTAGTAAACAATGTCGTTGTGAAACTGGCATTTTTTATTTTCAAGTTAAGTAACTAGTACACAACGTTGAAATTAATCAGTTAACAAAATGGCGTGTTAAGTTATGAAAAAGGAGCAATTAATTAATTGCAGAGATAATATAGATTTGTTGTTGAGGGAAGGTATGAAAAACGACTAGTGTACGTGAACTGCTTTTATTACGGTATACGCTAAATATTTCGAAGTGCATTAATTTATTACGTAGGTTTTTAAGAATATCCATAGCCGAATTTCGACGACGAAACTAAATTCAGTGGTTTTCAGTGGGTTTTGCCCTTTCCTTCGGTGTGTTTGTGTGTCCGCCGTCCGCCCGTCAGTATGCTCGTTCTTTAGTGAGATAATTCGAGAACGAAACCGAATTTTCGAATTTTGTTCCCGGCAACAGACTAGGCTCCGACGGCCCAAAACCGTAGTAAGGACCATAGAACAACAAACTTAGAATGGAAACTGTAGTGTAATGTAAAAATGACGCGCCATCTCGTGTATGTTCTCAGCAGCTTTTGCGTGAATGGCGCCAAATTTAAATATTAAATGTAAGCTACGTCCGCATTATAGTGAATTTCTCCGGATCTGTAACAATAACATTGGATTTGACTAGCTGAAACCTAAAAGGTAAATGAATCCAGCCAGTGAAGTCCAATTTTATTTGTTAGGGTTCCAAATAAATTCAGTTTAATGCGGATGCACCTCACCAGTCAGGGCCTTCAAAGAGTACAGGGCACTTGTTTTATAAGTAACAACTTCAATTAATCCAATCAAGGAGTTATATTTAATTTAATACGATTATATAAGATACAAGATCAACTTCATGGAACTCTACTGTATGATGCTCTCCAGATCGTTCTAAAAATAAAATATGTGGCAATTTATTACAATTCAATTAGTGTTACCTGCTAATATAATGTGCGAACTGCCACACGCTTTAAATCTCTTCGTGTTCCAGGTTCTAAACCGCATCCAGAAAAATGACGTTCACAAACCAAAAACTTGTGTGTAAATTTCTTCCACATTATATTCTAAACCAATTCTTAAAAACTTCGGGCTCCATTTTTGGGAAACGTCTTCACAATTTGTCACACAACATGTACGTTCTCGACTTGTGTATGCAGAATTCATTGTAATAATGAATAGTAATTATACTTAAAGCACAATAAGCCGTCAATCAAAATTCAAAATTCAACTGTCATAATGGCGAACACGCACTAAAGTTACTAGATTTAGTAACTTTAACACGCACGCTAACTATGCGCCCTCTATTGAATGTTCTCCAAACTAATTATGTTTGTACTCAGTTGTTCCCGTTTACGTTTCCCTTCTAAGTTTTTTGTTCTGGGGTAAGGACTTACAAGTCAAATTGACAGAGAACGGTGAATATTGATTCTGGGGAGAAGTGTTCATTATCATCGTATTAAGTATGGCCGTAGCATTTATGATAGAAATTCAAAAGTCGTCTTCAATATTTTATTAACAAGAAGCAATCTTGTGTAAAGCGAAGAAGTATGTGTCAATAATTGGTACTGAAAAATAAAAAAATATTTACTAACTTAATGTGATTTTTGAATTCATAATCCACCCCACTTTGTATCCTTTACGCATTACGATCTCCTCAACGGCATCCATGTTGGAAAACTGTTCACTCAAGCGTGACGTCACACAGTACTCAAAAGCTTAAGTGGAACGCTTTTGAGTACGGTCGCGTGACGTCACGCGTGAGTGAACAGTTTTCCAACATGGATGCCGTTGAGGAGATCGCAATGCGTAAAGGATACAAAGTGGGGTGGATTGTGAATTCAGAAGTCACATTAAGTTAGTAAATATTTTTTTATTTTCCAGTACCAATTATTGACACATACTTCTTCGCTTTACACAAGATATTGCTTCTTGTTAATAAAATATTGATTATAAAATATTGATCGGCCAAAAAGGTGGTGTAGTCAGTTAGTAGTCGAGTATGTGTCTATCAAAGTGTCAAAGGGATTGGAATAGGCATCTTTCATCGTTATGGTCTTTAATTACGTAATCTATATTCAAAAGTTATCGTTTTTCTAACAATGCCTATAAATCGTGTTTATGAGTGTGGAGACAGGGACAGGGAAAAAGTATCCAATTACCTTGATCCACCCCAGAAAATGGTATTTCAAAACTGTTCGTAGCTTTCTGCGTAGGCAAAACGTTGCAGTTTGCAAATTGTAATGCTTGGTCTTTGCCTGATCCCATGTTGTTATTACTTGATTAATTACGTGCATTATTTTATAGGTGTCTCGCAACATATTTACTAAGCGAACCTCTCCCAAAGAGAGAGGAGACATTCCACAAAAAATCAATGAAAACGTTCGTCAGTATTTTTCGAAAAAACATCTAAACCTTAAATTTGCAGCAACCAACCCTGAAGGTTTATGTTCCCATACATCCACGAGTCAAAGTCAAACAATCCCATAGTGCCAATGCTTTTTCCCAGCACGTTAGGGTCTACTAAAGTGCAATAACCGGTAATTATTAACCATTTGTATTGCAGACTTCTGGCGAAAAAACAGAATTTTATATAACGCCTCCTATCAAGACGCTTATGTCCAAACTTCCTCATCCTTCGAATTTCAGCCAACATCATCATAGTTCACCGAACTTGTCCAATAAGAATGTTCGACCCACTCCAATCCAAGCAAGAAATATTTGCTATCCAAATGTTTGGCTTATGTAGTAAATTCGATTTATCACACTATTTATGTCTGTTACAGGAAATAGCGCTAAATGCTAACACATCCAAATGTAAAAAATCATCCCTTAAAGGAAAACATTTACTAGAAGATTCGAATAAAAATAAACACAATCTAAAAAATGTGGGACCTACGTTAATCATGATTCATATCACGTTTATGTTTGTAGAATCCTTCTGAACCCAGTCGTTCTGCGAATGAATTAATTAGGCGTCCTTTAACTAAACCCCTCCCCCCTATAGCTTGGGATGAAAACGTCTGATGATGTTTGGAAATGAATGTGATAGTAATCATTTTTAAAACTTTCAGCCATTTCCCAAACGAATCGTTAACACTACTCCGAAAAATACGCCTGCCAAGGAAACCTCTCCCATACCGAAAACATACACACCTCCCTCTCCAAGTCGTCCGCTCACTCGAAGTTCTCCAGGAGCCATGTCTTCCAAATCTCCTGCTAAGGTACGTAAGTTTCGATTTACAAGAGAAGTGAGCTGTATACTCTTCAGAAGCCACCAACTCGCGATGGGCCCTCGGTTAGATCGCCTTCCAAGCAATCCGTTAGAGGCGTTGCTGCAAGAGATGATATGCAGTCATGTCAGTATTGCAGTCGTAGATTCGCCGAGGATCGCCTAGCAACTCACCAAGAGATCTGCGCGAGAACTGGGAAGAAGAAGCGAAAAGTGTATGACGCGACAAAACATCGTGTTCAGGGGACGGAATTGGAACCCTACACCAAGAAGCAAACAAAATCACAAAAGGTAGGTCTATTATTTTCCAGTTTGTGTAAAATCGGGAAATTGGAGAAAAGCTTGCGGCCGCTCTTTCTTTAAAAATATGCCGCTAACTCATTTTACTGGTTTGCTAATTTTGACTTTCATTTTATTAGAATCCGGTTCTATCCAATTCTAGACCAAAACAACAAAATCAGGTAAACACCGTGAAATAATAAGCATGGTCAATTGCACATATTTGTTTAAACGGTAGTAGAATACAATTTCCGTTGTCCATATGTTACTAGGGAATCAACCAAAGATTATCGTCAATAATTAATAACTTTTTTTTAGTAAGCAATTTCTTAATTTCAAAAAATCAGTGACGCGCAATGGTAATGAGATTGCGTTTCTTACTGTATGAAAAAGGTTTCTTACGGAACGTTCCTTTTTAGCGCATTTTCAAATTCATGTTTAAAGGCGCTATTATGGGCTCTTTCTCCGCCCGTCCGTTCGAGGCCTTAACTACTCCTACACAATTTTCAAGATATTTAATTCGTTCTTTTTGCATTCGGTACGTTATAGCTCTGGCACCTTAACCAAGAAAAATCTGGACGATTCATTTGCGCATGCGCAGACTGCCGCGCAAAATCAACTTTCTTAGTTATAGAGATATTTTTTTGAAATTTTAACAACAGATGCGTCTATTAAAGACAAGGATATCGCATCTTATAATAATCAGATATGCGCATAATGTCAACCTTCTTATTTTTTATAGATATTTTTTTAAAATCTTAACATTCTTCTAGTAAATGGAAACACATCCCATAAATTTCTCATTTATAAGGATATGTACAATTATGCCTAAACTTACTTTCCTTTGTATGTACATATAAATAGTCGGTTATATGCATATGACCATTCGGGAAGTACTGATCAATTCATGGAAAATGCGCTAAAGTTACTCGCCTTTTTTTCATTTTTTGTTATTCATAAGCACTTGCATTCCCATACTACCCCCTATATAATTAGTAAGTAGTCCACGTAGATAACAATTGATTGCTATGTTAGGAACTATGTTCAGAGATTGCAGCATTCGCGTAGCACTCACCAATCCGGCCCGTAAGAATAAAAGGGAGCATATGCTTATATATGCAAAATTCAATCTAAGTAAATACTTGTAAGTGCCCCTTCATACTGGTCTGTTTAGCACTGCGTCCTGTCCTGCTGCTCAGCAGCGCTGATAAGTCGCCCAGTGTGAAGGAGCACTTACGAGTATTTCCTTTGAATTTTGCAAGTATAAGCATATGCTCTCTTTTATTCATATGGGCCATTATCTCGGAGACGTTTCTTATTCAACTTTTTTCTTTTGATAGCCACAGGCACCCCCAGTAAAGAAAACTGATTGGCGAAGAAAGCATGAAGAATTTATAGGGGCAATTCGAGCAGCGAAGATGGCCCAAGCCCATTTAGCCAAAGGCGGCAAACTATCCGACTTACCACCTCCTCCTCCCGCTGAAAATCCAGATTACATCCAGTGCCCACATTGCGGAAGAAAATTCAATCAGTCTGCAGCGGAAAGGCACATACCTAAATGTTCGACTTACGTATTCAACAAGCCAAAGCAAACGCGAGGGGGACGAAAATAAGACCACGAATGCTAATTTGTTACTTATCAAATTTTGGGACCAACTTAGTCTAATTGTTACTTAAAATAGAGATCCTACTCAAAATTTGAATTTTTACCTAAGTGTAAAGGTGCTATGTTATTAGCAATTGCTATAAATTACTTGCTAGTCTCTAAATCTGGTGGGAAATTTACTAACTTCATCAAAATCGATAATTCTAGATAGACCTGTCACAACCAAAAGTAAGTATAGGCATGCCACTCAACGCAATCACTTAATACAAGATTATTTAACAGATTCTCTATAGAACCACAGATATACGTATATCTGTGATAGAACTAATCTTATACTTACCCTCAGAAATTATACAAGGGCCCCACCCCTTTACAAGTACTATTTTTTATAATAAATAACGCATTTATAGATTTTGTAGTTTAAGTATATATTTGCCGAAATTTGTAATTTACTAAATAAATGCCTAAGCAAAATGAACCTTTACCTATCCTTCGTGTATCGACAAAAGCAACAAAGTGATTCCTGCTTTTACTCGCATTCTTAATAGCAATTATACCTACATATAATGGAGGTGTCCAGGAAGTAGGGACGAATTTGAATTTGTTGCCATTTTGTCCTATGACTGTTAGCAGCCGTGGATTTTTCATGTTTGTGATGACTTTCCCATTAGTAGCCTAATCACTTTTGTTTGGCGAGAATTGTTGTTTGATGTTTATTTTCGTCATGGAGCAGATGACAACTGAGCAAGTTAATACTATGGGATCAAAAATGAATTACTTTCGAGTAATCTTTACCTTTGGAATTGTTGTTTACATGGGAAATCGTACTTCCAAAGGCGACCAGCAACTCATTTTTGATCGCCCGTTACAAAAACAGTGAAAGTTCCACGGCAACCGTTCCTGAATTGCGTGTGAAACTTGGACGTAACGCTACTCGGCAGCGAAGTTAAATTATAACTCTCGCCAGAAAAGATTGCCGGTCACAGCACACCTTGTGTCGATTTACAAACTTTGTTTTTATTAAGATGCGAGCGACTTCTGGAATAGGATCGTGCTAACAGCGACGTAACTATAATTTTGAGGCCCCCCCGCAAACATTTTTATTGGCCCTCTCTCCAAGTCCCTAAACAAAAAGGCAGTGCCTAAGAAGAATTTTTATTAATTTTTACAAGTTTTGCCTTAAAATAAACAAAAAAAAGGTTAAGACGATATTATACATTATAAAAATTTAAAATATACAGTAGCAGCAAATTCATCAACCAAACTAATCACAATTTTCTCAAAGAAGTTGAGAATACTCAAATAAGGAGATTAGTTGGGGGCCCCAGAACTCTGGGGCCCCCCCGCAGTCGCTGTAGCTGCGGGTACCTAGTTACGTCCCTGCGTGCTAATGTTGAACAAAAAGTCTTTTCGTTCAACACTGACACGATATACTATCCCGGAAGTTGCTAGCACCTTTCGAAAAACAGAGATTGTAGATCGGGATCAACTGTTCTGTGACCGGTAATCTTTCCTGGCGAGAGTTATAGTAAATTTCACTCACATTACTGCAGGATAATCCAAAATACTCACAAGCATTGCTTTTTTACAACTTCCAAGATAAGGATGTCTATCATGGGAATCTCGGAAACCATAGAAGCGATGGTCAACTTAGAGAAAAAATACACAATTGTTAGACTTGTCATCATGCTTTAAAAACCCCAGAAAATTCCAATTACTTCCAAAAATATGCCAGAAACCCCGAAATTTGTCAATGTCGTTTTATTTTTTCTGATATTATTCAAATTTGTGTTGTTTAAATAAACAGTTTTGTATTAGTTTGAGCCCAAATTACGAGCATGGATTTTAAGAGTTCCTTGTTTTTGTGAGGGACTATATTTTTTGAGGTAGCTGTTTTTTTTGCACATAGCAATACGTTATTGAACTGCCTTCGGTAACCAAGGTGACTATAAAAATGTCATTTGGGAGACACTTCAAATTTGTACTAAATTAGAAAACACAAATACAATCTCACTTTGGACAATAATAATATTTTTATAAAATTGAATTCGCAAGTCATCTTCCTAAATATAGAAACGTATCCCCAAAAATTTGAATGAAAACGCTCGAAGTTGTCCAAGAGCCATATGTCTTCAAAATCGAGTGCTAAGGTAAGAAACTTAGAGTTAATAAACGAAATAAAGTAGGTACATAATTTAGAAAGCATCAGCCCGCGATGAGGCATCGAGTAGACCACCTTCTAAGCAATCCGGTAAAGGAGTTGTGGCTAGGGATGATCTCCAGGCCTGTCAATATTGCAACCGTAGATTCACCGATGATCGTTTAATAATTCACCAAGAAATTTGCGCGAAGACTGGAAAAAAGAATCGAAAAGTCTATGACGCTACTAAACATCGGGTTCAGGGTACCGAATTAGAACCTTATACTAAGAAACAAACAAAATCTTTGTCACAAAGGGTAAGTGTATCCTTAAAATTGTGCTACTAGAAGTACTTATTACTATATGTTCTTGGGATATATAAATAAGTACTAGCTGCTGGAAACGATCTGAATACATTACCTATACTCCTAGTCGAGAGGACTAGTATAGTACCTATTTGAAAGATGACTCAACTAACAAACCAAATTAGAGTTTGTATAGCAGTGTGTATCCTGTTATATATTGAATTAATCAGTTTTTTTTCTCCACAAAGCCACAATCTACGCAAGTAAAGAAAACTGATTGGAGAAGGAAGCATGAAGAATTTATAGGGGCAATCCGAGCAGCGAAGATGGCCCAAGCCCATGTTGCAAGGGGCGGCAAGTTATCGGACTTACCTCCTCCTCCTCCCAGCGACAATCCAGATTACGTCCAATGTCCGCACTGCGGGAGAAAATTCAATCAGACTGCGGCAGAAAGGCATATACCCAAATGCGCGTCTTACGAATATAACAAGCCAAAGCAAACACGCGGAGGGAGGAAATGAGCGCATTACCTAATGCCAATTTGGTGTCGAATTTGTGGACGAACATAAACTAAACTAATGCTTGTCAACTTAATAAATTTTTGATATAACGTACCTTTTGCCATAGTGTTATTGCTTAAGTTGCGGTCAAGATTCGTTAAAAACTATTAAGAACACGAAATATGAAATATATTGCTATGAGCTTAACATTTGGGTCGCATAAAAAAATAAATGCAATGCCCCATGTGGTGGAGCAAATAATGGTGGGTGCAATGGCCCGGCCAAAATGAACTATATACATAAAACACCTTAAACCTAGCTAGCTTTCTCATTAAAATTTTCCCAGGATACATTTGAATCCCGGTATGCATTTCTTCATCCCATAACATCTGCCAACTTTTCCATTCGAGGTAAAATTGGGAATTTTGTAGAAGAATATGTACCCATGGTATGAGAAAATGTGTCCATTTTTCCATCCCCAAATCTAATTTTTTAATAAACCTACCATTGAATTGAAATTTTGCACAAAAGTTTCTGTTTATAAGGAATCGCGTACAAGAAAACACCCCACCCGTTCGTCTTCCTATCTGCAATATCTTCAACTAATGTTTACTGGAAAACCCATGACGCGTTTGAATAATTCTTCTTCAAGTTTTATGGGTTTTCAAAAAAATGTTCTTGTTCAGATTTTAACGTAATTTTAAAAATTTACATTTAGGGTTGTGATTTGCATGGAACGTGACACGTTCCTACAGGTGGCATCACAGATTATTGAAAAAGATGCGGGCTTTATTTTTACAATTTTCCGTCTTTATTACGAAAAAAATTGAAAACTAATACTGTTGATTGGCGTAAAAAAATGTTTTCTACAAAAAACCTTAATACATTTTTGCTCTAAAATAATTTGCGACCAGTTGCACAAAAGAAAAATAATCTAGGATCATTGTTTAAACCTAGTATTAAGATATCTGATTGGCTTTATACTGCAGTATGCAGCCAATCAAATGTCAAATTTGGCAAATAATGTAGGATTTTGATTATAATTCGCTTTCCTGCAACCGGCCGTTAGGGAGCCAATAATCGCATGTAACATGATATGAATTTTACATTGAAATCCCTATGATGCGTTACGCAAGTCACCACTCTGTATATACGAGGATAGATTGATATAAAACTAGCCTTTGATAGATGGCGTGACTTGATACCGAATTGCTCTCGGTTTTGACATTTCCCATTCATGACACGACCTCTGTCAAAATTTTAAGCCAAAAAAACTATTAGTTTAATTTTTACAGCCGCCAGAAGAAAAATGGAAATAATCGAGTATCGTTCGGTGATTAAGTTCCTCCACAAAAAGGGGAAAACGAATGTGCAAATCAAAGCTGACCTGGACGAAGTATATGGTGAGGCTGCACCTTCGTTAGCAACAGTAAAATTTTGGAAAGCTGAATTTGTTCGTGGTCGTACGAGTGTTTTTGATGATGAGCGTCCCGGGAGGCCAAATGAAGTCACCACGCCGGAAATGATCAACAAAGTCCATAACATGATTATGGCAGATCGTCGAATCAAGCTCCGCGAGTTAGTAGAGGCCCTAAACATTCCCAACGAACGCGTACACAACATCATTCACCACCATTTGGACATGAAAAAGCTATCCGCGCGATGGGTGCTGCGTTTGCTGACAAACGACCAAATGCGAAAACGTGTGACCACTTCGGAGACGCTTTTGGCGATGATACGTACGGCGCGATCCGAAGGATTTTTTCGCCGATTTATCTTGCCAGCGACTTTTTCCTGTTTCCAAACCTAAAAAAATGTCTTGGAGGACGCCGTTTCGCAACAAACGATGAAGTCTTCGCTGAAACTTCGGCCTATTTTGAAGAGCTCGAGCAAAAGTACTATTCGGATGGGATAAAACAATTGGAACATCGTTTTACTAAGTGTATAGAGCTAAAAGGGGACTATGTTGAGAAATAAATCGATTTAACCCCAAAAAACTTGTTTTTTCTATCAAAGGCTAGCTTTATATCAATCCACCCTCGTATACCAAGTTTCATTTAACTATCTCAACAAATAAAGAAATTGGATTCCGCAGTTACCAACGCTGCAAATTTTTTTAATTCGTCTTCATAGGTTTAATTAAGGAATATTTTTACTAACACAGAAAACCGGACATTCATATGTTCTTTGTAACAAGAATGATAAAAGAATCCTATATATTTTTTGGAGGTTTGGTCAGTTTTTGGGCTATATCTGTTTAGCCCGTTAGTCTACGTAGCTGAAAACAATAGCGACCTTTCTTATATCCTTAAGAACATGCGTACCAATTTTCAAAGCGATCCGGCGTTTATAAACAAAGTTATCATGCACACAGATAGACAGACAAACAGAGCTGGGTACTGCTAGGGAGTGTTCCGCTCGAAAAAGCCCTCCAAGCGGGAAAAGCGAGCACTTTTCGGAGCGACCGCTTGGTGCTTCATACTCGAGCGTTTACTTAAAGTGTTCGGCGCTCGAGCGTTTTTTTCTGCCCACGAGCGGTTTTTCGAGCGTATTTTTACGCTCGCAAGCTCATTTTTCGCTCGCGAGCTCTTTTTCCGTTCGCGAGTGCTTTTTTCGCTCGCTCGCGGTTTTTTCCGCTCCCGAGTGCTTTTTCCGCTCCTGAGAGTTTTTTTTCTCTCGTGAGCGCTTTTAACCACCTTCAAGCGCTGTATGATCAAGCGCCGTTCGCGAGCGTTTTTTTCGCTCGCGAGCGGTTTTTTCCCCTCCCGAGCGCTTTTTCCGCTCACGAGCACTTTTTTCGAGCGCTCGCGATATACCGACATACCACCGTAAGTGGGGCGTACGGTAGCATTTACCCCTCAAGAGTGCTCAGACAGCAACTCACGCGAGAAATCTTGCAAGAGTAATCACGCCTTTGGTAGCGCTCATGAAGCGCTTCGTCTGGTGAACGCGCCCAATTATACAATTTTCCATAAAGCTGGAAACACACGATCGAACATCACGACAAACATGTACGCGCGTAGGTACATGTTCGTCAAACATCAACGTGTGTGTGTTGCACCGAAAAACGCTTCGAACATGTAGGTGGATTCATTTAGTCTGTGTGATAATGTTTGACGTTGACGTTTGACAAACATGTACGCCCGTACATGTTTGTTGTGATGTTCGATCGTGTGTTTCCAACTTAATGCATAATACCAGATAAGAATGTTTACCTGAAAACGTCAAGAAAATCTAAATTTCAGGTTTATTTTGACATTAGAAAGTTGATCTTTACCTGACTAGTACTGTAATATTTTTGCCTGACGCGCATTACAGTCCTAGTACATGCAAAATAACAATGAAATCGTTCATTGAATAAGTTATTCAATCAACGATTGAATAATTATAATGCAGACTATATGGATATTTTTAAATATACCTACACAAAGGATAATGGTTTTTTCGTACTTCCGAGACTAAAGTGACAACTTCACTCCATTATGACAAGGACTGAAGTGTCACTTTTTGTCCCGCCGGGATTAAATTTGGACGAAAATCCCGGAAGGATGAAATTACTAACAAGGCAATTTCAGTAGGTTGTTCCACATTTTGTATGCTGCACTACTTCTTAAACGCATCGTACTGCTGCTGATATAGTTTTTTGGATTTCGGTGGTATCAATTCTTTACCTAGTTTGGCTGCTTTTTATCAATATCAAATACACCTTTGTCACGCACCACCAAAATTATGACACTAGCAATGACAGTTTCCAAATTATTTATTATCACTCGTCACTAAAATGACACTACTTGACTAGGAAATTAAAGTATGTAGGTACTCAGCCTCATCCTCCAATATTTCCTCGCCAGTAATGTATCATTTTCCTTACTTTTATATAAATAACTATTAAAAAAGACAATATTCAACCACTTTCAATCTTTAATATCAATTTAACAATATTTTACATTCCTAACTAAAAGAATTTAAAGGAAACTGATATTTACAATGTGAGTTTGTCTTTGAAGACACGAAAGCATAATAAGTCACCCTAAATTTCTGTGCAATATTGTTCCTATACTAAAAACTACTACCAAAAAAAGGTATCAGCATTTAAACTAATGATTGAAAAATGTTCATTAATAAATTAAAATATAAAACATTTTCTCAAAATATGAAATACAACGGTTTTATGGAATAGCACTAATACTACCTATTATTTAACATGTGCCAGTACAAAAAAGAATGCTTACTAATTTACATCTCACGTTAGAAATATAATCAAAACGCTATTTTACCTATTTATCACAAATTATTTATTTATATACAGTACTAAGTAAATTTGATCGATAGCGCGTATGGGGATCCATTAAAAACATAAAAGCTACAGACCCGCATTTTTCTATAAAAATACCAAAAATGATAACTACTGTACAGATATGCAAAGCAAATTATAAATAATTAACAATGAAAATGCATGAAACTACAATTAAACAAATGAGATCAAACAACCACCCCCGGGAGCCAACCACTCATACTTAAATATTGAGTCACTGCTTCCCGAATGCTGACATCAGTTGAGCTGGATTCAGAGTCGGTAGGTTTTGTTCTGTTAGACACCAAATGATCCTGCAAGAAGAAAAGAGTTTATTAACATCTCTTAATCTACAGTTAATCAAAAAATGTAAATTAGATATATAGTTAACCCAATAAAAATGACAATCTCACCTGAATAATGAGCGTTTTCAGTGTCGTATACTGCACAGGTTCCAAATTTAATGAAGAACAAAGCTAAAAGAACAACACAAGTTAAAATTGAAGCTTAACATTTATTCTTACGGTATGATCTACTTTGCGACAGAATCACTTCAAATTTATTGCAGGTAAAAATTGTTCTGTCGCGAAAGTAGACCATCAGACACAAAGTAGAGATATATTATTCGTACTTGTATTTCATACTGAGACAACAAAATACCATGTGGCAGAGAATGAAGGGATGGCTGTAATACATTATCCAAGGTGCTGCTGTTGCTGCTGTAAGAGTTGTTCTCTAAGTCGTTTTCTTGAAGCCACGTGAATCTTTTGTCTATGGAACCTAATTCTTTTTCGCTTTTTCTGTTAACGCATAAATAGGTATTATTACATAAAATTTTTAGAAAGAAACAGTAGCAATATTGAGAGTATCATGAAAGAGCAACGAATTTATAAACAATATTATTTCCATCTTAACTAATCGACTCACCCGTTTTTGAATTGGTTTTCCTGAATTGATACTGCATAGCCACTGCTGCCCTAAGTGAAATGCAAACTGATACAATCTGTGTGATCTGTTCACATGAGTTTTTCTGTTAACTCTAGCCTGCACACAAACCAAACCATGATGGTAGTAATAATTACATTTACGATACATCAAATTTATAACAAAACCATACCAACGTGCATCACTGTTAGTTTTGTGCAGAAATTGTCACAAGCCCTAAAGGTTAGGTATGAAGCTAATCTTTTTTATGAAATGTGTGAGGACGGATAGAGAGGCACTACGTGTCAATAATTTGCACAAACTTAAAGCAAAACTTACAGCCTTATTTTGCCTAAGTTGCTGCTGACGTTGAAAAGTAGCGTGTTGTTCATAGTGTATGGCTTCCTCTTGCGTTGTGAGGCCAAGACTGCGATACCTCAGCAATTCGGAAATTCGAAATCTAAGCTCTCGCTCCCTTTCTATGCTAGCTATCAGTCGGTCGTGCTCGCCCGCCGTTAAAAACTGACTGAACACTCTCATTCTATCACGCAGTTCTCTAAAGACACAAAATGAAGATGCTCTTTTGGCGGTACCAATTACTTACCGTTGTTCTTTGGTCAGAGGTTTCTTTACTTCTTTCCTTTGCCCACTAAAAAATTTGGCAACTAATTGGTAATCTCGCACTACCCGTTTTCGTCGCGCTCGCTCTCTTAGTCGCCTGGTATACATATCCACCTGTGCTAACTTTAGGGCAATTTCCGTATTACTATCTTCATGTACATTTAGTTGTAGAGAGGTTACTAATTGTTCTGCTGCCATGTCAAATTCCTTAAAATATAAAATAAAACCACGCAGAATTGCTTTGAAACGGTACTCTGTCATAGTCGTCTCTGTGCATCATGTATCCTAACTGCCTTGCTTCTTCCGGGGTTACATCTAAGGGTGGTAGTCTTGCCGTTATTAATGGCGATAGTGGTCCCCGATCTTCAGGCGTCTGATCAGTTATTATTGGCCTACGATTTGCTACTTCAGCCCATGTTGCTTTGCCGATATTGCCCTCTAGGTATCTAGAGATATATTCATCTTTTGCTTCTGTAATTAATTAATTAACTCTGTATTAGATATGTGCGCTATGTTTTTCGCTACTTGAAGCATTTACGGTTAAAATTTCAAAGAAATGTCTCCATAAATAAGAAAGTTCGCATTGCGCATGGGCACATCTGATTTTTACCATATATGCGATGTGAACAGAAGCATCAAATTCCGATTACTTTCGAAGGTATGCCAGACAAACTGAAATTTGCCTATTTTGTATTTATTTTTTTCATTGCCACTTTTTGAGCACTACAGACACCGTTGAGAGATATTTCAATATGGTTCCCAAAAAAAGTACATACTTTATTGAGTAGCATTTTTTATTATGAATACAGCGATATACAGCACAAAAAAAAAACAACTTGTAAATTTGGTGGTTTCAACGTATTGGGCAAATTTTCTATTTTCCAGGAAAATTGTCTGGCACGTTTAGGGCGTTGTGCGCCATCATGTAGAAACCAACAGTTACATGCGCATGCGCACATTATTCATCACGATTTTTCGTGGGTTATGTGCCTGAGCTATAAGCTATCGAATATAAAAGGAACGTGAAATATTAGAGTGCAACATCGACAAAAAAATAAGTTTTTAAAAATCCTATAATTCGATCGGGCCCAATTGTGAATCTAAACCATCCGGGATTTTTAATATTTTTCGTACTTCCGGGACTAAAGTAACAACTTCACTCCATTATGACAAGTACTGAAGTGTCACTTTTTGTCCCGCCGGGATTAAATTTAGACGAAAATCCCGGAAGGATGAAATTACTAACAAGGCAATTTCAGTAGGTTGTTCCACATTTTGTATGCGGCACTACTTCTTAAACGCATCGTACTGCTGCTCATATAGTTTTTTGGATTCCGGTGGTATCAATTCTTTACCTACTTTGGCCGCTTTTTATTAATATCAAATACACCTTTGTCACCGACCACCAAAATTATGACACTAGCAATGACAGTTTCCAAATTATTTTTGTTACCATAGCATAGGGATTGTCATACCACCGCAACGTTCCTATGGTAGCGATTTTTTGAAAGAACGCGTTCTCTAACTCCATACATATTAAGTGTTTCAGTTTCGGAAGTACGAAAAATATCGTATATACCTTGCGACTGAAGTAGTGGTCTTAATCCCTCAGGTAAATTATGGCCCTCCCTTCGGTCGGGCCATAAACTTTACCTTCGGGATTAAAAGTACTACTTCAGTCCCGCGGTATTAATATACTATTTTGCATTTGTTCAAATAGAAAAAAATAAAAACGAAATCGGTAAATTACGGTTTTTCTGGCATATCTTCGGAATTAAATTAAACCCCGTTTAGGGTTGCACCATCTTGGTGAATATTTGTACCAAATCAGACAAACCACACTGAAAAACCTAGATAACGCCACAAATTTTATCCTTCTATCAGTTGTAAAAAATTTAAAAACTCATGTGTTGGGACTTTTGGAGTTGTAGAAAAATAGTTAGAAAATGATGTTAAAAAAGCCACTAAACCACTATAAAATTTTAATAAATCGTGCGTGTTTCAACAACAAAGCTCATCGGGAAATAACTAAAAGTAAGTACAGGGTAGTTCAAATTTGTAGCCCACCACTGGGATCTCAGTAACGGTAAGCGATGCAGTGTAGGTTAAATGAGGACATCACCGAAAACTCAAAATTTCAAATTTCGTTTTCATTTTCTGTAGCTTATATTGTCGGAAATGGATCCCATTGGGAACTTTTTTTTGGAGAAACTGAATCTGTTATCAGAATCTCCATAAATCGCTAGATGTCGAAGTTACAGACTACTTTCTTATTTCTTATGGACGCCATATTGGATTTTTAGAGGTCAAAAAATAAATGCATAGCCATCATAAGCATATTGATTCAGCAAGATCTCATTACCTGTAGATGTTTTGAAAAATGAATGTAAAACATTTGATTTTGAAATTGTTCTTGTTAATTTATTTAAAAGTCTGACGTGTGAAGGGTCATTATTTTTCTTTTTTTGTTCTCTATCTCCAGGCCCGTAGCCTGTGGCCGGCATTTTTCCAGGTGGGACTTAAGAAGTTTTTGAGAAACACTTCCCTTGTCCTTTTTGTAAAGGAACCATCAACCGTACGTAATTTCCAGTGGGGGCAAGACCATGTTCTAGGTGGCGACCCCCTAGCTACGGGCCTGTCTATCTCATTCTGTATAAAACCATTATGGCGGCCATAAAAAAAAGAAAGTAGTAGCCTGTAGCTTCTACAACTAGCGTGTTATGGAAATTCTGATTAGATTCTCCGGAAAAAAGTGCATATAGAAAGCGCTGGTTTCCATATGGTAATATGTCATCATTTACGATCTATGATGCATAATTTGGTGGTAGTGTTTCGTTCCTTTATTTACACAATCCTCACAATCAAAAGGGGTTTGTTCTTTATTACATCAAATTTTAAAAAAAAGCTAGGGTGCATTTATTTTGTTATGAGCTGTAGGGTGTACGTCACCTGAATTTGGACATGACTGATTCATGCCAGTTAAAAACATAGGTCACACGAATCATTGTACACGCCGAGGTACAACCTAATCTGTAAACTGATCTTGGGTAGCAAAATTTGTGTTAAAAGTTAAAAGAAAATCTGTACGCTCTTAATTAGAATAAAATTATGTTGTGATGTTTTCGGGGAGGTCAAAGACATGCTCCTTTTGTTTGAATTCGTGACACTTTGGTCTACTATCCAACAGCTGCCAACAAAATACCTCCACGCTTACAAAAGATTCAGAGGGGGATACCACGTTACCATACTTAGTTTGTAGAGAGCGAGTCACACCTCTTCCCACAGCCTTCATGCAGCGTTCAAACTTACCTTCAGGAGTACGTGTTTCAATATGCCTACTGACTAAGTCCCAGTTTTCAAATCCATACAGTTCCATAGCATCCAACAGTTGCAATTCCTCTCGTCCCGTCCAATTACCTCTGCCTCCAAATATACTAACGGCTCCATGGTCCTACACTTCGATTTAAAAAAAATACGGCATTTTTCTACACTTACCACAAATTTATATGCGTGATCATTGCGATGCGGGCCTATTTCGGCTCCATTGGCGAAACACTAAAATTTAAATATCCCGCAGTTTTATCGAGGCGCCCTCTTCTGGCAATAATTTACACCTTACCTGCAAACATATATCAAATTCTATGCAAACGCAGCATTGCACACGCAACCCGTTTATTTCTTCTTGACAATATGTGCAATTAATGTTAGCAAACAAATCTAGAAAGTGGGAAATTAGCAATTATATTAATTTGAATTTGAAAATCTTACCCGACATTTTTATTTTGCGTGACGTCAACTAGTCAATGGTGGCATAGCAAAGGCGTTCACGGTATGTTGTGTATCGCGCATACATTGCTACTCAAAATACCAGCATCGCTAAAAAAGCGATATTCGCATTGGATTTTGTATCGCAATATGACTCGTTTGCAGTGAATTCATCCACATTCATCATATTTTACTTTCATTTAAAAAAATAGAAGAACCGAAAACCCAACTGTCACTGTCAGAAAAACTTCATAGAAGCAACAGTGGCGGTACGTGATGCGCAAATGTGGGGGCTATGTGTATGACGACGTAATCAAGAATGTTGCGTCATAAGCCTAACTGACTATGGGATATAATGACGCGATTAATTTCTATTCTTGTTATGTTAGTCGCTTCACACGGGCAACCTCAAATTATGATAGGTTACCGGACATACTAAAAACATCATAAAAAGCTTGAAAGTCAAACAAAAGCGAAATAACACAATAATCGGTACACTTCAATATCCATTTGCGAGAGCCTTTTTTTATTTATTTAACTATCTTTAATTCAGACTTAACAGGTTTTTTGTATTTAGTAGAAATTCTGAAAATAAAAGAATCAAAGGTTGGAACCCAGATGAAATATATCTAGAAATATACCTTCCGGTTTTGTATTACTTAGGTCAAATGATTTTTTGAGAGTTCTAGTTGTATGACTACAACTTACTATTTTCGGTTTCGGTTCTTGTTGCAATTTTTATCGGTTTTCTAGGAGTTCGAAAATGAATAAATGAAAACTGAAAATGTACGTTATTATTACTTTGCATGAACATACTTGATATACTTTATTTGAAATTTCTATTTCGCTTGAGCGTTTGTACCACTTCTGGCAACTGCAGCTTGTCTTTTTCTCGTTCCTCTGTCTTCATCAATAGTTTTTAACTGTTGCTTTTCTTTATTAAAAACAGAAAATATTAGTCAGTTATAAAATGTCTATAAAATCAGTGGATTCTGGTTCCATCTCTTGGAAAGAAATAAATTTGCATAACTACTCGTCTCAAAATGCTGCGCAAAAAGGAATGAGTGTCGAATCAATTTTACGCACGCCTATGAGTCGGCAAGTGACACGAAGCCGGTCCTGAATGAATTACTTGCACACGCGTATTGTGTTATATTATATAAATGGCGCCAAAATTAACAACAATATCAGCTGTTGAGGTTGAGATGATTGCATATTTTCATTCTGATGTGAGCGCGTTACGTTACTGCCCCAAAGATGAAATTATCATGCAGCGTTTTGACCGTCAACCGCATTTGTACTGCAGCTAGTCAGGCCAAAAAGAAATATGTAATTTCAACTTTAGCTTTATGCAAAAATCCCAAGTCTTCAGACTACTGTGTTTTGCTGTTCTCCTCGCAGAATAAAAATGGAGACAAATACGAACTTAAAAATATCAGTAAGGTGTTAACACGATTTATAAACGAAGGAAAGGCAACGATCCAATTTAAAGCACCTCCGCATGATTTATGCATTCAAGCTGATGTGATACTGTTAAAAAGCTTCCTTCATCTTCTCAAGCGTGCTCTCGAAAATAAACTAACCGACAAAGAACACTTGTGTTCCACTATGTCTGTGACACAATCTGCAATAAAACCACCTGTTAAAAAATTAGTGATATTAAATCGCTCCGATTATCCGACCAAAGGATTCCCAAGGACACTGGAAATTTTACACATCAATGACATAGGACGATGCTCTCTGGACCGTGGCATACTGCAATTAACCAAACTACGATTACTAGATCTAAGTCACAATTGTATCGAATACTTGCCAACCGAAATGAACAACTTGCCCAATCTTAACGAATTAAATCTTTCTCATAACGAATTTGGTAAAAGTTCCTTGAGACAATGGTCATGGATTGGCGGAAACTTATGCAAAACTTTGAAATTATTAAACATTAGCGATAATAATCTAAGCATATTACCTGATCAACTTGTAAAGCTACACTCGTTAATATCTCTACATGTTGAGAACAATCAAATTAAAACTCTTCCATCCGGCATTGGCAGTTTACGACATTTGAAATTCTTTACAGCATCGAATAACCAGATTTCTGTGCTACCGGGAAGTACGCGGACGTGGACCTTACAAACCCTAGATTTATCCCACAACAGATTTGATACAAATCAACAGGGTAATCCGGCAGCAATTTACCCAAAACCACTACCTGTGCGTACGCTTAAGGATTATGCGGCACGTCGTGTTCTACACTTACGGTTGGCATACTCGCCAGATACTGTGCCGAGAACTGTAGTGGATTACTTAGACTATGCCAGGTATTGCGTGTGTGGCCAGGCATGCTTCGATATTTACATCCGACAATCTCAAATGTTGTTGCTAGCTTCTGTGGCACAAACTTTCTGTATATCATCAGGTATGGTTTACATTCCGGTTGACTGCTATTTCTGTACACTCAAGTGTTTTGGGTCTACACATTATAATCGTGCGCGACAGCCGATTATTAGATAGGACGCATTTGACTTGAGCTAATTATGTAATTAGTTGCTACACATGATTACAGTTTAAGACATTTCATGTACATGGTCTGACTATACATATATTATATATGTGATTGCGGGTGCTCTATTTACTAAGATGTATTTCTATAATGTTAAAAGTTTGCAATTTTACTCTACTATACAGGGTGTTAAATTTTGATGTTATTGTTAGATGTGCATAATTTAGCATGGTCTTGTATCTTAAATTTTTAAACTTCCTACACGTCTACTTTCAACTTTTAATGTGCAGTCGCATTTCAATTTACTGTTTTGGATTTTGAACTGTAGTATAAATCACGTTAATTAAAGTTGTCTTGTTTATAAAAGTTGCAGTATTTTAGTATGAACGTACTCTTTTTATTGGAATAGTTGCGTATATGCCCTTCATATAGGCACACATATGTAAATATATGAAACTTTGCACAAAAGTGTTCTATACCTTAGTATGAAATGAAACATATAATGTTAGTTTTTTCAAAAGCTATAGCCAGCTGCTAACCTATCGCCACTGATCTTTCCTTATTATCATCCGTTTTGACCTTTTGAATATTAGCATAGTCGAGAAATTAAGAGGGTCTGAAATTGGGCAAAATCTGCCCATAACACAAAAATGAAGATATTTATAAAAACTTTGATAGCATTATAAGTTTTACATACCAGTAGTGTAGATGCCCTTCGGCGAAAACTCGGAAACCGTTTGAAGCAGCTTTTGACATTTTGCATCAAATTAAAGGTCTGGGAAAAAGGAAAACAAGGGTGAAGAACAAAATGGGGGGTGCCATTTGAAAAAATGGAGTTACGGATATTTAAAAGTTTAAAAGTTGAGAGCTTTGAAAAAGTGACGTAGTCTCACTTTTTTAGACTGTTACGCATACCATAAGAAAATTCGATCTTTCCTTAATGAAGCATTGAAAACTGTTTTGCAATATCTCTCACCGTTTTCGAATAATAAATTTTTAAAATTACCCCTGCAAATTCAATTTTTGACACAAAAACTTGAATATCGGCGAAGCCCTTGGAGTAAAGGGTCAACTATGGGGTATCGTTGTACTCCAAATTCGACGTAGAATCCGAAAATGTAGAAAAATAGGGGGTCCCTATTTAAAATAACAAAGTTGATGACTACTTCCGGTATTTCCGGAAGTGGCGCCATTTTGAAAATATTTTAGTTCAATTCATCATGTGCCAAAACCCTTAAAGGACTTATCAGTTTATCTTCATTTTCAAAGGTTTTCCATATCTTTCTAACTGACGCTCGTCAAGAATGACCCTGTATAGAGGAACGATGAGATTAATATTTTTTCCAAATAAGACAAGGTCCAAAATAAATCAATATAAATAAATTTCTAGACCTTCCCCATAGATTTGTTTAATATAATATGAATAGATTCTGAAGTTAGAATTTTAAAAATTGATTATAAAGCCTACCTATAGTTTCGGTATAATACTAATATCATTTTCAGGGTACTGATGCAGTTACAATCCAAGGTTCAAAATGTTTCATATGGGAGTTAATCATTACATTTCATTTTTATTAAGTAAATTTCGCATCGGCATCGAACTTCTTTTTTCAAAAAGCAACCAAAAACATTTATTAAGGTAAGTAGGTATTCGAAAGACCTTATTTTTGTGTGGACAACCTACAAGTCAAAGTTAAAAAATTGAAATAGGTATTTTTTCGGCAAAACTAAATTAAATTGTAATTAGGAATTTAAAAAAAAGAGACAACGGCACGCGGTCACCCATCCGAGTACTGACCGCGCGCGACGTTGCTCAGACGAGAACCGGTGCTTTCAACGTGGTATGGCCGTTGTCGAGAAAATTGCTGTGAGGGAAAATGTCGTGTGTTAAGAAAAAGATGCACAAAACAATAGAAAGAATACAAATAAACCAGAATTTGCCATATGCTATGGCAATAAATTATTCTTGGCAACGTCTTACTCAATCGATAGATTGAAAAGTCTCTCCTAGCCAGTGTTGTCATTCTTAAATAATTGTTCATTATTTTTTCAGTTTAAGAAAGTTGATATTGTGCAGCCTGCGCATGCGCACATGAATCGACGAGATTTTTCTTGGTAGGTGTCCGAGCTATATAGCGCTATATTGAAAACTGTAGAAGTAGTTGCTGCGTCGGATGGACGAGCACGAATACAACAAATAGTTAACTCAAAATGGCGTCAATAGCTTCGTAAAGATACAAGGGTAGAAGGTACTGCTGCCCATGGGCCGAGCTACAATCGCAGCGCTGCAATGGCGGAATGTACAAATGGAACTCTGGATGTCCTATGTATATCCTACATATATTTTATTTATTTTGTCAACATTTTAAGCCTGATGACATGATAAAAATGATCTTTTTTAATAAATGTTTATAGCGTTCTGTCAAATTGGACGGGCGTTTATTCAGCAGCGGAAGACACGCTGCGTAATCTCCGTTACCATCCGCTACATGAGAGCAATGTTATCGCTGGGGAAAGTTAAGAAATTAAACACTAGTGAGAGTTATTTTGCAGCGGAAACGCGCCCGGTTGCGTTCACTTCGCTCACACTATCGAAATCAGAGCGGAGTAGCGTGAAAAAAACGTCCGTCTAGGTCATTCCATATATAACGGGAGATCAAAAATGAGTTGCTGTCGAGTCGGCTTGGCAAGTTCAAGTTAAATATGATTTTCCATGTAAACAAAAATTCCAAAGGTAACTCGACAGTAACTCATTTTTGATCGCATAGTATAATGCGCGTGTACATCTCATTCCAGCGTTCAAAACGCTGCTTTGATTCCACCGCGGAAGAATAACGCTCGTCTAGTTTCGCACTAAAGATTCCAGAGCGTCTAGTTTCGCACTGGGAGGGATGCAAATTGCAAATGTTCCGGTAAAAATTCTATGATACAGAATTATACTAATAGAAAGCGCAAGTTTATAAAATTATATATGGACGAAAATAAATTTTATTTCTTGCCCCCTCCCCCTTAAAATCTATATTACAAAGGAGAATATACGATAGTTACACAAACTGCATTTGATTATGTGACAATTGGCAATTAAAAATATGTCTATGAATATATCACGCTGGGAGTTTGTACCTTGCTATCATTCGATGAATAAAAATAGTGTTTTTATTCAATGGTTAAAGTTACAACCATCGGTTAGAACCATATATATTCTCTTATATACAGTGAATGTTTTTTAATGCGAACATAGGAGTTTGCATGCAATGTAATTTCCCTATGTTCGATTTTAAAAAAAACACATCAATCTATTGAGTAGTTCAAATGAGTAGTAGATACAATTGACAGCTGTCACATTTTTAAAAATACGCCGTAATTAATTAATTACGAAATCGGTTAGGTTATTGCTTAGAATGTCAAGGACACTTCGAACATTTATTGTACTTGTTTTCGTTATTTATTTTCTTATTTTCTTGATTTATGTACTGAATAGATCAAATTAGTAGAATACCAGGTGCACATGACCTACAAATAATTGAAGGTTGGTTCACAATGAGTTGTGGTGTCAGTGCGTGGCCTGTGAGGTCAATTTATCGTAAGTTTAAGAAAAATATGTATCCTAAAGTTGCTATGGCCTCACATGGCTTCTTTAAAAAAATCTCACCGAGTGCTCTTCATCATAAAGACTATAGAGTTGCTGTTCATAGTCACACAAGTTGCGCGATTTGCTGGTGGGAATGTGAACCGCGCACACCTCATAGATTATTGTGTTTTTTTTTAAATCGAACATATAATAGGGAAATTACATTGCATGCAAACTCCCATGTTCGCATTAAAAAAAAACTCACTGTATATGGTTACAACCAAACCACGGTCGTATACACAACTATAATAAGTTCAAAATAAAAGCGCGCCACTTGGGCGCCTAGCTGTCCTAAAGGGGCGTAAGGGACGTATCCAATAGCTGGCGCCAGTCTCACTGCCTGACAGCACCGGCATATTACTGGCATGGCCATGGTGTTTTTATTATACCATGCCATGGTGTAAGTGCTTTTTCATATCAGTCCAGGAATAACCCACAGACCGACTAACCGCCAGGGTATCGATTCCCGAAGTTGGTCGATATGCTCCGTGATGTGCATGTGATGTGACCGGCTGCCATGACGTCATGATCGTATACGATAGGGATAAGTTCAAGTTTAGCTGCATTCCCGAATCGCGAACAAACTGTATGCGCTAACCAATCACAGACAAGAATTGAACTGTCATTTGTCAGTTTTGTATTTTGTTTCGTTTTTGCATTAAGGATACTGTTATTAATAACCAGAAAATCCTCGAACAATTCCATGTTTTATTTCACAGAAAATATGTGAATTTATAGGTTAGGGCACTGAATAACCTCTATAGCAAAACAGCTGCAAGATCCGTCCTGTAGCTGGAACTGCGCATGACTTTCACGCAACGAGTGGTCTAGACATATATATAAGAGAAGTATATGGATAAACGAGTGGACACGCCTATCGCCAACGTTAGTGGATGGAAATATACTTCTGTCATTAGTTGGGAACTAGGCGCTAATGCGCTTGCGTGTTATTATGTAGTGTTATTTACCAAGCATTTACTCCAGTTTGACATAACGGATTGAGGTTAAATTGTTTGTTTAGTTTATGAGTTATTGAACTTTTGTTTAATTTTAATAGTAAAGAAGCCTTTCGTAGTTATATAAATCAGTATACGTAAGTGATACACAATAATTGTAAAGGAATACCTAATGTTTGGCAATTTTAGTGTGTTCATTACTTAGAAATAAAGAAATGCAGGTACTTGTGGGGAAAGTGGATTCTTCGGTTTCATGGCACAAGTAAGTTACAATGCAATTATCTGCAATCAATTCATTTATGCCATTGGTACTTGTTATTAGATTCCCAAGTGAAAAAAGCAACAAGAATCGGTGACTGCAAGCATGTGAACTATCGGAATTCGATGATGTAAAAACAAGGTTGTGTTCTCGTCATTTTAACCGCTATGACTGCATTGATTTGGATGCACGCAAGCATGATGGGGGCACGAAGTTATATGGGGGTCACTTAACACCTAAAAGATTTCCAACTCGACAATGTTAATTTTATTTTAAAATCAGTAAATGTCTTTAATTTAATTGTGTTTCTTTGAACATTGGTAATGTATCACTTTATATTATAGCTGATGCGAACTTATCCAATTTCAAGTTATATTCAAGATATAATCCCTATAGGTATATTATTTCAATTGCAATTTAAGTTTCTAAATCGTTACAAAGTTTGCCTTCGAAGTTGAAGGGTGTAACCGTAAACAAACTCCGCTGAGGAAGCTCGAAAGTTCTCCTTGAAAATGCTACAGTTTCCAAGCAGAACGATACGGAGTACCTTGAACCAGAACACACTGGGTGGCACGTGAGCGCTGATTTGAGTTGGCAGTGAAATCATTCAAGTAGGCCATTGACTGCAGGTCCCGAATCCTTGTGTGCCGAAAACAATGTTGAGGGCACAAAAAAGGGAAGATTCAAATTGTCGTCGCTGATCGGTGAAGATGCTAGTAGGGGAATCGAAGCGATATAGTCAACAGGTAAGAAACGCTTCGGCGGCGATTGGTCTTGGGAGGGTGGGCCTCGGCCAGCTAGTATACTTATCTAAAGACATCACAGGATCAGACAATAGTGATAGGAGTCGGCAGGTGGAATGGGGCCAATGTGGTGAATATGAACCTGCATGAAGCGAATAGAAGTCTGGGTGAAGTTTCCGAATGGTGCGTGGTTGTGTTTACATATGGTAATTGCACACAATAATGGTTTAATAAAATTTTAACCCTATTTTCGAGTTATAGGTTATGAAATTTGAAATTGGCGCTACTTAAAAGTAGGCGGAGAGAAGTAAATATTTACTTGGGGAGTTTGCGCATAAATACAGAGTTCAGGACTAAGGAATAGGGCAGCTCTCTTTTATGGCGAACAATTTGCACATTGCAATCATAGGCGGTTATCCATATACTTCTCTTATATTATATATGGGTCTAGACCAGTCGTTGCGTTCGATCAACTTTTCGCTCGATGTGGTAGGTTCGAGAATGCAGTGACATTCACGTTCACATCAAGGTCAGTCGATGTGAACAAAGCACATCTTCGGGAATCGACGCCCATGGCTGGAGCAAATAGAGCGCGCGTGTATTTTTCTTGCCAGTAGCTGTCATACTCATAAACCTACGAACGCTTATCATTGGTGCATTGTTTGTATTTGTTTTTTCATAAAAGGGCGCGAAAATTCAGTGAAAAAGATTGTTGAAATACAGACCATTGCGTTCTACCTGGGACACACTGTATATGAAAGTATTTATGACCGTTCCATGATTTTCTAACCTAACCTCAATATATAATCTATAAAGTACATAAATAAACTTTGATTATGGTATATAATCAAAGTAAATAAACCACCTTCGTTTATTTAGGTACCTACACTACACAGCGTGTATTATTTACGAATATACAGCCGCAGTGGAGATAGGGTATTTCAAAAAGGTGGTTATACTTTTGACAATTAACACACTTGAATCTTGATCCTTTTAGTACAAAAATGCCACCAGTTCAATTTCATCCCGCTGTAGAGCCTATAAGATGGCTAGTTGGGAAATGGAAGTCTACTAAAGCAGTAGGCGATTTTCCTACTATTAAACCATTTACATACAACGAAGAAATGGAATTTGAATCCTTAGGGCAACCACTTTTAAATTACCAATCCAAAACTTGCCATCCGGTCGCAAACAATCCTATGCACTTAGAATCTGGTTTCTTAAGAATTAACCCGGGTACTTCGAATGTGGCATTTATGGTTAGTCATAACTTTGGTCTAGTATCACTCGAAGAAGGAACTGTAGTCGACAACAACTTGAACCTCAAAAGTACACATATCGGTCGCATGAGCTTTGCCAAAGATCCTGCTGTAACAGAAATTGCACGCTCTTTTGTTTATAGTCCAAATGATAAAAAGTTGCATATTACTGTTTTAATGGCCACCTCTAATACAGAGTTACACCAGCACTTGGTGGTTGAATATGAGAAGTTGTAATATTTAGGAACTTTACTACTGTAGTTATAGATAGTATTAAGACAATAATAAAGTTGTTTATAATGTTCTACTAAACGCATGTCACGTTTGGGTGTACATATTTTGTTGGAAGCTCAATAAAAAATGATCACTACATGCTCTTTACGAGCTCTTTATTGTACAATTACAACATATTTCTTTTCTTAAAAATTACATAGAAGTACGCCATTGCAATACATGCTTATAAAATATATTTTATGTTGTTATACACATTTTTTGTCTGAAAGTTCGGTAGGGTCCCTTTGATACTCCACATTCAAATGTTCAGTAAGCGGTGTGTTAGTAGTTGCCAAACACACAACGACTTTCAATTTCTCTGTTTCTGGACACAATACATACGATCGAGATATTCCCACAGCATTTGGTTGCTTCACAAATGGCATTGATGCTACACACACACTGCTCAACTGTAAACGGTTACTACCCACAGTGCCCACCTCTAAAGACACTAACCCCCGGTTGTGACTGACCATAAAGGCGGCATTGCACGTAGCTGGATTTATTCGAAGGAAACCCCTTTCATAATGCATGGGTTTGCCGTCAAGAGCATTCCAAGTTTTGGCAGAATAATTTAAAATCGGCTGAAATGAATTGAATTGAAATTCCATTTCTTCGCGATAATTAAAAGATGGGATAGTCGGATAATGCCCTTTTGCAGTGATCGATTTCCATTTTCCTATTAACCATTCTAATGGTTCTAAGATTTGTTTCGCTGTCAGTTCTGCCATGACAGAATTTGTAATAAAAGCTCAAATGTCAAATGAATTACTTTCAACAGCAACATGCTTTAATTAACAGTTTATATAGGTACAAAAAATGCTCAGTTACAAAAACAAGTTTAATCCTTTTTCTGTGGTCGTGTAAATCTCTTCGCCTCCTTGAACATGCGTTTAAACTCTTCATCCCCTGCGTCCTCACTTGACTCTGAATCTGACTCATTCGACTCACCATCACATTCGTATTCATCACTACTGTCTGCCGCCATGAAGGGATCATCCATGTCATAGTCATCTTCACTTGACTCATCTACATAGGTTTTTTTAGTGTTCCTTTTTGTTGGGCCTAGCAATGAATTTTGCAGTGTTAGTATTTTCTTTCAGTTTCACTGTTACGACACTATTACACAACTGTTATCAATCTTGCTAATAGAAGAAAAATCCTTGCTTGAGAACGTCTTAGGAAAGCGGATGAAGTAATAATACAAGTTTATGCGTTCAAAAATTGTATTAAAATGAGGTAAATACACAACAAAGGGTTGTTTAATAATAATAATTGTATAAATAGTGCCATAACAAAATACACAAATGATGCGAAACATTAAAATTGCGATTGCTACATAAATTGAAATTTCTATCTTAACTGCAATAGCTGGAGTAGTAGGCAGTCTAAACTGTGCTTGTAGGTATTTAGGTAATGGATTTTTTTCTCACACTTTTGTAGTCCGATGTTTCCCGGGAAAATTCGTGCAGTACTGCACAGCTAGATATGTTAAGCATGAATAATAATGAGACTTGTGTTTGTTCAAAACAAAAGTTTCATTACCGCACTTAATCCTACAGAAGTCGCTATATTTTTTGGGACACGAGGGTTATATGACCCTACAGGGTTAATTTGAAGAGCAGACTTCGGCAATGATGCGGTACTGAACTTCGCCCTCCATTTGAATGTTTCGGAATAAATCTCTTTCTTTTCTGAATAATAATTCTAATTTTATATATTAATTATTATTATTACTATAAAAAAATATTACAAAAAATATAGTAAGTAAACGCTTTTTATATTTTTGAAAGTTTATAATAATGTACATACCAAAAATAAATAAATTAACTCTAGTAACAGTTTAAAATAACATAAAAAGTAAGCTTATTTTCATTTACCAAGAGGCCCTTTGGATACATTCAACACTTACGGAGCGGAATGTTAGCACTGATTCTTCATAAGGGCATTGTCAGAACCGTCCACTGTAAAGAAGGCTACGACTCGCAGAGACATCTTTCGTGCAGTGCAGGTACTAGGTAGGTATTAAAAAGGCGCCAATTTTTAAACATTTTTAGTCAAAATTTGACAACTTTGGGTACATTGAGGTGACAGAAGATATAAATTCAGAGTTATGAAATCTGCACACGTTTTAATAATGGAGGTTCACAACTTTTCCGCACTATCGCAAAAAGGTATTACACGTTTGGTTTTTTTCAAGCCGCCCTAATGAGGATATCTATTATGGGAATCTCGGAAACCATAGAAGGTACGAGGATGGTCAAATTAAGAAAAATTTGCGCAATTAACAAGTAATTACCATGCTCTAAAGAAAACCAGAAAATTCCAATTATTTCCGAAGATATGCCAGGAAAACTGAAATTTGCCGACTTCATTTTTATTTTTTGGTGATGTTTCTTGAACAGACACAAAAAATAAAAACATTTTCTCATTGCCACTATTTGGCCTCTCCAAAACAGCATTGAGAGACCTTCAATACATTTCGTTTTGGAGAAGTCATCAACTACAGTTTTTCCGAGAGTTTTTCATATGGCCTGTAAACAAGTACATACTGTATTGAGTAGCATTTTTCATTACATCACACAAAAAAAAACGAATGGCGCACTCACGCACAACGCTCTGATTGTGCAAAAACACCTATCAGACAAATTTTCTGGAAAATTCAAAATATATCCAATAGCTATTGTCGCACGATTAAGGCCCGGTTGTATAATGTCAGTTTAAGCTTCAGTTTATAGTTAAACCAAACTGAAGTTTAACCAGACATTGTACAACCGGGTCTAAGGCACTGGGTGCAACCTCCTGTTGAAACCAAATGTTTCCAACTTATGTATTTTTGGTATAATAAAAAATGCTGCTCAATACAGTATGTACTTTTTTTAGGGATCATATGAAAAAATAAAGTTGATGATTTCTCTGAAATAAAACGTTGTATTGAAAATCTCTCAATGCTGTCTTGTAGAGCTCAAATAGTGGCAATGAGAAAGTGTTTATTTTTTTTTGTATCTGTTCAAATAACATCAGAAAAAAATAAAAATGAAATAGGCAAATTTCGGTTTTTCTGGCATATCTTCGGAAGTAATTGGAATTTTCTGGTTTTCCTTAAAGCATGATAATAACTGTTTAATGAGTAATGAATACTTAAATTTTGGACATCACTACATCAAAGTAGTCATGTGTATTATAAGACCCTACATAAATCAAATAGGACATGAAGTCTTCAGGTGAAAAATTAAAACAGTGATTGCTTTTCATTAAAACATCTTATAAATAGACAATTTAAAACAATTATCACAAGCAACATAAAAACATTTCACTTCATTGCTACGTATCCTCATGGTCACTTTCATAATCACGTTTTTTTGATGAATTTATGTGGCAATAGGCACAATTACAAGTATGAAATCTCTTACGTGCTCCTGCAGGGTTCTTTACACCTGTCATGCCCCTAGGATGTTTGTACGCTTTACGATGGTCTTTGTTTTTTCTATAGCAATCAGAGCCAAAACTACATGTCGGTCGCTGATCGTTAGGATCCGACTCATAATCAGAGTCACCAGGATGGCTGAATTCATTAAAATGTGCCGCACTTTTCCTGAAATATAAAAATTGATCAAACTGTTGCTGGAGGAATGGGTTACCTGTAGCATTGTTTTCCATATACGCAATAATCTCTCCAGGGCCTTTTATTCGAGCTGGTGCTGGTAGTTGCCACGGGCATTGTTGTATTTTGAGCACTATCTGCTACTGTCTCAGAGCCTTTGTCCGACTCATTCGGCTGTTTTGTGTCTATGTTATCAGACTGTTCTTCGGTATTCAATTCAGAAATTTCTTGTGCATCTATTCGACTGGGTGATGGTTCATCAACAGTTGATTGAGGTAATTCACTTGCATTTAAAGTTCTCATCTTTTTATTCTCACTATTTGGCTCATCCTGATGGGGACGTTTTAAGGAGTCATCTTTGCCATTGTATTCATAAGGTGTATGGGTCTCTGTTCAAAGCATCAATGAAACAGATGAAGTAATGAGACAAATACCAACCTTCAATATTATTACTTTCAGGCTCGCCTTCAGGTACCATAGCATTAGTAGCAGGGAGTTCATTATTGTTGTTCACGTTTATTTTCAGTTTGTACCAAAATTGGTCTGCTAGAAGTGCAAATTTATCACCATCCGTAATATTAACAGGAGAATCCCTGGGCAAGATTGTTACTGTTGGACTGTTCGTGTAAATATAAAAGCATGGGTTTTGGTGAGTCTAAAAATTATGATTAGTGGCCATCAGTGGTGAAGCTAAATGTGCAAATTACAGATGTTATTGATGCTTTCTCATTGGTTATTGTTATAAGGCCATGGTTCCTTGAAACTCTTTTATCATCGCACTATGAAAAAAGTAATTAGATTATGAGCAGAAATTGAAATGAAAGAACCTCGAGCAGAGTCCCTCGGCCAAAAATGTGTTCTCCAACATTTAAGGTACATATCGCACTGTCTTCACAGTCCAGTTTATATATTTCAAGAGATATCATCTTTTATTACTGTATCGGTATTAATACTTGAAGAGAAATTAAAATGAGTCATTAAAAAATCAGTGAACACACAAAAACAACAACACACAACACGATGGCGCGAAATTACACTGCCATACAGGGTGCTTAAAAATCACGATTCACCAAACAGGATTTTTGGGATAGCTTTGTCCATGTAATGTAGGGTGCAGCGTCGTATGTAGAGGTGTTGAGTGTACCTTCCGCGGAACACTGAATTAAGTGAATTTGGCTCCAGTGTAATTGCTAAACACAAAGTATAAAAGGGTTCGTCACTGTTCGTGTAACAGTGTAAGGATAATCAATATCTCCCATCTTTTCAGAACAAATTGGTTGAAAAACTCCTACGATCGAGATATCTCCCTCCAAAATCAAATCTTATTCATTTTAAGCGAGTTGTGGTGGCGTGGTGCATTGCTCGCACCCACTATGGCCATAGAAACCACACTAACTGCCTACTACCAATGAATAAAGGATGCTACTACTAGGTACGTAACACAAAACAAAATAAGTGTTTGTTATGGAACACGCCGTATATCTAAAAAATGTATTGAATATTGATACATATAACACAAATACAAAGATATGCGATCAAAAATGAGTTGCTGTCGAGTCAACTTTGGAATTTTTGTTTACATGGTAAATCGTAACTTGTATTTCCAAAGGCGATTCGGCAGCAATTCATTTTTTATTTCTTTGTGATACAGTAGACACACTTTGACAGTTATGTAGCCACTGATCAGAGTCGATGTTTTGTAACCTTACCCTGCACTTACACCAAACAACAATGCAAATATTAATTTATTATTAATTATTTATAGGTTTATTAAATTTATAATAAAATGGCTTTAAGTATAACACAATGTGATACCTTATTAAAGTAAGTAGAAAGTGCCATCGAGTACAAAATCTGTAATGACAGTTTCGATTCAGCTTACTTGGTGAGAATAATGTTAAAACACAAACATTAGAGGCACTGGCTAATGATTTACATAAAAAATTCGAAAGCACCGACTATTTTAAAGGTATGTTTAATATTTCAGTTGACTTTTTAACAGTTGCATCGTAGTGGGCTCTTGTTTGATTATGTTATTACAACAGGACTTGTTAGAGGAACCCGAACAAAGGCTTGTTGCCGTTACTTTGTTACATGAACTGTATCGTGGAGAATCCATAGAAAATACTCCGTTTGCTAAGGTTTTCATCCACATTTTGGTGGGTCCTATTCACGCAGTGACACTTGCAACTAACAAATTCATTTTAGCATCCACCAGAGCAACAAAGTACCGTTGGGACTCCGAAGTTAGAGTATCCAGGTCAGTTGCCGAAATTTTCAGCGCCAGAAAAGAATTTCATAGCTCAACTAATATCGGATGTTCCAAAAGACGCGGTAGGTGGAGTCTTACCTGCAATCATTACGCTGTTGTTTGTTTCAGATTTTAAAGAAAACTGCAACACAAATTATTAATTCGGATATTGTGGGCCCGGCAAATATTGATTTATCAGCCATTCAATTGGCACTGGCCGAAAAGCAGTCGGAGCTATCTCACATATGTCGATCTGGAATTCCAGCTGTTATTGCTTATCCTGAAAAGGTCACTAATAGGTAATTATGACTTTCTTTCTAGTTGCTATTGATAACAGTGGTACTCTCTAGTTGTGGATAATTTGTCTATTTTAATATGCTTTACCTCACATTTTGTTTTAGTTATGCAAATGAACCTGATAAAAAAGAAGAGTTTGTACAGCAGATATTGACTTCTGATAATCTGTATAGGGTGTATAAACCAGAGTTTGTCACTTTGGCACCTCCATTGCTAAACAGTAAGGATGAGGTAAATGTTACATGATTAATCAGTATAATGACATCAGGTTTGGTACTAAGTCTTCAAATGACAGCCTAGTTCTGATTAAAATGTACTCTTTTCCTTTTCCTCGAGATCGTTTATAATTTTGTATATCTGTTCGTCTGTCTGTCCGTATGCATGATAACTTTGTGTAGAAACGTCCGATCGCTTTGAAAATGTATACACATGTTCTTTAGGATATAAGAAAGGTCGCTATTGTTTTTCGGCTACGTAGATTCAGGGGCCAAAAAGTTACAGCCCAAAAACTGCCCAAACCTTCAAAAAAGGGCTTCTTTTATAATTCTTGGTACAAAGAACATATGAATGATCGGTTTTCTGTGTTAGTAAATATTTTTAGGCAACTATGCAGATGAATAAAAAAAATTGCGCATGCGCAACCCAACTTTTCTATTTACGCAATCCCAATTTTTTTTTATTAGCTACGATATTTAAATGTAAATTTGTCTGTAGGTAAAACAAATAAAAGTAAAACTAATGCAGAATCAAAAAATTGTTTTACGTGTGGCCAATCTCAAATTTTTTATTTGTTAAGATATTTAAATGAAATATATGTACACACCTCTATTAGAAATAAAACTAACGCCGCATTAAAAAAATTATTTTGCGCATGCGCAATATTAAATGTCCTTAATGAGGTTTAGGTGTAAAACTATTCAAAATGAACTCCAACAAGATATTTTTCTACTAATTTCTTAAGTGACACAACCTAAATTGGTCAATTATGTTAACCATCTACTACTATTTTAGGATCTTCAGTAACGTAGATGCTTGTATGGTCGTATTTATACAGTATAGAAAATCCACTGTAGATGTCTATAGTCCACTTGTGGTAGTGTTTGGGAAAATAAGTACCTAATAAATTCAAAAAGACTGGCCTGGTAATTGTGTTAGATGAAACAAAACAAAAAAGTGCACAAAATATACTAGATGGTTCTAGTCTCACCGATTAGTAATAGTAATTATACAGGATTTCTCATGGTAGCCATTTATTAAAAGTTTTCGTGAGGGGTGGGGGCAAATTTATAACTGCCCCCAATTTGCAAATAATTTTTTTTTACAAAACGATCAATTACGCTTGGTTTGCGCCACCAATACCTTCATTTGCATCCCTCTCGTTTTTCAGTTACAGCGGAGTCCCAGTAATTCGATGAGATTAGGGGATATGCGTTAGGAATGCATTAGTATGTATTGTTTATAAGAGACCTAAAACTATTAAGATGTTATTGAATTAAATTAATTATCATGCTCACCAGGAAAGATGCCGAGCACAGAACACCTGATTCCGGTCTACAATCATATGTTTTTCTTATTTAACCAACCAATTGTGGACCGTTCTCAGGTGTTTTGTGACCGGCATTCTTTCGCGATGAGAAGGCCTTACACAATGCACAATTTTTTTTTTCAAATTTGACGTTTTTTCCCTGTGATCGTTTGAGCTTTGTTTGCTACCCGCATACCATCGTTTGACATTTTCCTGTGATCATTTATGCTTTAATTGGGTCCCGAATTACTTCATTTGCACCCTAACCGTTTTTTAAATTATTCCAAACACAAAATTCCATACTGTCCCCACCATTTTTCAAATTTGACGTTTTTATCCCGTGATCGTTTGGGGTTGGTTTGTGCCCCGAATACGTTTGTTTGCGTCACCATCGTTTTCAGTTATTCCAAATACCAAAAAAATTCCATATACATACTACCCCCTCCTCATCTTTCAAATACCTTCCTTGGTGCCACCACCGTTTTTTAGTAATTCCAAATACAAAATACGATACTGTTCCTCCATTATTCAAATTTGGTTTTTGATGGGGGTGAATACGGAATTTCTGCCGTTTGAGACTAAATATAAGAAGAAAGTGTATTTTTTTAAATTTAATTGAATGGGGGTTTACAGTATAGTTGAATTCCGCAGTTCTAATTTAATAAGCGTGTACCTGAAACCATAAAACATTTTTTTGGACAGTAAAAGTTTATTTAAAAATAGAGGCTGATTAGCAAAAAATAATGAACATGTGCGGTTTTAAAGGTTTATTCAAAACGATATGATTGTGGCGGGCTCTGTGACGTAATACGCCCGACCAATCAGCTCCTAGAACCATTCAGATGACATAACGACTTGGCAATGGGTGCGTTCACCAGAACCAAACGTGTTTGCGCTTTGATTACGTTTGCAAACACAAACTGTTTAGGCGCAGGTGAACGATAGGGTGCGTTTGCCAGAACCAACTGTTTGCAAACCGTTTGCGCTTTTTAGATAAGTACGTTTACTGAACGCGTTGCTAGTTGTTAAACTGTTTGCAAGCGGACGCCATTTTTTGAATCGCAATTTAAACTCGCTGAAAATCACAAACATGTTTGTAATTTTGTAAGGCATGCATATTTGTTTAAACCATCGGCATATAGGTTTATGCGCGAAATTGGAGTAAATTACTAGTACGTACGTACATCACGACCAAAAATTGGATAATTGCATATTGCACACAATGCGCTTTAAAGTTGTAAGAGATAAATCGAATAATTTAATTATGAATGAAGAAGGGAGCATTCCATGTATGCAGGCTTATTCAAATTCGAGGGCCACCATGGGGATCTCGGGAACTGTAAGAAATAGAGGTTGGCAAAGTTGAGTAGTTTGATACTTAACAAAATGTCGTTTTGAAACTGAAAAAATTCCGACTACTTTCGGAGATATCCAGAAAAAAAATGACATTTTACAAAATCGTTTTTATTTGTTACCTAAGTTATTTAAAAAGATATTTCAAAATAAACGGCCCATAATTGTGCCCACTTTTTTTCCATATACAAGATGCTAGTTTTAAATTTTTAGTCTGACGTTTCGTCTCCGTTTAACCATCATCAGCTTTGTTTTTTCTTATGGAAGTCATTTTTACTTTTTGTGTCATTTGATAGAGCTTTTTCCTATCAATAAAGGGTCCTGTTAATCCGTAAAAACGCAAGAAACTGCGAACGTACACTGCCCACGACAAAGTTCCCAGACAAGAAAAGAAGATATTTTAATAGTATTACTTCAGCCTCCCTTTGACGAATGTCAAATTTGAAATACTCGGCGAGTAATAACTTTGTGAATAACTGTGTGAAATCGTTCCACACCAAACTTCTCTTCGAATCTAATTAGGGTACATTATTCGTATACTAATAATTAACACAAGTATCTATAACCTATAACTGATACTGGCTGAGTGCTCTCGATTTCATTTGGACTTGTACTGACCCCTTCATATGCGGTTTATGAAGGCTCCAAAACGGCACGAACGATTTGCTCGTCTCCTAGTAGATTGCTGGCCATCAAACCCTCCCTTGCAACACTATAACCACAGATTATACGTCGTATATCTGTGCTATAACCAAAGAGTAACCATAATTGCTATAACCAAAGAATGGTTACTCTTTGCTATAACTATACGTTTTTCACCTATACAAATCTTAACTCTCCTTAAAATGACTATACTTATGTGGCGAGTTTATTAAATTTATTAAATGTAACAATCTGAAAATAAAAACTTCTCATAAAGCAGGTACAATTTATGGATAAAAAATATTTACTCAAGGATCCAGTGAATATGCATTTAATACTCCAATCTTGATTTTCTATAGGACAATTCAATTCATCTCGTATAGCAGGATGTATTTAAACTGTAGAAAGGTTGCCATATTTTTATTGAAATGTACAAAAAGAATACAAAACGGTTTTCTCAAAATTCACTCAAATTAAATTTGACGTGTGGTTTCCAGGCAAATTGCGCGCTTAGAACAAATGCGCATGCCCGATCAACATGTTTGTGATTTTCAGCGAGTTATGATTAAAAAAATGGCGACCGCTTGCAAACAGTTTGACAATTAGCAATGCGTTCAGTAAATATGCTTATATAAAAAGCGCAAACGGTTTGCAAACAGTTGGTTCTGGTGAACGCACCCAATATTGCGTCATCTGTCACAGGCACTTGTCACTTTCGTGCTAGATGCAGTTAAACATCCCTCTCAAAACGTCAAATGTGACAAACGTCAGACCCACTTCTACTTCTACGTGATTGGTTGTAGGTTTGTGACGTATTTAGTCTGAAGCGTTTCAAATTCGGACTAAAAACACATCTTTTCAATAATTTATTTTGGGTTTATTTTACTCGCAAATAAAAATTGAGGAGACACGGGTCTTTTTATTTTTAATGTACTTTGTGGATCAGAAATAAAAAATGAAGGCGGGATGACCCCATTGAGGGAATAATTTTCCAAAAGTTTGTTGGTCATTGCCATTGTGCTAGGACTTCCCCCTTACACCTGGTAATTTTATTTACAGACCTGCGCCCTCGGCACTACCTGGCCTCCGTCCCCCCAGAACGGGCCTGATTATGATTCCTCCGAAGTGAAATGTGTTGAAAATCTCACAACTGTGTCTTGTATAGAGCTCAAAAAGTATCAATGAGAATTTTTTAAAATTTTTTTCCCTCCCTTAAGACAAAATTTGATGCCCGTCTGGCACACCTTCAATGTATAGGCTACCTGTTGCAAAAAATTCCAGGGTTTAGGACCATTCCCTTAAAAGTAGTTCAAAACCGCGGAAGTGCGTCGGACAGACAGACCAACAAAATGCAAACAACAACACATTTTTTTTAATTCTTAGAAAAATGCGCTAAAAAGAATTAGTCTGATACAACAAACGGTTTTTAAAAATTGTAGACAAATTTAAAGACGTGTTGTTACCGCGTTTCCTACTCTGATCTCCACCACCCGTCGGCGCGTTTTGAATGATTATGGAAAAAAAAGAATTTGTAGCATTTTTGGAATGAGTTGAACAACAATTGTACCAGTTTGGCGCAGAAAACATGACATTGTTTTAATTACAGCCTGTGTGGTTCAATGTAACATCGCCTAAGGAACATACGGTAGCTTATGACATTACAATGTGTGTACCAAATATGGCGGGTCAAGAAGCGAGACAGTTAATGACGAAAGCGTATAAGGCAGCTCTGTCACTGCAGCAACAGCAACAACTACTGAATGAACTGGATAATGATTCCAAGCTGGTTTACCACATTGGTTTAACTCCTTCCAAGGTGCGTACGTCGATATACAACAATTCAAAGTGTTTTCCAATGTTTTTGCCACAAATAAATTCTTCTACTTCAGTTGAATTTGCCATTGTGTATTTTAACATTTAAAATGAATGTTTAACAGATTTACATTTATTTACACAATGCTTCATAATAACAATAGAAATCAACAATTTATATCATGCCAGGGCTCGAACTGACTATCCCAATTGAAAACTAATAATTTCAGCTTCCAGAATTGGTCGAAAACAATCCATTGATAGCAATAGAAGTGTTACTAAAGTTAATGCAGTCAAAACAAATCACAGAATACTTTAGTGTGCTGGTTAACATGGAGATGTCCTTGCACTCTATGGAAGTAGTAAACAGACTTACAACAACTGTCGATTTACCAACCGAATTCGTACACCTATACATCTCAAATTGTATATCGACATGCGAAACAATCAAAGATCGTTATATGCAGAACAGGCTGGTAAGATTAGTTTGTGTTTTTTTGCAGTCGTTGATACGAAATAAAATTATTAATGTTCAGGTGAGTCTTGAACGTTTTTCGACTATTATTCAATGGAAACTTTTTGCAGGAGTTGTTCATTGAAGTTCAGGCGTTTTGTATTGAATTTAGTAGAATACGTGAAGCGGCTGCGCTATTTCGGCTATTAAAGCAGTTGGAGTCTGGGGAATTGGGATTGAGTATGTCACCGCCTCCTAGTATGAAAGGGAAGTTGGAGAGCTAATATTCTCTTTTAATTGTTGACATTATGAGGGAAATATACATAGGTATATGTATGGTACTGAAGCTTTTTGGTATCTTGAACCGAACTAGAACTGTGGGCACTTAATAAAAGAATATTTTTTCTACAATTTGTTTTAATTGCAAAAATTCGTATGTATAAATTATAATTTTTAATTTAAGAATTTTAAAATAAAAACATCTAAGTATACTAATTAATTTTGCGTAAAGATCTTAGCTTAACTATAGTACTACAATATTTCTTAATCAGATCCCATAAAGTGTTTATTTTGCTCTATTTGCACTATATTGTGTAGGAGAGTATGTTTGAACAAATATGATTTATTCAACTCAATTTAAATTAATTTATTGATGCACAAACATTTCATGTTCAAATTTCATACAGAAAATCTTCAACGTAACGTCCAATATCTTGCGAGAATTTCATAGTACCTATTTAGCTTGTCTCTATGTAGATTACATGTGTCGGCGCTCTCAGTTACACATATTGGTTCTTCTCCATCTCGATATGGTTGACTTAAGTCCAAAGAAAAGTTACCGCGTAACAGTGCCATACGTTCGAAACACTTGCAGTCCCATGGATTGTTTTCAACCTGTAACGTTTCTAGAGAAGTTGCTTTTGTAATGAACTCATCTTCTAAGAAAACCAGTCTATTGTTTCGTACATCTAATTCCTTTAATGGAAAATGGTCGACTCCCTTTATCTCGATGATATGAATTTTGTTATTCTGCAAGTGTAATTCCTCAAGAGTTTGAAGCGGAAAGGAATCCTCGTAAATAACGGTTAATTCGTTAAATGACAGATCAAGTATTTCCAACTGGGTGTTGTGAAGATTCTGAGATAGTGCACTCTTAATAACGTTGTGAGATAAATTTAAATATTTCAGTTCGTACATCCACATAAATATCCCTTCGACTGTTTCAATTTTGTTATGCGAGAGATGAAGCCTAACAAGCTGTTTTAATGCATGGAACATTTTTAGTGGAAGAAAACTAATTTCGTTATTATGAAGAAATAATTCTTTAATTTGTGTAATTTCTCGAAGGGAATTCATATCGAAATCAGATAACTTATTATGAGAGAGTGAAAGAGATGTTAATTGTCGTAGTCCTTTAAATAGGTTTTGTTGTATCGTGACAAAATTGTTTTCGGATAAATTTAGTTTCTGTAATTCCTGTTGCGATTCAAAGATATCGTTTGGAAAGTCCGAAATTGCGTTGTTTGCTAAATTGAGCTCGCGTAACAGTTGTAAGTTGGCAAATGCGTTTTTATTTACCACATTTATTGTAGCGCAAGAAATCGTTAAATATTCCAAATTTTGGAATGGTAAGACCTTTTCGGGAATTTCTTCTTCTTGGCAGTTTTGAATTGTTGATCGTAATATCTTTTCCTGTAACAATATTTGTTATAATTTATATACGTAATATGATAGCAGGTAAACGATTTGATGGTTTTACAAGTTATTAATCACGGGTAGCACATTCTCATTAAATTTTAAAAAATGCGTCGTTTTGTCTATTGGTCATTTTCACATGTCATATTCTTGAACCACAGCATAGGTAACACACGCTTTGAAATCTTGATTTAAAGAAAACAACCTCACAAGTGAATGAACTTATTACAGACAACCTTTTTGTTATGGTAACAGTATGCGCATAAAACTGTACATTGTGGTAAAAGTGTCCAACGAGGTTTGCTTGATCGATTAGGTTTGTATTGCTTTTTGAATGTAGCAGAGTGATTTTGAAATGTTTTCTTTTTCTGGCATAATAAACTTCCTGATGTACAAGTATCATTTTAGACCCATTAGGATAATTAAATTTCTATTTCAAAAGCCTTCTAGAGGGATGTTCTGCTTTACTAACATCTTTTTCCACGTCAGTTTTTCTTTATACGAGGTTTTAGCGCGGCGATGCCGATTTTATCCAAAAGATACGCCCATTTTCTTCAAATCATATTTTGATGACATTTGGCATCTTTGTTCACGATAAGAACCTGTACTGTAAAGTCAAGGTGAGACAGACTATAGATTGGGTACTTTAATTTTAACTAACCAAGTTTCTTCATTCAGTAAGTCAACTGAACCAAGGTACTTGTACAACCAGCCCAAAGAAACGGAATATTTTTCTAACACTGGCGATAACCACCACGTTCTTTATGTTATAAATATATTGTCTAAGCCCAAATTTTAAGCAGTTCTATTCCCAAATATTGGAAGATCTTTTCCTTGTTGAGTCTAGTGATAGCTTTAAGACTCGAAAAAGGCACTAGTATTTATTTATTTCATGAAATACAGTATATGTTTTATATGTGATGTGCTCACCGTACAGGGTAGTTCAAATGAGTGGCTAACCATTGGAATCTCTGTGTGGGTGTGGGTTAAATGGTGGCAAAGTTGTCCCTTTTTGTGACTAAAAAAATGCATTTGAAATTTTTGATAAACCTTTGTAAATAACTGAGATATCACCAAAAAACTGAAAAGGTCAATTTTTTTAAGAATCTGAATTTGTTAGAATTTCCACAGCACATTAGATGCGGAAGCTACAAGCTACTACAGCTGCCACGGGGAAGAACGTTTCGGGTCGCGCAGGTGACGTCAGGCAGTCTGCAATGATCATGTACTACAGCTCCAGATTACTTACTTACCAGCGACGGCGTAAATTATAGAAAAAACGAAGGTATTTGTACTTATGTTATTTTTTATTAATATAATAAGTTATAATACACATTTTTACATTTCTAAGATATACCTACAGGGTGTTCAGTGAGGAATTGGGGGAACAAATGCAGATTTAAAAATTGTTAAAACTTTGTTATAAATGTAAGCTGGGTCATATATTTTGTGATAAAAAGTTTTTTAATTGCGTCACGTGGTACTATGTAACTTAATCATTTTAAATGGAATACCTTACTTTTTATTAGATTTTTGGAATGTGCAACATATTTTTGATTATTTTACTCATAAGTGCTACCAACATATCTCGTTTACTTTTCGGGAAAATAATAATGTTTATAAATTTGTACCCAGGTACCTACATAAATGGTTAAAAACCTGATAAATCTTATATCAAATCAATGATAAAAGATTGTATTCTGTAGATATATCAATAGAAGGAGCTAACGGGAACCGTCCATTTCTGACTGTTTAAGCTAGGGAAAATGAAAACAAAATTTAACATTTTCAGTTTTTTGGTGATATCTCAGTTACTTTAAATACGTTTTTCTACACCTTTTCCACTTTTATTCGAGAAACTATCAAGTTAATTTGAGAAAGTATCAATTGTATTTGAGAATAGTCAAATGTATTTGAGAAAACAACAAATGTAGTTCAGAATAGTGATTTGTATTTGAGAAGGCATCAAATGAATTTGAGAGTAGTAAATTGTATTCAAGAAATGGTAAATTTAAGTATTTGAGAATCAATT
>NW_022170249.1:32752888-32988476 GCF_008802855.1 Photinus pyralis
TTAATCCTTTTTCTGTGGTCGTGTAAATCTCTTCGCCTCCTTGAACATGCGTTTAAACTCTTCATCCCCTGCGTCCTCACTTGACTCTGAATCTGACTCATTCGACTCACCATCACATTCGTATTCATCACTACTGTCTGCCGCCATGAAGGGATCATCCATGTCATAGTCATCTTCACTTGACTCATCTACATAGGTTTTTTTAGTGTTCCTTTTTGTTGGGCCTAGCAATGAATTTTGCAGTGTTAGTATTTTCTTTCAGTTTCACTGTTACGACACTATTACACAACTGTTATCAATCTTGCTAATAGAAGAAAAATCCTTGCTTGAGAACGTCTTAGGAAAGCGGATGAAGTAATAATACAAGTTTATGCGTTCAAAAATTGTATTAAAATGAGGTAAATACACAACAAAGGGTTGTTTAATAATAATAATTGTATAAATAGTGCCATAACAAAATACACAAATGATGCGAAACATTAAAATTGCGATTGCTACATAAATTGAAATTTCTATCTTAACTGCAATAGCTGGAGTAGTAGGCAGTCTAAACTGTGCTTGTAGGTATTTAGGTAATGGATTTTTTTCTCACACTTTTGTAGTCCGATGTTTCCCGGGAAAATTCGTGCAGTACTGCACAGCTAGATATGTTAAGCATGAATAATAATGAGACTTGTGTTTGTTCAAAACAAAAGTTTCATTACCGCACTTAATCCTACAGAAGTCGCTATATTTTTTGGGACACGAGGGTTATATGACCCTACAGGGTTAATTTGAAGAGCAGACTTCGGCAATGATGCGGTACTGAACTTCGCCCTCCATTTGAATGTTTCGGAATAAATCTCTTTCTTTTCTGAATAATAATTCTAATTTTATATATTAATTATTATTATTACTATAAAAAAATATTACAAAAAATATAGTAAGTAAACGCTTTTTATATTTTTGAAAGTTTATAATAATGTACATACCAAAAATAAATAAATTAACTCTAGTAACAGTTTAAAATAACATAAAAAGTAAGCTTATTTTCATTTACCAAGAGGCCCTTTGGATACATTCAACACTTACGGAGCGGAATGTTAGCACTGATTCTTCATAAGGGCATTGTCAGAACCGTCCACTGTAAAGAAGGCTACGACTCGCAGAGACATCTTTCGTGCAGTGCAGGTACTAGGTAGGTATTAAAAAGGCGCCAATTTTTAAACATTTTTAGTCAAAATTTGACAACTTTGGGTACATTGAGGTGACAGAAGATATAAATTCAGAGTTATGAAATCTGCACACGTTTTAATAATGGAGGTTCACAACTTTTCCGCACTATCGCAAAAAGGTATTACACGTTTGGTTTTTTTCAAGCCGCCCTAATGAGGATATCTATTATGGGAATCTCGGAAACCATAGAAGGTACGAGGATGGTCAAATTAAGAAAAATTTGCGCAATTAACAAGTAATTACCATGCTCTAAAGAAAACCAGAAAATTCCAATTATTTCCGAAGATATGCCAGGAAAACTGAAATTTGCCGACTTCATTTTTATTTTTTGGTGATGTTTCTTGAACAGACACAAAAAATAAAAACATTTTCTCATTGCCACTATTTGGCCTCTCCAAAACAGCATTGAGAGACCTTCAATACATTTCGTTTTGGAGAAGTCATCAACTACAGTTTTTCCGAGAGTTTTTCATATGGCCTGTAAACAAGTACATACTGTATTGAGTAGCATTTTTCATTACATCACACAAAAAAAAACGAATGGCGCACTCACGCACAACGCTCTGATTGTGCAAAAACACCTATCAGACAAATTTTCTGGAAAATTCAAAATATATCCAATAGCTATTGTCGCACGATTAAGGCCCGGTTGTATAATGTCAGTTTAAGCTTCAGTTTATAGTTAAACCAAACTGAAGTTTAACCAGACATTGTACAACCGGGTCTAAGGCACTGGGTGCAACCTCCTGTTGAAACCAAATGTTTCCAACTTATGTATTTTTGGTATAATAAAAAATGCTGCTCAATACAGTATGTACTTTTTTTAGGGATCATATGAAAAAATAAAGTTGATGATTTCTCTGAAATAAAACGTTGTATTGAAAATCTCTCAATGCTGTCTTGTAGAGCTCAAATAGTGGCAATGAGAAAGTGTTTATTTTTTTTTGTATCTGTTCAAATAACATCAGAAAAAAATAAAAATGAAATAGGCAAATTTCGGTTTTTCTGGCATATCTTCGGAAGTAATTGGAATTTTCTGGTTTTCCTTAAAGCATGATAATAACTGTTTAATGAGTAATGAATACTTAAATTTTGGACATCACTACATCAAAGTAGTCATGTGTATTATAAGACCCTACATAAATCAAATAGGACATGAAGTCTTCAGGTGAAAAATTAAAACAGTGATTGCTTTTCATTAAAACATCTTATAAATAGACAATTTAAAACAATTATCACAAGCAACATAAAAACATTTCACTTCATTGCTACGTATCCTCATGGTCACTTTCATAATCACGTTTTTTTGATGAATTTATGTGGCAATAGGCACAATTACAAGTATGAAATCTCTTACGTGCTCCTGCAGGGTTCTTTACACCTGTCATGCCCCTAGGATGTTTGTACGCTTTACGATGGTCTTTGTTTTTTCTATAGCAATCAGAGCCAAAACTACATGTCGGTCGCTGATCGTTAGGATCCGACTCATAATCAGAGTCACCAGGATGGCTGAATTCATTAAAATGTGCCGCACTTTTCCTGAAATATAAAAATTGATCAAACTGTTGCTGGAGGAATGGGTTACCTGTAGCATTGTTTTCCATATACGCAATAATCTCTCCAGGGCCTTTTATTCGAGCTGGTGCTGGTAGTTGCCACGGGCATTGTTGTATTTTGAGCACTATCTGCTACTGTCTCAGAGCCTTTGTCCGACTCATTCGGCTGTTTTGTGTCTATGTTATCAGACTGTTCTTCGGTATTCAATTCAGAAATTTCTTGTGCATCTATTCGACTGGGTGATGGTTCATCAACAGTTGATTGAGGTAATTCACTTGCATTTAAAGTTCTCATCTTTTTATTCTCACTATTTGGCTCATCCTGATGGGGACGTTTTAAGGAGTCATCTTTGCCATTGTATTCATAAGGTGTATGGGTCTCTGTTCAAAGCATCAATGAAACAGATGAAGTAATGAGACAAATACCAACCTTCAATATTATTACTTTCAGGCTCGCCTTCAGGTACCATAGCATTAGTAGCAGGGAGTTCATTATTGTTGTTCACGTTTATTTTCAGTTTGTACCAAAATTGGTCTGCTAGAAGTGCAAATTTATCACCATCCGTAATATTAACAGGAGAATCCCTGGGCAAGATTGTTACTGTTGGACTGTTCGTGTAAATATAAAAGCATGGGTTTTGGTGAGTCTAAAAATTATGATTAGTGGCCATCAGTGGTGAAGCTAAATGTGCAAATTACAGATGTTATTGATGCTTTCTCATTGGTTATTGTTATAAGGCCATGGTTCCTTGAAACTCTTTTATCATCGCACTATGAAAAAAGTAATTAGATTATGAGCAGAAATTGAAATGAAAGAACCTCGAGCAGAGTCCCTCGGCCAAAAATGTGTTCTCCAACATTTAAGGTACATATCGCACTGTCTTCACAGTCCAGTTTATATATTTCAAGAGATATCATCTTTTATTACTGTATCGGTATTAATACTTGAAGAGAAATTAAAATGAGTCATTAAAAAATCAGTGAACACACAAAAACAACAACACACAACACGATGGCGCGAAATTACACTGCCATACAGGGTGCTTAAAAATCACGATTCACCAAACAGGATTTTTGGGATAGCTTTGTCCATGTAATGTAGGGTGCAGCGTCGTATGTAGAGGTGTTGAGTGTACCTTCCGCGGAACACTGAATTAAGTGAATTTGGCTCCAGTGTAATTGCTAAACACAAAGTATAAAAGGGTTCGTCACTGTTCGTGTAACAGTGTAAGGATAATCAATATCTCCCATCTTTTCAGAACAAATTGGTTGAAAAACTCCTACGATCGAGATATCTCCCTCCAAAATCAAATCTTATTCATTTTAAGCGAGTTGTGGTGGCGTGGTGCATTGCTCGCACCCACTATGGCCATAGAAACCACACTAACTGCCTACTACCAATGAATAAAGGATGCTACTACTAGGTACGTAACACAAAACAAAATAAGTGTTTGTTATGGAACACGCCGTATATCTAAAAAATGTATTGAATATTGATACATATAACACAAATACAAAGATATGCGATCAAAAATGAGTTGCTGTCGAGTCAACTTTGGAATTTTTGTTTACATGGTAAATCGTAACTTGTATTTCCAAAGGCGATTCGGCAGCAATTCATTTTTTATTTCTTTGTGATACAGTAGACACACTTTGACAGTTATGTAGCCACTGATCAGAGTCGATGTTTTGTAACCTTACCCTGCACTTACACCAAACAACAATGCAAATATTAATTTATTATTAATTATTTATAGGTTTATTAAATTTATAATAAAATGGCTTTAAGTATAACACAATGTGATACCTTATTAAAGTAAGTAGAAAGTGCCATCGAGTACAAAATCTGTAATGACAGTTTCGATTCAGCTTACTTGGTGAGAATAATGTTAAAACACAAACATTAGAGGCACTGGCTAATGATTTACATAAAAAATTCGAAAGCACCGACTATTTTAAAGGTATGTTTAATATTTCAGTTGACTTTTTAACAGTTGCATCGTAGTGGGCTCTTGTTTGATTATGTTATTACAACAGGACTTGTTAGAGGAACCCGAACAAAGGCTTGTTGCCGTTACTTTGTTACATGAACTGTATCGTGGAGAATCCATAGAAAATACTCCGTTTGCTAAGGTTTTCATCCACATTTTGGTGGGTCCTATTCACGCAGTGACACTTGCAACTAACAAATTCATTTTAGCATCCACCAGAGCAACAAAGTACCGTTGGGACTCCGAAGTTAGAGTATCCAGGTCAGTTGCCGAAATTTTCAGCGCCAGAAAAGAATTTCATAGCTCAACTAATATCGGATGTTCCAAAAGACGCGGTAGGTGGAGTCTTACCTGCAATCATTACGCTGTTGTTTGTTTCAGATTTTAAAGAAAACTGCAACACAAATTATTAATTCGGATATTGTGGGCCCGGCAAATATTGATTTATCAGCCATTCAATTGGCACTGGCCGAAAAGCAGTCGGAGCTATCTCACATATGTCGATCTGGAATTCCAGCTGTTATTGCTTATCCTGAAAAGGTCACTAATAGGTAATTATGACTTTCTTTCTAGTTGCTATTGATAACAGTGGTACTCTCTAGTTGTGGATAATTTGTCTATTTTAATATGCTTTACCTCACATTTTGTTTTAGTTATGCAAATGAACCTGATAAAAAAGAAGAGTTTGTACAGCAGATATTGACTTCTGATAATCTGTATAGGGTGTATAAACCAGAGTTTGTCACTTTGGCACCTCCATTGCTAAACAGTAAGGATGAGGTAAATGTTACATGATTAATCAGTATAATGACATCAGGTTTGGTACTAAGTCTTCAAATGACAGCCTAGTTCTGATTAAAATGTACTCTTTTCCTTTTCCTCGAGATCGTTTATAATTTTGTATATCTGTTCGTCTGTCTGTCCGTATGCATGATAACTTTGTGTAGAAACGTCCGATCGCTTTGAAAATGTATACACATGTTCTTTAGGATATAAGAAAGGTCGCTATTGTTTTTCGGCTACGTAGATTCAGGGGCCAAAAAGTTACAGCCCAAAAACTGCCCAAACCTTCAAAAAAGGGCTTCTTTTATAATTCTTGGTACAAAGAACATATGAATGATCGGTTTTCTGTGTTAGTAAATATTTTTAGGCAACTATGCAGATGAATAAAACGATCAATTACGCTTGGTTTGCGCCACCAATACCTTCATTTGCATCCCTCTCGTTTTTCAGTTACAGCGGAGTCCCAGTAATTCGATGAGATTAGGGGATATGCGTTAGGAATGCATTAGTATGTATTGTTTATAAGAGACCTAAAACTATTAAGATGTTATTGAATTAAATTAATTATCATGCTCACCAGGAAAGATGCCGAGCACAGAACACCTGATTCCGGTCTACAATCATATGTTTTTCTTATTTAACCAACCAATTGTGGACCGTTCTCAGGTGTTTTGTGACCGGCATTCTTTCGCGATGAGAAGGCCTTACACAATGCACAATTTTTTTTTTCAAATTTGACGTTTTTTCCCTGTGATCGTTTGAGCTTTGTTTGCTACCCGCATACCATCGTTTGACATTTTCCTGTGATCATTTATGCTTTAATTGGGTCCCGAATTACTTCATTTGCACCCTAACCGTTTTTTAAATTATTCCAAACACAAAATTCCATACTGTCCCCACCATTTTTCAAATTTGACGTTTTTATCCCGTGATCGTTTGGGGTTGGTTTGTGCCCCGAATACGTTTGTTTGCGTCACCATCGTTTTCAGTTATTCCAAATACCAAAAAAATTCCATATACATACTACCCCCTCCTCATCTTTCAAATACCTTCCTTGGTGCCACCACCGTTTTTTAGTAATTCCAAATACAAAATACGATACTGTTCCTCCATTATTCAAATTTGGTTTTTGATGGGGGTGAATACGGAATTTCTGCCGTTTGAGACTAAATATAAGAAGAAAGTGTATTTTTTTAAATTTAATTGAATGGGGGTTTACAGTATAGTTGAATTCCGCAGTTCTAATTTAATAAGCGTGTACCTGAAACCATAAAACATTTTTTTGGACAGTAAAAGTTTATTTAAAAATAGAGGCTGATTAGCAAAAAAAATAATGAACATGTGCGGTTTTAAAGGTTTATTCAAAACGATATGATTGTGGCGGGCTCTGTGACGTAATACGCCCGACCAATCAGCTCCTAGAACCATTCAGATGACATAACGACTTGGCAATGGGTGCGTTCACCAGAACCAAACGTGTTTGCGCTTTGATTACGTTTGCAAACACAAACTGTTTAGGCGCAGGTGAACGATAGGGTGCGTTTGCCAGAACCAACTGTTTGCAAACCGTTTGCGCTTTTTAGATAAGTACGTTTACTGAACGCGTTGCTAGTTGTTAAACTGTTTGCAAGCGGACGCCATTTTTTGAATCGCAATTTAAACTCGCTGAAAATCACAAACATGTTTGTAATTTTGTAAGGCATGCATATTTGTTTAAACCATCGGCATATAGGTTTATGCGCGAAATTGGAGTAAATTACTAGTACGTACGTACATCACGACCAAAAATTGGATAATTGCATATTGCACACAATGCGCTTTAAAGTTGTAAGAGATAAATCGAATAATTTAATTATGAATGAAGAAGGGAGCATTCCATGTATGCAGGCTTATTCAAATTAGAGGGCCACCATGGGGATCTCGGGAACTGTAAGAAATAGAGGTTGGCAAAGTTGAGTAGTTTGATACTTAACAAAATGTCGTTTTGAAACTGAAAAAATTCCGACTACTTTCGGAGATATCCAGAAAAAAAATGACATTTTACAAAATCGTTTTTATTTGTTACCTAAGTTATTTAAAAAGATATTTCAAAATAAACGGCCCATAATTGTGCCCACTTTTTTTCCATATACAAGATGCTAGTTTTAAATTTTTAGTCTGACGTTTCGTCTCCGTTTAACCATCATCAGCTTTGTTTTTTCTTATGGAAGTCATTTTTACTTTTTGTGTCATTTGATAGAGCTTTTTCCTATCAATAAAGGGTCCTGTTAATCCGTAAAAACGCAAGAAACTGCGAACGTACACTGCCCACGACAAAGTTCCCAGACAAGAAAAGAAGATATTTTAATAGTATTACTTCAGCCTCCCTTTGACGAATGTCAAATTTGAAATACTCGGCGAGTAATAACTTTGTGAATAACTGTGTGAAATCGTTCCACACCAAACTTCTCTTCGAATCTAATTAGGGTACATTATTCGTATACTAATAATTAACACAAGTATCTATAACCTATAACTGATACTGGCTGAGTGCTCTCGATTTCATTTGGACTTGTACTGACCCCTTCATATGCGGTTTATGAAGGCTCCAAAACGGCACGAACGATTTGCTCGTCTCCTAGTAGATTGCTGGCCATCAAACCCTCCCTTGCAACACTATAACCACAGATTATACGTCGTATATCTGTGCTATAACCAAAGAGTAACCATAATTGCTATAACCAAAGAATGGTTACTCTTTGCTATAACTATACGTTTTTCACCTATACAAATCTTAACTCTCCTTAAAATGACTATACTTATGTGGCGAGTTTATTAAATTTATTAAATGTAACAATCTGAAAATAAAAACTTCTCATAAAGCAGGTACAATTTATGGATAAAAAATATTTACTCAAGGATCCAGTGAATATGCATTTAATACTCCAATCTTGATTTTCTATAGGACAATTCAATTCATCTCGTATAGCAGGATGTATTTAAACTGTAGAAAGGTTGCCATATTTTTATTGAAATGTACAAAAAGAATACAAAACGGTTTTCTCAAAATTCACTCAAATTAAATTTGACGTGTGGTTTCCAGGCAAATTGCGCGCTTAGAACAAATGCGCATGCCCGATCAACATGTTTGTGATTTTCAGCGAGTTATGATTAAAAAAATGGCGACCGCTTGCAAACAGTTTGACAATTAGCAATGCGTTCAGTAAATATGCTTATATAAAAAGCGCAAACGGTTTGCAAACAGTTGGTTCTGGTGAACGCACCCAATATTGCGTCATCTGTCACAGGCACTTGTCACTTTCGTGCTAGATGCAGTTAAACATCCCTCTCAAAACGTCAAATGTGACAAACGTCAGACCCACTTCTACTTCTACGTGATTGGTTGTAGGTTTGTGACGTATTTAGTCTGAAGCGTTTCAAATTCGGACTAAAAACACATCTTTTCAATAATTTATTTTGGGTTTATTTTACTCGCAAATAAAAATTGAGGAGACACGGGTCTTTTTATTTTTAATGTACTTTGTGGATCAGAAATAAAAAATGAAGGCGGGATGACCCCATTGAGGGAATAATTTTCCAAAAGTTTGTTGGTCATTGCCATTGTGCTAGGACTTCCCCCTTACACCTGGTAATTTTATTTACAGACCTGCGCCCTCGGCACTACCTGGCCTCCGTCCCCCCAGAACGGGCCTGATTATGATTCCTCCGAAGTGAAATGTGTTGAAAATCTCACAACTGTGTCTTGTATAGAGCTCAAAAAGTATCAATGAGAATTTTTTAAAATTTTTTTCCCTCCCTTAAGACAAAATTTGATGCCCGTCTGGCACACCTTCAATGTATAGGCTACCTGTTGCAAAAAATTCCAGGGTTTAGGACCATTCCCTTAAAAGTAGTTCAAAACCGCGGAAGTGCGTCGGACAGACAGACCAACAAAATGCAAACAACAACACATTTTTTTTAATTCTTAGAAAAATGCGCTAAAAAGAATTAGTCTGATACAACAAACGGTTTTTAAAAATTGTAGACAAATTTAAAGACGTGTTGTTACCGCGTTTCCTACTCTGATCTCCACCACCCGTCGGCGCGTTTTGAATGATTATGGAAAAAAAAGAATTTGTAGCATTTTTGGAATGAGTTGAACAACAATTGTACCAGTTTGGCGCAGAAAACATGACATTGTTTTAATTACAGCCTGTGTGGTTCAATGTAACATCGCCTAAGGAACATACGGTAGCTTATGACATTACAATGTGTGTACCAAATATGGCGGGTCAAGAAGCGAGACAGTTAATGACGAAAGCGTATAAGGCAGCTCTGTCACTGCAGCAACAGCAACAACTACTGAATGAACTGGATAATGATTCCAAGCTGGTTTACCACATTGGTTTAACTCCTTCCAAGGTGCGTACGTCGATATACAACAATTCAAAGTGTTTTCCAATGTTTTTGCCACAAATAAATTCTTCTACTTCAGTTGAATTTGCCATTGTGTATTTTAACATTTAAAATGAATGTTTAACAGATTTACATTTATTTACACAATGCTTCATAATAACAATAGAAATCAACAATTTATATCATGCCAGGGCTCGAACTGACTATCCCAATTGAAAACTAATAATTTCAGCTTCCAGAATTGGTCGAAAACAATCCATTGATAGCAATAGAAGTGTTACTAAAGTTAATGCAGTCAAAACAAATCACAGAATACTTTAGTGTGCTGGTTAACATGGAGATGTCCTTGCACTCTATGGAAGTAGTAAACAGACTTACAACAACTGTCGATTTACCAACCGAATTCGTACACCTATACATCTCAAATTGTATATCGACATGCGAAACAATCAAAGATCGTTATATGCAGAACAGGCTGGTAAGATTAGTTTGTGTTTTTTTGCAGTCGTTGATACGAAATAAAATTATTAATGTTCAGGTGAGTCTTGAACGTTTTTCGACTATTATTCAATGGAAACTTTTTGCAGGAGTTGTTCATTGAAGTTCAGGCGTTTTGTATTGAATTTAGTAGAATACGTGAAGCGGCTGCGCTATTTCGGCTATTAAAGCAGTTGGAGTCTGGGGAATTGGGATTGAGTATGTCACCGCCTCCTAGTATGAAAGGGAAGTTGGAGAGCTAATATTCTCTTTTAATTGTTGACATTATGAGGGAAATATACATAGGTATATGTATGGTACTGAAGCTTTTTGGTATCTTGAACCGAACTAGAACTGTGGGCACTTAATAAAAGAATATTTTTTCTACAATTTGTTTTAATTGCAAAAATTCGTATGTATAAATTATAATTTTTAATTTAAGAATTTTAAAATAAAAACATCTAAGTATACTAATTAATTTTGCGTAAAGATCTTAGCTTAACTATAGTACTACAATATTTCTTAATCAGATCCCATAAAGTGTTTATTTTGCTCTATTTGCACTATATTGTGTAGGAGAGTATGTTTGAACAAATATGATTTATTCAACTCAATTTAAATTAATTTATTGATGCACAAACATTTCATGTTCAAATTTCATACAGAAAATCTTCAACGTAACGTCCAATATCTTGCGAGAATTTCATAGTACCTATTTAGCTTGTCTCTATGTAGATTACATGTGTCGGCGCTCTCAGTTACACATATTGGTTCTTCTCCATCTCGATATGGTTGACTTAAGTCCAAAGAAAAGTTACCGCGTAACAGTGCCATACGTTCGAAACACTTGCAGTCCCATGGATTGTTTTCAACCTGTAACGTTTCTAGAGAAGTTGCTTTTGTAATGAACTCATCTTCTAAGAAAACCAGTCTATTGTTTCGTACATCTAATTCCTTTAATGGAAAATGGTCGACTCCCTTTATCTCGATGATATGAATTTTGTTATTCTGCAAGTGTAATTCCTCAAGAGTTTGAAGCGGAAAGGAATCCTCGTAAATAACGGTTAATTCGTTAAATGACAGATCAAGTATTTCCAACTGGGTGTTGTGAAGATTCTGAGATAGTGCACTCTTAATAACGTTGTGAGATAAATTTAAATATTTCAGTTCGTACATCCACATAAATATCCCTTCGACTGTTTCAATTTTGTTATGCGAGAGATGAAGCCTAACAAGCTGTTTTAATGCATGGAACATTTTTAGTGGAAGAAAACTAATTTCGTTATTATGAAGAAATAATTCTTTAATTTGTGTAATTTCTCGAAGGGAATTCATATCGAAATCAGATAACTTATTATGAGAGAGTGAAAGAGATGTTAATTGTCGTAGTCCTTTAAATAGGTTTTGTTGTATCGTGACAAAATTGTTTTCGGATAAATTTAGTTTCTGTAATTCCTGTTGCGATTCAAAGATATCGTTTGGAAAGTCCGAAATTGCGTTGTTTGCTAAATTGAGCTCGCGTAACAGTTGTAAGTTGGCAAATGCGTTTTTATTTACCACATTTATTGTAGCGCAAGAAATCGTTAAATATTCCAAATTTTGGAATGGTAAGACCTTTTCGGGAATTTCTTCTTCTTGACAGTTTTGAATTGTTGATCGTAATATCTTTTCCTGTAACAATATTTGTTATAATTTATATACGTAATATGATAGCAGGTAAACGATTTGATGGTTTTACAAGTTATTAATCACGGGTAGCACATTCTCATTAAATTTTAAAAAATGCGTCGTTTTGTCTATTGGTCATTTTCACATGTCATATTCTTGAACCACAGCATAGGTAACACACGCTTTGAAATCTTGATTTAAAGAAAACAACCTCACAAGTGAATGAACTTATTACAGACAACCTTTTTGTTATGGTAACAGTATGCGCATAAAACTGTACATTGTGGTAAAAGTGTCCAACGAGGTTTGCTTGATCGATTAGGTTTGTATTGCTTTTTGAATGTAGCAGAGTGATTTTGAAATGTTTTCTTTTTCTGGCATAATAAACTTCCTGATGTACAAGTATCATTTTAGACCCATTAGGATAATTAAATTTCTATTTCAAAAGCCTTCTAGAGGGATGTTCTGCTTTACTAACATCTTTTTCCACGTCAGTTTTTCTTTATACGAGGTTTTAGCGCGGCGATGCCGATTTTATCCAAAAGATACGCCCATTTTCTTCAAATCATATTTTGATGACATTTGGCATCTTTGTTCACGATAAGAACCTGTACTGTAAAGTCAAGGTGAGACAGACTATAGATTGGGTACTTTAATTTTAACTAACCAAGTTTCTTCATTCAGTAAGTCAACTGAACCAAGGTACTTGTACAACCAGCCCAAAGAAACGGAATATTTTTCTAACACTGGCGATAACCACCACGTTCTTTATGTTATAAATATATTGTCTAAGCCCAAATTTTAAGCAGTTCTATTCCCAAATATTGGAAGATCTTTTCCTTGTTGAGTCTAGTGATAGCTTTAAGACTCGAAAAAGGCACTAGTATTTATTTATTTCATGAAATACAGTATATGTTTTATATGTGATGTGCTCACCGTACAGGGTAGTTCAAATGAGTGGCTAACCATTGGAATCTCTGTGTGGGTGTGGGTTAAATGGTGGCAAAGTTGTCCCTTTTTGTGACTAAAAAAATGCATTTGAAATTTTTGATAAACCTTTGTAAATAACTGAGATATCACCAAAAAACTGAAAAGGTCAATTTTTTTAAGAATCTGAATTTGTTAGAATTTCCACAGCACATTAGATGCGGAAGCTACAAGCTACTACAGCTGCCACGGGGAAGAACGTTTCGGGTCGCGCAGGTGACGTCAGGCAGTCTGCAATGATCATGTACTACAGCTCCAGATTACTTACTTACCAGCGACGGCGTAAATTATAGAAAAAACGAAGGTATTTGTACTTATGTTATTTTTTATTAATATAATAAGTTATAATACACATTTTTACATTTCTAAGATATACCTACAGGGTGTTCAGTGAGGAATTGGGGGAACAAATGCAGATTTAAAAATTGTTAAAACTTTGTTATAAATGTAAGCTGGGTCATATATTTTGTGATAAAAAGTTTTTTAATTGCGTCACGTGGTACTATGTAACTTAATCATTTTAAATGGAATACCTTACTTTTTATTAGATTTTTGGAATGTGCAACATATTTTTGATTATTTTACTCATAAGTGCTACCAACATATCTCGTTTACTTTTCGGGAAAATAATAATGTTTATAAATTTGTACCCAGGTACCTACATAAATGGTTAAAAACCTGATAAATCTTATATCAAATCAATGATAAAAGATTGTATTCTGTAGATATATCAATAGAAGGAGCTAACGGGAACCGTCCATTTCTGACTGTTTAAGCTAGGGAAAATGAAAACAAAATTTAACATTTTCAGTTTTTTGGTGATATCTCAGTTACTTTAAATACGTTTTTCTACACCTTTTCCACTTTTATTCGAGAAACTATCAAGTTAATTTGAGAAAGTATCAATTGTATTTGAGAATAGTCAAATGTATTTGAGAAAACAACAAATGTAGTTCAGAATAGTGATTTGTATTTGAGAAGGCATCAAATGAATTTGAGAGTAGTAAATTGTATTCAAGAAATGGTAAATTTAAGTATTTGAGAATCAATTGAAAATTAGAAAAACAAAATCATATGTATAACATAGCCTGATGCTGCCGCTGCTGTTGCGGGACTACATACAGTAGCGGAATTATAAAAATTTGATTCTTAATTATAATTCATTAGGAATAATATTACATTCTGAAACACAATAAAATTAAATGATACTTTCTCAAATACAATTGACTATTCTCAAATACATTTGATGTTTTCTGAAATCCAACTGACTATTCTCATCTACTTTGACGTGTTCTCAAATGCAAGTAACAATTCTCAAATACAATTTACAACTTCTCGAATAAAAGTGGAAAAGGTGTAGTCACAAAGAGGGGCATTTCCCCCATTTAACCTACACACTGTATGTGTAGTGAATTTTATTATTATTCATACAGGTGTCGTTCATCTTGTCTCAATAAGAATTGTTAAATAAAATAGGATTTAAAAATCAATCTCTTAATTACGCCGCACTAGCCACAACAGTATCTCTCACCATTATGGCAATCCCAATGGTGTGCCACGAATTTGAACCACCCTGTACACCTGCTATGGGTAGAAATCGTCTTCATGTTAGCTGCTGTATTCCAACCTCATATGACAGGTACACAGGAGACCATGTCACATCAAGTCTATAAAAGAGAGTGTGTGAAGAAGCGTAGCTCCTATTTCTTGTCACTGTCAAGTGCTAAACTCAAGTGATCTTGCAAATGACTTAAAATTGACACTTTACACAATCATTCTAAGCAATGTCATTTAATTCTAAAGTATAATATTTGGCTTACGGGGACTTAAACTTGGCCAGCGATGGTTAGTAGGTGCTATTAGTCCCTCAATAGTAATAAATTACACGACATTTATACTTGCTACAAAAGAAAATATTCCAAAATTTCTCCACCATTTTTAAAAACAGACCACTTAGAGTTTACAGGTCCAAATTTCAAAGCATTTCTGACCTACGTGTGCGCAAAGCTAAATAGGCATTCATATATAACAGTTTCGTACACCTTCTGGTATCTTCCTAGTTGATTAAACCTCATATTTGAACAGGTGTGATTTGTTTGTTCATTTGTTCGTACACAATCAGCATTTGACTTCTTTGGTTAAATGTAGAAAAATAATTATATAACAGCTATGACTACAATGTGCATGATTAAATTTTTTAGAGAAAAACTGGTTTTATGATCAGTAATCGATTGAACAATAACCTTTAACCTTATTTGTCATTTAACACCACATTTGTATATGTTTGGCATGAAAGTTAAGAAATTTCAAATTCTACATTTTCTCCTAGTTTTTATTTAATGTTCAACCAGAATGTTGACATTATTGCCTGCAAGATTTTTCCAAATATTCAAAAATGTTTAATCAAACAGTTTCGGTTGTTTGTTCTACTGCTACTGGAAACAAACATTGATGTTGATACACATCAGGGCGATCGTTTTCGAGTCTCACAATATAAGACTTGATTAAAATGCTCCATACAAAATCGTTTACACTAAGCACTAACACATTTTATTTATAAAAATGTTTTGTATTTGGTATACCTTCTGATTTGGCGAGCTTCGTAGTTGATAAAACCTAAAATTTGAACAGGTGTAATTTTTTTGATCATTTGTTCGTACACAACCAGCATTCACAGTTGAATGTAGGAAAATAATAATTATAACAGGAATGACCACAATATGCATGGTTAAATTTGTTACAGAAAAACTGGTTTTATAATCTTAGTCATTAATCGCAGAACAATAACCTTTAACCTTATTTGTCATTTTATAATGTTTTTAGCGCATTTTTTAATCTCATCTCATTTATTCTGATCTCATATCGATTAGGTACATAAGTAATATTGGATCGTCAAATCCATAAATAAAATCTAAAAAAAATATCCAAATCCCTTCTAGTTATCTGCATACTGCCCTTCATTAAGAAATAATCTGGACAGTTAGGCACTAGCCATTACAATATCTCCCTTTTACTCCACTCCTATTTCAAAACTCGAAAGGGTACAGCAGGGTCGGAATTTTTTCAGTTTCTAAACTGCATTTTGTAAAGCACCAAAATACGCAACTTTGCCAAATTTAAACTACCTACCTATCTCTTACAGTTCGCCAGATCCACATGGTGGTCCTCGAATTTGAATCGGCCTGTATATATAATAATAACAGTATTTATTCTACTCCTATTAACGTAATGACATTGAAAAAAAAAATTCGAAAACAAAAAAGAAAAGAAAAAAATCACAAGGCGAAGTTCACATATACATATCCTGTATATAGTGCCATAAAGGTTATGGAAACTACATCTAACTAAATGAGTACCTAAGTATTTTCTCTTGTTTTTGCGGAGTGTCACAACATAAACTATCGGTACGTCCGTCCCTTGAATTGCTTTTTATTGGGGAAAGGTATTGATATAAAATTTTACTAAAAGATTTCCTATAATATATGGCTTTCATAATACAGAAAACTTTCAGGTGTTTAGATTGATTGACTATCACAATATTTACAAGAATCTGCTTTTATACGTATATGGGGACTATAGGTGAAGTATTATTCTCAAAGCTATTAGATATTATACAGTTTGCAGATTTGCGTAAATTGAAAAATGAAAGACATTTACTAGAGTTCTAACTGTTTTACAAATGCATTATAATACACAGTCAAATTATTCCTATCAACACTACAATCATTCGACGTGCTTGACACACAAAGAGGGCCATCATAGTCTTCGGGTCTCACTATCACTTTGTGATGTATTTTTTCAATCTCTTCTAAACAGGCGCAATCCCAAGGGTTCATAAATGTGTTTAATTCCCTTAAATTACTCGCAGTGTTCATAAAGTCACTTTCCAAAAACACTAATCGATTATTTTCAATGTTCAGCAATTGCAACGGCATGTATTCCATATTCATTCCACTAACATCAAATATACTAATTTGATTATTTTGCAGGTACAGTTCCTGTAGTGTTTTAAACTGCAGAGCGTCTTCGTATACTACGGTTAGTTTGTTGTTTGACAAATCTAAAACCTCCAAGCGGGTTGTTTGAAAGGCTCGCAAAGGTAGGCCTTCGATTGCGTTGTGCGATAAATTTAAATACCGAAGTTGAAATGCGAGCACAAAGAATTCGCTAAAGTTTTCAATTTGGTTGTTAGATAAATCTAAGTACTGCAGTTTTCTGAGCTTTGTGAGTAGTCGATTAGGTAAGAAATTTATGAGATTATGGTCGAGACTTAATTTCTGTACTCCTCTGATTGCGTCAAAAACCTTCACGTGAAAATTAGTAATTTTATTATGCGAAAGAAGTAACTCCCTTAAGCCACCTAAACCGTCAAAAATCATTTGCGGCAAATCTCCGAAGCTATTCCCCGTTAAGTTCAGAGTTTTTAAATTTCCGAGAGGTTGAAACACTTTGTTAGGGAGTGTAGATAACTGATTGTGGCCCAAGTCCAATTCCTGTAGGTTACCATAGTTTACAAATGCTTTTTCGTGCACATTTTGAATACTCTTGCAGGAAATCGTTAGGTTTTCCAACTTTGGTAGAGAAACAAGCGCGCCTTCTTTTATCTCGGTTTCTTTACAGTTGTAAATTCTGGTTCGGAGCAAGTCCAACTAAAAGTGTGTGTATTAGATTCGTTTTCGCAAAAGTGTCTTCTTCATTTACTTTAAAAATCTCAATTTGTGTAAGCTTAATTAACTATTAAAAATTGTAAAAAACCCTTACCTTTGTAGACCGGGATAATACTATTTCACGAAAGCGGAACCCGTCACATGTATGGTTTTTGTGATCGTTTGTTGTTCGACACCATGCAGCAGTGTGTTTTTCTAATTGAATTATAAGTATTAATGCAATAAGATATACAGCACTGCACTTTAAAATCATTGTAGGTACCAAGTTCGTTTCAGTATAATGTCATTCAATGTTGAATTAAAAACACGATTGACTGGTTATATTTGATTCTTGACCTTATGACTCAAGATCATTATCAAGTGTAAGGGGATTTACTAATCTATAAACAATAATTACAGTTGCAATTTTGGTTTGTGAGCGTAGGTACTGATAAAATGTCAGCAGGCAGTTATTTTTGTTACGACATGGATCAATTACTTTCCATGCAACTTTCTTTTAGCATTTATTTCCTCAATCGCATTTAACCATTTCCAAAAAAATGTATGCATGTGTTACTTAGCGAGATGGTGTATTTCACGACAATTAAGCGTGAGGAAAACTACAACTACTATTTTATGGACATTTTAAGTACATAAATAACATAACACATAGAAGAGTTATATTAAATTGTTACACATCTAAGAGTCATAGGGAACAATCTAGGGAAAGTCCGAACTCGATACATGACCTAGGGAATGAAATATGTTGATTTCTATTATATTGAGCCCGCAGTGTTTTCTGTTCCCGATTCACTCGAAGTCCTATAACTTTTGTTCCTGGTGAACCAGCTTCTTGAAAATCAAAAGCGCCCGTCCTTAATGTCCAAAGTACCCGTACACCAAATTTCATCACTTTTAAAAAGAGTTAGAACGCACACGGACAGACGGTCGGACGGACGACAATACAAAATTATAAAGGATCTGATGATCAATTAAGGTATAGGAAAAACGAGTTGAAACGATATAGAAAATGATTTTTTAAAGAATTTTTTATAGTGATGCGGTAATGTTAGAAAAAAATATGTAGTTGGCGGTATTTCGTATCTCGGAAACTATTAGACTTACAGAGCCCATTAAGGGCTTTAATTGTCACAAACAAAAATTGAAAAAATTACGTATTTTCGAGTGTTGGGGCCTATGGGGTTTAAGCAAGTTCCACGACACAAGATATGGGAGCAAATAAGGGAAGACCAAAAGCGATAGGTATATCACTTCTGAAAAGATGACTTTTTGAAATGTCGTCAAATAATCGCCCATCCGTTTTGCCCGGAAGCGGTAAGCATTCGAGTTGCATTTGGGATGTTTCTCAAAAGAACTTGGCCCATCATCCACATGATTATTGTTCCACAGTAAAGTTCACTCTATCTCATGAACGATTGCCAATCCATATTGAAATGCAACAGTCACGAGGTCGGGGACTGAACCAGGAATCTATTTGATCCAACTGGAAGTCTTGTTTGATGTGCAATTTCCCAATTTGAGGTGATTGCTCATCTAGAGGACCTCTCAATGTTATCTTTTAGATTATCGCAAGACATTTATGAAAGATATATATGTGTAGGTTTCAACAAGATGGGGCAACAGCAGGAAAGGATTCAATGCGCAAAAGCTGCGATTAATTCCATCTAAAATTCAAAACCATGAATTGAGAAACTTCCAAAAGAATTTAATAATTATTGGTACATTCCTAAAAATATAATACCTACAATTTGCGTAACATCATAAACAATACAATTTAATAACCATAATCATATCTGCTATTGTAATACACAAAAATCTTTGGGTAAAATTCGTTATCATCATACTTGACGTAAACCTTTCCCTTATTTCCCACAGTAGTATCATTGTCATCTTTTGGTAGATTTACATCGCTATCAACTGGTTCAATCTTGCCGACGAGTACATCTGCAATTATCATTACGCGTTGTTTACGGTTATTCCACGATGATTTGCTGTTAGCGTACTTTGGAAAGGGCGAAAAACTGACACCTTTGCCAAATTTTACTCGTCTAGATAATCGCCAGTTTAAATTGCCGCTAGCAATAGATGACACATTATCTCTTGCAGTATCGTGAAATAATTCTAACACGCGGGTACTTTTTATTACTTCGTACTCTTCTTTTTTTAATAGATACTGAGCATATAGAAATGGGTTTTCTAGTTTATAAATGTCAGTAACGCCCAGGTTGAAATCGCCAGAGACCTTCCGTGCCCAGAATTGAAACTCATCACTCGTGTTATGGATACCAATTAGGTTGTAGTCAGTTGTAAAGTTGAATATGTTGACATTAGACCATTCTGCAGGTGCATGATCCGATATTATTTGCTGCAGCATCTATATAGAAAACCATTTATGTGAGATATATATGTTATACTTTTTTAAAAACAAAAACATTAATTTTACTTGCAAAATACTAGCTGTTTTCCAAAACTAAGTGTCTTTAAAATAAAGCATAGGTAGGTACTTAAAATATGGAAAAAGATCAAAACTAATCCGACCAAATCGGTAAATCAGTCACTACACTGGATGATAATTGATGAAACACTGCAGTTTACTGTTGCGTGTAAGTATTTATAAACGCAGTCACAAAGTGCAGAAGTACAAAGTAGGTATGGTACTTATGAGTTAACGTCATTGAGTAATTAAATATGACTAAGTACGTAACCACTGTGTTTAGTACATTGTAACTATGGATACATGTAAGCGGAATATTTTGTTAAAAGGGCGAAAGTCACGAATGTATAGGTATTATATAGTAATAATAAGCTATCAAGGTGCAGGAGTACAGCCCGAGGGCCTACAGCAGGTGGGGGGATTGATTAGTACTTAGGTACACAAAATTTGACATCCTTCAGATATTGATTGTTGTTCTCAAATGTTGTTATAGAAACGAATAACACAAAAATAATGTCCTTGAATTATAATAATTCCCTTGGACGTTATATATAGGTATTATTTACTCAATGATATTATAGTAATATACTTACATAAAAACTAATTTATTATTATGTCATAATAACATAGTAGGACATACCTACAATCTATTAATAGATAGTGGGACGCCATCAGAGACGCCACCATCGAATCGCCATCAAAGGAAACCGGCGCGACGAATGCGTCATGCGACTTATTCGATACGCTTTCTAGACTTTTCCAGAAGGTTTCGCATTTTTTCTGTGCAGTGTGATACGCAGACTTTCGGCAATTTTCTAGAAACGTTTGGTTGGCTTGCTATATAAGCAAATTGTATTTTAAGTAGAGTTCCGGTTCTATATAATAGCATTGAATAAAAACCACTTATTCAATGATAATAGTAATTTTCACGCTCTAGTTTAGATATATGATAAATTATCATGTTCATGTTTTTAAATTGTCTACAAGCATTGAATAATTTTTCACTCAACGGTAGATATAAGTGAGTGATAAATAAACGCTTCTTAAATATTCCTTCGTTAGGCCAAAGAGTATCCTCTTTAGTTAGACCATTGAATAACGAAAGACCCAATGTTTCTAGAACTTTGTAGGTATGTTCTTCTCGGCCTAAAGCATCGAGCACTCCTTTGTTATTTTGTGTTATAGGTGTTGCCTCTTTTCGTTGTCGTTTATTGCCTCGTTGTATATTTGGACTAGCGTAGTGTCAACATTAAAAAAAAATGATTGAAGAAAATTTAATGCTGAACGCCACTCGTTGTAGGCTATGGCTGTTCGTAAACAATCGACGAAAACTTCAATGAGGCTGCTTCACCAAAATGTCACTTCTTCTTAAACTTTGACTCTATACTCCGCTGATTCCTTGACTAAAATTAAAACTATCAAAAATTACGAAGAACTTTGTGTACACTAAGAAAGGCAAACTTGGCAACAAAATTTAAACCTTTTCAACGAACATCAACCCTGCCTCGAAATTAGCATTTTTTCGCTCATTAAAACGCATTCTTATCGCTAATAAATTACATTATCCTTTTAACAAAAGTAATAATGCCCATAAATGAAAACAAAAACTGTCACAAATGATTTAACAAAGCAAAGTTGATAATAAAATAACCGATAAATTGCCCTACATATGTAACAATTCCAATAAGAATTAATCTTTGAAAGGAAAAACAAACCACTTGGACACAACTAGAAACGCAATAATCATTTTGTGTTTGCACGTAAACGCAACAGAATAATTAAATAATTTACGAAGAAAAATGTGACTAACAATTGATGACCCGGTCATTAAAATTCAGGCGTCTAAACCAAACATCAACATCCACATTGACATTGTTTATATACCAATAGGTACATTTAAGTTGATTTCGTTTATAAAGTTGAATATTTGCTATCAATGCGATAGAATTTGCCTATTACAGGATTGTTTTGCCTCAAACCATCATTTACTAAATGCTTGGATCATACAGCTAAGGCGATATTTTTAAGAAAATTACGACCGTTTCAAATTTTAATAAAGAGTAGTACGAGTTATTATTTATCCCTTTTTCTTAAGAGGCCAGAAGAGGATTATTAGCTGTTGAGCAGCTGAGGCATATTAAAATAATCACATAATAATAAGAACCATAGCACACCCTATTTAATTAAGGTATAGGAAGCTTAACTATAGACAGAACCGAAACACTAGCCTATATATTTCACTGAGAAAGTTCTGAAAATAATTGATCTATCCTGTTTGCCTTATAAGTTATAAATGTTCGGAAAAATCTGTAAATTCCCAGAATAAGATTTAGCAACTTCTTTGAATTTGAGCAGGTATAGTAGGCACATGTACTTCTATGCATCATGTAAAAGTACTTGCAAAACATTTTTATTGCAGTTCCAGCGTTATCCTTGTATCAGGGTGTATCCTGATAGTGATCAGAATCTCCTATGTAGACTTCTTAGATGGATAGGTTACGAGGAGAAATTCATCCTATATTTTAACAAATCTTAATTTGTTGCAACCATTGAATAAGTAATTACTTACTCAATGTCGCAATAGGTTATTGGTAATTTTTCATGGCTAGGATGTCAAAAAATGTAAACTAGGAATCTACTTTTAAGATTTATTTATGAAAGTGCTTTACCAAATTCCATAGTAGTAGGCAAAGACATCTTTAGATAGCCCTAAAAATAAAAATAGGTACTACGTAGAAATTAATAAAATCAACACAGTATAAACTGGAAAATTAAGCACATTGCTACAAAAAAAGTACTGTACCCATTATTGGTATTTTACAATACAATCCTTGTATGTATATACAGCTATTCTATTACTAAATTTTGAACCCAATAGACTTATTTAAAAGTAATCTGACATTTAGGTAATTCCTTATTCAAATGTGTTAAAACGACATCTCTATTCTTAAGATAGGGAAAATCACCCATTATTAAAATGCTTAAATTATTTAAATTTGATAACGAAGTTAATCCCTCCTCTGTAATGTTCCCACAACTGGTCACTTGCAGAAACTTGAGAGTATCACGTAAAGTTTTCAGTAAAGGTAAAGCAGGATTTTCCAAGTACGAACATTTGTGTAAGGTGATCTTATCGATGTGCTTGCAACCGACAAAGTGTGGAAAGCCGTAATGGCTAATGCTTGAATTGGAAGCGTCGACTTCTTTGATAAGTAAGTGGGTGTCTTCGGAAGGTAAGGCGTTGTAATCGTTTAAAAAATCAGTCGATGTAGTCCATTTTACGGCAGCTCCGTTGCGTAGTAGCCATTCGGCACAGGTTCGATCACATCCTAGTAATTTTCGACGGTCTTCGTCGACGCTATTGAATATTTTATTTAACCAATGCCAGAGGTGTCTGGCAGGCTGATATTTGTTGAGAGTAACAATGTTCCTTTTTGGAAAAATGCACAGCATGTTTATAATTACTATGTAAAATAATGAGTAGGTGGATTGCGAGAAGGTTTATGTAAGAGTTTCACCTTTGGTTACCTAAAATCACCAGGTAGTATTTGAAGAGTCTAACAGTGTAAGGACTTACGCAAGCTTCCAAGTAGTCAATTTTGCGTTCCAAGGTAGTTAGTTTTTCATTTAACACAGCAAGTTTAGATCGACATGACATATCTAAAAATAGTTTGTAAATACACAACAGTTAAGGTTATTGCAGTCGTTGGTACCAAAAGAATTGAGGAAGTCCGTAATCTTTTTAATGCTAACAGTGATCACTTCGATATACTCGCGATTTGCCCAATCCTGTTGAATTTGCTTTTGGATAGCTTCTCTATGAGGAGCAGACATTGCAATTGCCTCACTATCACTACTTAACTTACAATTTAATTACCCTAAATTCTTCCTGCTGTAAATTTTAAAAGATCAAAAATTACGAAATTCCCAATGATATTTGTGATTCATAACAGATGGGGACTGCCGACTGTCTGTCTTGCTCTGACCTCTGAACTAGACTATGGAGTTCCTTCTCTAAACTCTAAAGTCACAGAATACATATAACGTAAACGTAACCTCAATTATTTGAATGTTTTTGTCTTGTCAGTTGGACAGATGAGTGATCTTTGAGATGTCTTCAAAGGAAATCAAATCATTGCTCAAAGAAGCGCGTGAGGCAATCAGTAAAAAGGATTTCAAACTGTCTTTAGAACTATGCAAGGTCAGTATCAGATTAGAGCTTTCCATCTATTTTTAGGTTATACTTTTAAACTAAAAAAATATTTAATCTGGTCCTAGGCAGCTGTAACTGAAATGTGTATCAGTTGTACCTTCTGCCATTGTTTATATACACTGTGTACTGTATAATTATTCCTTCTGCAAAAATTTTGTGTTGAGCGGATGGTAGTTGAATCTAAATACCACGAACATATCTTTTGAATGAGGTTGCTATTATGAGAGGCGTTCGAGAGCGAAACCACTTTTTGTAGTGTTGGTAATGCCTTAAGAAACTGTGGGAATTTTAGGTAAAAACAGTCTCTAAACTTTGGTAATATGTGGAATGAAGCGAAGGTAATGAAGTATAATGACAATCGAGATGACAATAAATAAAATTGTGAATAAAACTGATTATTATATTTGTTAGGATCAAACACAGATTTCACCCAACGATTGAAAAATAAGGTCAAAACACGTTCTGGCCACCACCATATTGACATTATTCGAATATCGTTTTCTAGCTGTTTAATGTAGCAACCAGAAAGCAGTTTTTTCTAGGCTATACAGGGTGTTTTTTTGGGAGCTTTAGTTAAAAGTTTCTGGGAAAGTAAAATAGGTAGGTTTTTGAAAATTTGTACTTAGGAGTTACTCTGAAGGCCGAATCGATGTAAAATATTTTCAAAATGGCCGCGCTTCCGGAAACACGGGAAGTAGATAGTAACTTCGTTATTTTAAATGGCAACCCCTATTTTTTTATTGCTTTTTTGGATTCTACGTGAAATTTCACTTCTTTTGATACCCATATGTCGATATCTACCATTTATGGTTATTTTGACTTGAAGAAAAAAAATGGCGGATGCAGATGGTACCTTGATAATTGATTACTTGCAAACGGTTGTAGTCATGGCAACCTATTTTTATCAGTGCATAGAGAATGAATAGGGCTTTCTTTTAGTGCACTTAAAAAAAGTTAAGTTGCGTACGACCGCCCCTATGGATATCCAAATTTATGAAACTTCAAAGACTAAAAACTCAGTTTTTTTTAATGGAATGACCATGTTCTTACTATTCCATGAGATAGAGAATCGAAATGGGCATATTTTGACAATACATGTTCCTATAGCTATCTTTAACAGTTTCTGATTTATTCCCATTTTATTGAATTGACACTATTTTTTTAGGATTTTCTTTTTAGTAGTCGGCCATGATTCTATAACAATTGAATTTTAAACAAATCTAGTGATACTAATCCATCACCCACTGTTATAGGTTAACATAAGTTTTTCAAAAATCGAAAAATGACTCGCAGTGGTTTCACCTATTTTGGAATTTAATTGTTATTTATGGTGAAATGGGCAGAATCGCGGCGCGTGCTTTCCGTACATTCATTCGAAAACTAGAACGAAATTGTATGAATTTTGGAAATTTTGTACCCCTAATGCACTACAAACCGTTGAAGCACAAGTTATACAAAGCTCTACAAGAGAATATTTAAGAAAATGAATTGAATTGCAAATGCAAGATTAACAAAATAAATTCAATGCAAAATATAAAAAACTTCGTTGAAACATTTTTGGTATGGAATTGTTGCTAGAACAGATATCGCATTACCTCTCTTAATTTCCAGACTTATACGTTGTTTAAGAAATTCAGTTGAACGACTCTGTTTAGATTTTTCAAAAATTTTCTGTCCTATATCCTTAATAAATGAGTTATTTATTAATGAATAATTTAGACTAGAACTAGAATCAGTGGTATTAAAGAATCCATTCCTTGATTTGTTTAAAATTCGATTGTTATAAAATCATGGCCAACTACTAAAAAGAAAATGCGAAAAAAAATGGCATCAATTCCGAGATCAATTCAATGAAATGGGAATAAATCAGAAACTGTTAAAGATAGCTATAGGAACATGTAATATCAAAATATGCCAATTTCGATTCTCTATCTCATGCAATATTAAGAACATGGTCATTCCATTTAAAAAAACTGAGTTTATAGACTTTGAAGTTTCTTAAATTTGGATCTCCATAGGTGCGGTTGTACGCAACTTAACTTTGTTTTAAGTACAGTAAAAGAAAGCCCTATTCATTTTCTATGCACTGATAAAAATGGGCTGCCATGACTATAACCTTTTTCAAGTAATCAATTATCAAGGTACCATCTGCATCCGCCATTTTTTTTCTTAAAGTCAAAATAACTTAAAAACCATAAATGGCAGATATGACATATGGGTATCAAAAGAACTGAAATTTCACGTAGAATCCAAAAATGCAATAAAAAATAGGGGTTGCCATTTAAAATAACGAAGTTACTATCTACTTCCGGTGTTTCCGGAAGTGCGGCCATTTTGAAAATATTTTACATCGATTCGGCCTTCAGAGTAACTCCTAAGTACAAATTTTCAAAATCCTACCTATTTTACTTTCCCAGAAACTTTTAACTAAAGCTCCCAAAAAAACACCCTGTATACATAAATCTTACTATTTAAACATTGTTTGTTTTTTGAATCTAAAGACATTTTCTTATATGGTTTCTTGTGCCAGAAATTGTGTAGTTACAGTTTCTTGCATGCATTTTTATACAGGGTGGTGCACGGTAAGTAGGAACATAGGGATTTAACATGGGAAATTAGTTTTATGCAATATTCTGCCCTCCTGTACATTTTACAGAAAAAACTGTAGAGTTTAAAGTTGTTCAGAATTAAAAGGTGCATACAAAACTGTTTTTACAAGTTTTATTAAGCTTTTGGTATACCCGCAAATTTAAAAATAAATTTCAACATTTCTGTTATTAGTAGCAATTCATACAACAAAAGTCATGGCGAAAATTCCAAAAAATTTATTACACAAATTTTGATTAACCCCTGAAATAAATCTTGGACACGAATAGAAAGATCTCACATGAAAACTATATGGGTCGCACTTTGGATTCGAATAAACACACAATTAATTGATTGGCAATGACTAAAATTTATTCCCATAAACATGACAGCATTTAAACAAAATCCTTGAAGGAAAAAAAAAGCTTACAAAGTTTGTTTGGACATATTACCCCGCACGCAAGCGGATGACAATTAAAATAAGATATCTTAAATTGCGTAAGCCCGGTTGCACCAGCCCGCGTCTTACCTAAGCTGAGCTCAGAGTTAAGCCCGGCTTAAGATGGAGTTGCGTTGAATTACCTACAATCGATAAGCTGTAGCTTGACTAAGATTGAAGTTAAAATGGCAACGCTGCTTGCTGTACGACGTGATTGGTTATTTTAAATTGGCCGTATACGTAATTAAGCTGTTGAGGTATACGTATGTTGTACGTTATCAATAATATCAAACGCGTTGACATCCACATCAACTGTAGAAATGAAAACACCACTTTTAACAAAATAATACGAATGTTGTAAGGATGACAACTGACAGATGACAAATACAGTCGTATTTTGAACGTTTACTTAGGTAGAGCTTTAGTCTGGCTGGTACAATCAGGTTTTACAGTTTTTTTCTTAATAATCCAAACAATTTGGTCATCAAAGATTTGTGATACTAGGCTCACACACAAATGTTGACAGCTTTTGAACTTCACTTTACGTTATAACACAGAATTAGCTAACAAACAAGACTGGCTTGATGAATAAGATCACAAACTTCTGGTAGCGGTAGAAACTTATGACTTTTAGTAAGAAAGAACCTTAATGAAAGGCCTCGCTGTGCTACAACCGCTTGCTTTTTCAACTCGACGAAACTTTCTGTAATCAGCCAACGTGCCTTAAACTTCTTACATCACTTTGGTGAACCTGCTTCTGCACAAATTGCCCGTGTGGCGCAGTTCAGTTAAAGCTGAACTGTGGTGCTAAGGGTCCCTGGTTCGAATCCGGGTTTGGGCATGGATATTTGTAAATGTATAGTGGGTTGGGTTGGTAGAGCAGTCTGAGCTGAAACCCCGCCCACTCAAAAATAAAGGCAAAATAAAATAAAATGATTAACTGCATCTTCAAGTAAATTCCAGCTTTTAAAGGGCCACAATTTCCACAATAAAATAATCTTTTGCAATGAAATATCCAGTAAACCGCCAATCACAAATAGTTTTGATAATCATAGCTTCAATTATTCTTTGTGTTTTGACCGAAATATAACGTCTACATGATGTTGTTTACACAACAGCATTAGTCCGGGAATCAGCGACCGTTTAGTCATTTCACAAAAGCTGAAAATATTTCCTAAGCTCTTTTTGATATCGCTAGTAAGTGAATAGACTTTCAGCTGGCGCATCTCCGAGGGTTAATCTTCAATGTTTACCTTGAAGTTTACAATGTAGGTATTTCTTCTGGCAGTAATTTCATGGTCGATTGCGATTGAAACCAAATTTATTTGTTTATCTACGACTAATATATGATGTGAGTATTATACTTACTTACGGTTTGTTCGGTATAATGCCATCCATTATTCCCTTATGGATTAATGACCAGGGATTAATAGCTCTTACGCCTTCTTGTACTCCAATCACAAAATTTCCTTAAATGTAATATCATCCATGGAAACAAAACATACGTCAAAAGTGTAAATGTCAAGCGGGTCGTGTATTGTTTGTGTATATTTTTTTGTATTAAAATGGATAAAATCTCAAGCTATTAAATTAGTCGTAGATAAAGTAGAGTACATTACTCGCAATAATGGCTATTATATTCTCGGAATTTTACTCCCTCGCAAGCGGCTCAGTTCTTAAATATTCCTCGAGAATAATACCTATATCATTATTGACTCGTGATATAATCTACTATTATTGTCTGACCATGGAATTATTGTCATAAGAAATACATTGTAAACTTCAAGATAAAAATTCAAGTGCCCCCCCCCTCCCCCAGAGCTGATTTCCGGACTAATATCTAACACAATTAGCTATGATTTCAAAGAATTTTTTTTTAATATTTTGGCAACCTGTCGTATAATAATTATATATTATATTTATATTTATATCAAGAAGGTAACGAAGAAACGCCCAAGCAAACACGACAATGCGCGACCCCAACTATACAAACCCCCACTGTCAACTTAAAACACATAAAACGTTGCCAATTTAGGTATAGTATTATTGGTTACCTAAGTGGCAGTAAGCATCTGATCTCGCATCTGATTATCATTACTTTTGTCAATAACTTTACATGTTATTTATACCGCTAGGTGACGGCTGTCAGGAGTGTTCGAGGGATTTGAAAATAGACGACGGGTATTGAGAGCATGTTGGATTTATGTTTCCGTAACTAATAAAGAAATTATAAGAATATTTTGTATTATTTTTCTACTAATAATTAGTCTCTCTTCTACTAATTATTAGTAGAAAAATAATACAAAATATTCTTATAATTTCTTTATTAGTTACGGAAACATAAATCCAACATGCTCTCAATACCCGTCGTCTATTTTCAAATCCCTCGAACACTCCTGACAGCCGTCACCTAGCGGTATAAATAACATGTAAAGTTATTGACAAAAGTAATGATAATCAGATGCGAGATCAGATGCTTACTGCCACTTAGGTAACCAATAATACTATACCTAAATTGGCAACGTTTTATGTGTTTTAAGTTGACAGTGGGGGTTTGTATAGTTGGGGTCGCGCATTGTCGTGTTTGCTTGGGCGTTTCTTCGTTACCTTCTTGATATAAACGCTACAGAAGGTATAATCACCACCGTCCCACATGATAACCGCGTGATGGTCAAATTATCTATTTATTTGTCTATATGTTGAGTATCATACTTTAATAAAGTAATCTTATTTTATGATCTTCTTTTTTCTTTTAGAAAATTTTGAGCTTGGACCGGGAGAATTATATGGCTCTGGTCTTTGTGGGATTATCACTACAAGAACTCGGCTTAAACGATAAAGTTATCCCAACGTTCAAAAAGGCAATTCAAATATCTCCGAAGAATGCACTAGCTTTTAATGGCTTAGCAAATTATTTAGAAAAATTGCAAACTGACGAAGCTCAAGCGGAACTAATTTCCATTTATGTTACCATACTGAACTTGGAAAGGTGCGTATTGTATGTTTCACCACTGTTTTTTAATTCTGTTGTTGCAGCGATGATAAGAAATTGAATGAAGTTTGTGAAAAACTGGGGGCGCTATCCATTTCTGACAATCACTTTACCGATGTGTTGGAAGCTTTGCAGAAAGTTGTTAGCAATGAAAGTGTTACAAGTGCTACCCTAGCAAGTGCATCGGTTGCTCTTGCAAATCTTATTTCTAAAAGAAGCAATGCAACTCAATCAGTGTTGGATGTGGTAAGGTGACTTCAGAGCCCTTTTTGCACCTAACCTTTAACTTTACAGTATGAAGCAGCTTTAAAAGTAGTGCTGAGCAATGAACATCTTATAACAAGACAGTACTATTCAGAGTATGTAAAAACACTGTATAAAAATAAGCGATACAGTGCGCTTTTTAAAGTAGGCAAGGAAATGTTTAACTTGTATAACACAGATCTAAGTTCTATCAAATGGATGTGCCAGGCTTACACCGAGCTAGCAATTGAGCAGAATGATATGTGTAAGGAACAGAATGAAATTGAAAAATATTGCGATATTCTCTTGAATCTGGAAGCAAGCTCTTCTGTCGGATTAGGAACTAAAGCTTTATTTTTGTATGAAAATAAAAATTTCTTAGCAGCGGTTGATTTACTGAAGCAAGGTAGGCTAAACGTTGGTGTGGTATTGTTGTAAAGTTTAAGTTTAGTTACATACTCAAGACCGGATTGGTCACATATGTGGGTACTTTTGGGTTTGTGTTACTTGGACTTGCATATGTACAACAACGCCAGCAGGACAAGTCTTACTGCACAACAACAGTGCAATGACCACTCAAGTATGGCATTAACTAAACAATTAGATAAACTGCTTCCACAAGTGCTATCCAGATCTACTGAAGACGAATATCTGGAGAAAGGAGTCAATTTTTGTCTTGATGTATGCAGGTACCGTTGCTGTGTTCTTATAAATACATTTTAAGTACTTTTAGAAATTGAAAAACGCTGCGAATGTGGCGACCATTTACATACCATTAATCCGGTGTTATATAAACTTAGAAAATTTTACTCAAGCAAATTTGTTTCTTTCCAAACTAAAAGATATGTCAAACGAGCCCGCGATGTTTACTTTGCTTAATGCTCAATTGCTACATAAACAAAAGCATCACCAGGATGCACTGGATCTGTTATTAAAGGAAGATAATAATGATATTTCAGAATGGTGGTATGAAATTGGAACTCTCTACTGGGATCTGACGTTATTTGATAAAAGTTTGATACCTTTTTTGAAAGTGAGTGAGCTACTAATAATACACGCGCTAAATTACCATTTGTAGGCTGCGAAACTTGATCCTAACTGTTACATATACTTTTTACATCTCGGCCACTACTACCAAAAGTTTAATGATGTGGACAAAGCAAGACGTTGTTACGAAAAGGCGTGCGCAATGAATGACAAGTGCATTGAGGCCGTCGTGGAACTTACTAAAATTTATAGGTCTCAAAAGAATTGGGTAACGTTCTTTAAATTTATCTGTAGGTCATAAGGTTCGCTCTAAACTTTGGTTTAATCTGTGGTTGTTTTGTTGTGTAATTAAGGATGTCTTTATGTTAGATACCATTCAGCTATTTACAAATGTTTATGATCTTATTGGCCAGATATACAGGGTCACACTTTAAAAAGGTTCAAGGATTCATTTTTCTTTTTACCCTGTAAGTTTAATCTTTCAATCTGCGTCCATATTTCAATCAATTTTCTTTTGGATAATTTTTTTTGTTTTCTCAATTACCTCAGCTTCTTCCTAATTATGGTTCATTAATTTTCAGTACTCCGTCCTTCCTTTTCTTTCTTACTTAACATTCAATAATTTTTTTCCAGTGTAAACCTTCGTGGGTACCTCTTAACCCTCTCGTTAACCATGGATTCCTTTTTTTATCACCTCGCAACCCTCCCTTAAAAAACTGATAAACTTTCTATGTGTATAACTCTAAATAAATATGTTTCATTATTAAGCGGCAAAGCAAAGCGATGCAAGCTTTATAGGGGAGTCAATGGTGTTCGTCTGGCCGTGAACACGATGACTACCAAACGCTTGGACCGATTCGGTTCAAACTTTGCACGCCTTTCTGTCTCTGCCAAACGCTTGAACCTATTTGGTTCAAACTTTGCTCAGTTGACCCATATGCCACATGTAACAAGCCTATTGAAAATGACATCCACTGACCCGGTAGGCTCACATCGAGGTGCTCTGCCGCTTTTTTAGATCAGCTTTAGGGGTTTATTAAGTAATGCCATTGAAAAAGTGGGATTAGATTTTGGGTTTTTGAGGCGGTGGGGTACAAAGCGCATGCCCTCTCGCATTTAAGCATACTGTACAGCCACTGGACGATCAGGCCAAATGATGCAATTTCATTGGTCCGCTCAAGGACGGGCGGCGATCCGAATGAGACCGATAAGAGCTGTCTACAATCGCGCAATAATCAGGTGTTCGTTTTAGCAGTGTAAATTATGTTGAATTGTATTATTGTTTTGTCCAAATAAAAAAATAATATGAGCCGTTTTTTGCTTCAAATAAGTGATGATATAGGTATTACCAGACGCTTTTAAAAATAAAATCGTTACATTTGGCTCACGGCACTGATGATAACAAAATTGTAATTCGAAGCAATATAAAGACATTTTGATGAAATTAATATGAGTTTGCCTTCTGGTAGGCCATCCACAAAAGGTACAAGAAAACGTTCTAGGAATTTTCAGTTGTATATCAACCTTAACAGACCCAATGCTAAATCCCTCTGACAAAATCATTATAATAATGAATTAAATGTACTTCTACGTTGCCATGACGCCACAGTGTTCATAAGCACTCGTGGTATTACCTCCAAATATTAGGTATCCTTGCTCATTTTGAAATTTAGGAAACGGATAATGTACATTTAATAACTACACTTCGACGCGCGTTGTTCCTCTATTTCATTTGACCAATGAAATTGCATTATTTGGCTTGATCGTCCAGCGACTGTACAGTATGCTTAAATGCTGCCCGCTCTACTTACAACTTTTCTATCCCATATAAGTTTATTTGCGATATAGGTCTAAAGTTCACACTATTTAAATAAAAAAATTGTTGCTAATTGTGTACTACGCAACAGTACAGTCCCTTCTAAACTATGTAATAACTATATAACTTTTCGTTCAACATTGGCACGATCCTATTCTGGAAATCGCTCGCATCTTAAGAAAAACATATATTGTAGATCGAGACAAGATGTGCTGTGACCGGCAATCTTTCCTGACGAGAGTTATATATAATGTTCTACCCGAGCACTAGCAGTTCAGTGGCAGAATTCTGCATGAAAATTAATTTTTACTTAACCAAAGTTATTACACCATCAATGAATACATTTATGGTTGTAAAAACATGTGATATAACCACAGGTGATATTTTTATATTTATCAGTATACAGGGTGGTGACTTGCGTAACGCATCATAGGGATTTCAATGTAAAATTCATAACATGCGATTATTGGCTCCCCAAATTATTTTATAGCAAATATGTATTAAGGTTTTTTGTAGGAAAAAAATTTTTACGTCAATCAACCCTATTAGTTTTCAATTTTTTGCATAATAAAGACGGAAAATTGGAAAATAAAACCCCCACTTTTTCAATAATCTGTGATGCCATGGAATTTTATAATACAAAAACTACGCCAATATCCGTCATGCCATGGAATGTGCTATAAAACAAATCAAATTCTATCAAAAAGTATTATATTTAGAACAGCGAATTCAACTGAAAGAAAGACCAAATTACTAAAAACGGTTTCCTAATATAACAATTTACAATAAACGTTCGAATAAGTCACCATTAACTGCAATACAGTAACCAAGTCGATCATAAAAGCCATTTCGAACTGCTGCTAATTGATAACTGGATATCTTTTTGTTTTGGAAAATTCCATGGCATCGCAGATTATTGAAAAAGATGGGGGTTTTATTTTCCAATTTTCCGTCTTTATTATGCAAAAAATTGAAAACTAATAGGGTTGATTGACGTAAAAAATTCTTTCCTACAAAAAACCTTAATACATTTTTACTCTAAAATAATTTGGGGAGCCAATAATCGCATGTTATGAATTTTACATTGAAATCCCTATGATGCGTTACGCAAGTCACCACCCTGTATATTAGAAATATCTCGCCATTTTTATTTATTTATTTATTTGTATTTACTGTATTGTTCAACTCTACACTTATATTATGGACGCCGCCTATGTACTCAGTACGTAAATGGGAAAAAGAAGTCAAAATAAAAACATTAAAAAAAAAGTTACAAAATTTCATGTTTATATAGGTATTTGTATACTTTTTTTAATGGAACACCGTATATTTTTTTGTGTTGTCTTTGCCACTTATTCACCAATCTTTAACTTTCATTAATAATGACACTATCTTCAATTGTTTTTGAAATAGCACGACATTCATGATTATTTATGCATGTCTATGCATGATATTTCAAAAACTGTTGAGGTGGCGGATCGCAAAATCAAGAAGTTAAAATGAATTTTATATAGAAAATAAAACACAAACAGAATCGTACAAAGCAGACACGCAATGAGAATGATTATTGTTATTATGCCATTAGCATACTTTGCGGGCCACAAGTCGTTTACAATTAGTGCTGTGCAAAAAAACGATTAATTGATCAATTAACCGATAAATTGAAAAAATTATCAATTAATCGATAATTACAATTAATCGATAATTAGTCATTTAAAAGTAGTGCTTTGCAAAAAACAATTAACTGATAACATCGATAACTATCGATTAATAGCTAGTCGATAAATTAAAAAAAATGGTCGACTAATCGATAATTTATCGAAAATTTTAAAGGATTGGTCGATACATCTATAATTACCGATAATCTATCGATTAATCTCACAACTAAACTAAGAAGATAGATAATTATCGAGAGAATTTTTAATGACATAAACCTGAGAACTCCATTTTCAATGTTTATACCAGTTTACTTGAAACAAAAGCGATCAAGTAAGAGCATTGTGGAGGTGCCATGATCACAAATCACAACCTACTTCTCTACTCATTTTTGAGGATTATCGTCCACTTGATCACCTTTGATTTCAGAAAACTTCAGCATACCCTCGAGCATACCTACCTACAGTTGTTTTCATATTTGTCAAAAGATGTTTTTATTTAAATTATCTCTCCCAATACCAATACAAAAAAGCAAAAATGTTAGCGAGCGTACGCATGGATTATACCGATTGAGAATGTATTTATATCGATAAGATTTATGAAAAAGTATCAATAGTTTTCTCTTGATAATTACTGCTACTTATCTATTAGTCGATAATTATCAGAGATCGACAATTTTCGACAAGTGTCAGTAATAATATTATCGACAGCTAACAATCATTATCGATAATTATCCAACGTTATCGATTATTATCGAAAGTTATTGATAATTATCGATAGTCATCAATTAACGATTAATCGATAATTATCAGACTAAACAGACTTAAAAATTTCATTTATCGCCCAGCACTATTTAGGAATAGATAGAGCAACTAAACATTAAATTCACCCCTCGACTCGAGGGTCGCTGTAACGCAGTTACGCAATTACACAGCCCTGAAGACGCCCTACACCTCAGATGCTTCGGTTTCGATAATGTCTTTGTTAGGAAATCACGCATTCTATTAGTGCCACATCTCTACTGCATGGTCTCCTTTCAATGTCAGCGAAGTGTCGAAGCCACAGTGCCGCTTCGTCCACGGTATTCTTGACCCGCTCCTTTTCTCCCAAAAATCTCACATCGCGCGTGATGAGGACTTTTCTTCTCTTAGTTGACTAGATTCGGTACGGTTTTGATTCGTTGGCGTGGCACTCGCGTTCACAAGATTTTGGCGTTTGGAATGGTCTATCGCGAAATAGTTCGAACTCTTTGCACAAATATATTGTCGCGCCACTGTCGAAACCCGTAGACAGACGTTGTTGACGCGCTTCCCGCTACCACCTTTATTCTTGTTATGGCACTCAGAAGCCTTGTGACCTAGTTCAGGGCATTTGAAGCAGCACAGCACCGGAGTGTCCTTGTGTTGTCTTTTATTCGCCTGGGATTTTCTGCCATCCCGTCGTCGGCCGTCCTTATTCGCCATCATAGCGCCGGATACGTCACCCCGCGTTAAAGGGTACGAATATAGTGCATCGACGCGACAGGAGGCAAGCGACGCGACGAGCGACGAGACGAGAGAATTATAGTGAAGCGTCGCGATTTTTACCTTTTTAAAGTTGAGTTTGGGTAGTTGTCGAGATGCATTCTGACAGTGAGGATGAAATTCTGTTTGATAATCCAGCATTGCGTTTGTTATTAACAATAAGAAATAGAGAGTGTGCTGTACATCAAATAAACCAAGAACGGCGTAAAGTTGGACAATACCATACTCTATTTCTGACACTGAAAAATCATCCAGATAAATTTTTTGAATATATGAGAATGGATATGTTCACTTTTAATTATATTCTTGATAAAGTGAATTAATTAACTGTTCAGTCTGCATGGTAGGTACTGTTGACACAGGCGTTCACAAGGAGTCAAGCACCTACCTGCCGCGCGCATGTCGCGCGGTAAGAAATGCCAAATCTTAATCGAGTCTCGTCGCTTACTTGTCGTTTTAACGACAACGTGTCGCTTATATCTTCACTATACACGCTACGGTTTGGAATACGTTAAAATAATTCAGTCTCGTCGCTTGCCTCCTGTCGCGTCGCTGCACTATATTCGTACCCTTATACTGCCGCGCGCGATGATCCTGCGCGCGTCGATATATTCAATCATTTTGAGCGCAGAGCCTCCGGCTCTTGCATTCAATGGCACAGCGAAATACGTCGAAACTGGAAGGCAAACTGTGTAGTAAGACGATCGTCAACAAGTCCGGGTTGGTGACGTCCATAAAGTTCAGCTTGAACCAGACGTAGAATTAGAATTTTGAACCAAATACAGGGTGTTCAATTTAAAAGCGTGTAAGGCCCCTTACTAGGTGATCGCGCCCTGTATAATTTAAAATATGCACAATATTAAGATTATCATACAGAAACACAATCTCGCCAACTCTTACTGATTATATTGGCACTCGATTAATTTGACGTAACGCCCCACAAACAACTCGGCAATCCTTGACGTTGTGAAATAATAGTTATACTAATCCATATTTCATATTGGGGTGTTACAGGATGCAAACGCTACCTTATTACAAAATTTAACCGGTAGTGCCCTCAATACTGAAAATAAATGGGCTTGGCTGCAGTTGGGCTTAAATTTCTTGGAGCAAGAAGATTATACAAATGCCACCGACACATTGAGATGTGTTGTACGTGCGAATCCAAATGATAGGTAATTATTATGCGATCTGACGTTCCTTGAAATCCTTGTTTTGTTAGCTACTGTTGGGAAAGTTTGGCCGACGCGTATATGGCGAGAGGTGCTTATACTTCAGCTTTAAAATCGTACCAAAAGGCTACCGAGATTCAACCGAAATCACTGTATCCACTATTGCAAGTTGCCAACATAAAAAAGGTATCTGCTCTGGCGCTTTGGGTTTCGATTGTAATCGACAATTGCTTTGTAGAAACTAGGCGACTTTGTCGAAGCCCACTGTGATTATGAGTCAATTCTTCGAAGTAATAAGCATTACGTGCCTGCATTGAAAGGCTTAGCCGAGACTTGCATAATGCAAGCTAGGCAATTTACAAGAGATCAGCGGTTGGGAATTGCGCGAGACTACGCTGAGAAGGCATTGGATATGGTTACAGTGTATGGTGCAACTGCCATTGGGGTGTGTTAAATAAATGATCACGTTTCAGTGGAATTCGCCAACAGAATGATTTGTGTTGCCTTTGGAAATTGGCTGGTGACAGTTGTGTTTTGATTGCGAAGTTACCAGATAAGTACTGTTGCGCTTTAGCCTTAAAGGCGCTGGCTGAAGGATGCGCGTCAGAAGAAAATGTTGTTTTAGAACGCGAGGAGTTGCTTTTATTAGCCGAGCGGTACCTATGCAATCAAACAACGCTAGCATTTGTAAAGTTTTATTTTAGTTGTTATCATAAAGCTCTGTCGATGATGGATGTTCAAACGATGCTTTGGTATGATTTGGCGTCGTGCTTTGTGTTACATGCGCATTATTCTGATGATAAAGACAAAGCAGAGAAATATTATTCCAAGGCGGCAGATATCTTGGAACATTGTGTCTGTACAGAAGCTTCATGTTGGCAATTTTGGAATTTAATTGGCGTTATAGCTTTTAAAAGAGGTTTGTCGAGTACCTTTTATACAGTTTATTTAGAGTTGGTTTGGTAGATAAAAAAGATTATGCGTTGGCTCAACATGCACTTATAAAGGCAGTTACTGCAGATGATGGCAGTGCGGTGGCTTGGTGTAATTTAGGAACTTTATATTTGGTTTTGGAAGAACCAAAACTGGCCAATGAAGCATTTTCACAAGCACAACGTGCAGACCCTAATTACGTGAACAGTTGGATTGGACAGGTGAGATTTTATAATTTATATGTGCAAAGGGTTATGTACAACTGAGTGAAATTTACAATAATTTTCCTGCTCAGAATCTACCACTGGTATAAACTCACGTTACTTATTTTATTTGCATCAGGCTTTGATAGCTGAGAGTATGGTTATGGATGACGCTATGGACCTATTTAGACACAGTACACAATTAGGATTTCACGTGGAAGGTGCTATTGGTTATGCAAATTGGGTTTGTCAAACACTTCAGAATATGAAGCCGCGTGTTGAACTCTATTCTATTCATAATATGCATGCCATTCCTGTTGCCTGTGATGCTATGACTTGGTATACAGGTAAGTTTACATACATTTACCAGGATATTGAATTTAGAGATAAGGATGAACATAGTGTTACTACTCACTTTTGGGACCTTTGTGCTGCCTCCCTGTGATTAAGTCCTGCTGTTCTACAGCATCGCTCTACAGTCTCGCCACACTAACCTTGATTGTTTGATATTTGCTGTAAGTAGTACCTACGATCCCTATTTTTTGTACTCTGTGAAGGGCACAATTTGTAATAATATCTAGGGTGCAGTCAAGTGCGCAACTTCCGCCAAAACTAAATGAAACCCCATGGCACATGATCGTCAAGTAAAAAATTACAAACCTGTCAGGACCAACGTTGTGTTGCGAAAGGAGTTGCTTGAGGAGGTCTGTGTGTTACACAGTAAGATAGTGGCAAAATACCACTGTCTTGTATAGTCATGATAAAGTTCAGAGGGCAACATGATAATAAAATATTGCATTGTTTGTATTCGAGCAGGGGGAGAGGGAGGGGAATGAGTGGAAATTTAACCTTCTATCTGACTTGACTTTTCGGGCCAGGCGAAAGCAGGTCTAGGACTGAGTCCCATAGGCGGGTGCAGTCGCTGCCTACCGAATCAAGAGGAATTTTCACATTCTCTACTTCTCTACTAAGGAGGGCTAAGGTTTACTCTTTTTATTTTGACTCGAGAAACCAATTATGCTGTCTGTCAACAAAAGCATCATCATTTACTAATTCGTATCGTATGGGTGGCAGTACGATAACAAATTCAACAACTATATTGCGCCCTCACATAAAACAATCAAAATCCCCCGACCCATTGCACAAGCCGATAACGAAAATCATAATTGAATTTCAGTCACCTTTCTGTTAGTGTTAACATTATAAAAGCTATAATGTGGAAAATTCCACTACAAGTAAATACGTACACAAAATATTACAAGATAGGTACTCTAAATTGTAACAACGCCCTGTATATTAATCTTAAATGAAAGCCACCCACACTAGTGGAAAGGTTTCACTTTAACTGCGTAAAATTATTGGGATACTGTCTGTCTTGTGAGATCTGTAGCGTTGGTCTCAAGTTAAAGTAAAAAGCTCAAAACTGCTATCATTTGTTGATAAAAAAGCTTTATTTTTGGTTTCCATAATGAAATTAATAAAGTCAACGAAATAGGTTTTATTGTTTATCCTATGATGATGGAATGAAACGATTGAATAAATAGTGTGGAGAATGTTAGAGAAATGATTAAAAATTACGACAGTGTGGGCCCAATGTTTTGCAGTCTGTTACATTTGTTCTATATTTCATGAAATCCGTGTCGCTAAAATTAATACCTAAGTTTAATACATCATCACAGAGAAGAATCTTTGTTACCTAAAGAGGTGCAGGCTGAAAGCTAACACAGAATCATTTTGTGCGGATTGATGTGCTTCGCATACAAATCTCATTTTGCATACTTTCTCCTTAAGATGCATAGCCTCAAATGCCATTTCGGTTAAATCGGCTCTAGAATGCATAATGAAGGCTTTAGTGATTTTTTCAAGAACTTACTTTTTAATAATCGACTTAAAGAAGTCCATATTTCCAAATAAAGAAACTCCAATGCTTCTCGCAAAATTAGATGTGGTTCCATAGGTGGATTGAGTGGGCGTAGGATTGCGAATTGTGGAATATCTGTGCAAAAAACTCGGGCTGTTCATAAATACCTTTTTTTGGAAATAGTCCAATGGGGGAGCTCCATATTTGTGGTCGTCGTAGATTACTTTTGTGTCATGACAGTTACATTTATCTGCAATCTTTGTTTGATACACCCATAATTTAACAGTGACTTACCTTTACTACTCACGTAGTACAAAAAGGCAAAAGCCTTTCCTGCTAAGACCCAGAAACTTATAAACGTGCCAATTAGAAATATAATCTTCACTTTGATTGCCAAAAAAACCCAATACTGTATAATACCATCTTGGATGCTCGTTGTTAGTTAAATGTTATACTAAGAATAGTACTTACGGTGGAAATGAAATGGGTACTTGAGAGGATTTTTTCTGCTTACACCAACTTCATTCTCTTGTGATGCTGTGCAGCAACTAACAATAACAAAGACGAAGATTATGGAATGAAACATGTTAATTGTACTAACTGTGTATAGTACTCTGTTACTTATATACCTATGTTGTCCAAACTACAATGTTTATTTTCTAATTAGTGGTGCAACACTTTTATTTTTAGATCATTCACATTTAGTAGGCCAAGAAAATTGGTTTGTTTATCACAAGGTCATAAGAAATTTTAGAGAAACTGCATTAAGTACTTTTTTGTTGTATGTGAAATATTTGTTTTCTCTAGCTTTTCACGTCTATGGTAGCCCACCGTCTCTCACAAATTCATCTATGGAAATGTTCGTTTGTCATTTTGTTATTGTTATTGTTACTTTTATCATTACAATACTCATTTCCTCCTAAGTATATTAATTAAAGTTGATCTCTTTAATTCTTCTAAAGAATCTCATTTCTATTTTTCTTTACTTTCTGATGTTTTTTCTAATTAGCGTCACTTTCACATATTAGTGACTTTCCTTATGCTTGTGTTTTGATTGCTGCGGACAACGAATGTTTGACTTATTCTTTTTCCGCATCAACCCCTGTGAAAAGCATGTCTCATCGTTATGTGTTTAATTATCAGTACCCTGTGTCTGTTCCTGCACGTTTGTATAGCGTCATTCGCTGCATTTGGCATATGACAGAGAGACAGCAACAAATAGGGGTGGTCACTATAGGAAGTACATCGTTTTCTAGGTCCGCAAACTCTACGTTACCCATCTACAGGGTACATAGTTCTACAATACCTTTTAAAATTAAAACCTTTAATTTATAAACATATGCCAACTGTCAAAACTAACAAAAACAAGATATTATCCAAATAAAGTCAGGGCCCTACTGGGTAATTTTAAAAACTTTACTTATTTAGCCAACTACCGAAAATAGATTTTCTAAATAAATAAGAAAATAACATTCTTGTTTCACAATCTACCAGTGGTGCACTGACAAAAAATTCAGGGGTCGAAAAAGGAACATGACCCTTGAAAAAACAACACCCTGTAGATTCTCCCTATCATTGACTTAACCAACGATGTAAGCCCTTCAGCGTACCTAACATATTTCAAATTTGAGCGTAATATCTCAAAAACTGCAGGAAATAGAAGGAATAAAAAATTTGAAATTTAACACCCTGTAGATCGGTAACGAAAAGTTTGCGGACCTATGTTTGTTATAAAACTTTTAGTCATACAATAAGCCAAAGAATTAGCCGCTTGCATATTTACATCATGTATATTTCTGTGCCCCACGTTGGGCACCAAATACAAATGTGCAATGGCACTAAACTACAAGGAGATTATTTAAACAAAATTGACAACTAATAATTCTAATAAATCGTTATTTACGTCAAAGTCAGAAAAATGACAGATTACTGGCGAGGAAATATTGAAGTACAAGGCGTCTTTGGGGCGAATACTTTAATTTCCGAGTTTCATATAGAACTTTTGGTTGTTTGTCAGTGATGATTATAGGCATTTGGCAATGTGACAGGTGCGGCAGGAAAAGTGATAGGGCGGCCGGTGAAGTAACAGGTGTAGCTGGTAAAGTGACAGGCGGCAGGAAAAGTAATCTGGTCTGCCTCTGTCGTGGAAACTAACACTTACCTGACATAAAGTAGGCATGAAAATTAAGGTTTCATGACGATTTTGGATTAAAAAAATTGATCTCGAATTCAGCTAACATGATCGAATCTTTTGGCCTCAAATCTCAAATTAAACCAACTTTTAAAAAAAATTGAAATGCACATACAGGGTGTCCTATAACTATTTCAGGTGCCGAAATCAAATAAAACATCCGCTTACACAACAACGTTTATGCTAGCATTTTCCCGCGACTTCGCACGCACTTGATCCCGTTCCCATGGGAATTTCTGAGTACACCTAAATGTCAAGTCTCTATCTTCCACAGTTTCGACTAAAATATAAAATCCGGTTTTTTCCCTTTCCTGTAGGAATTTCGCGAGATCCTCTTTTAGTGCCCCCTACAATCCCTTACCTTTGAATAAGTATTACTTATTTAATGCCCGTACCTATACACATTTTTCTCATTTGAAAACCCTCACCATTATGTATATAGGTTTTCCACATTTTCATGAATAGGGGCCATGATAGTCCTATCCACTAGTCAGGAGAATTAGACTGTACAGTTACAAAATTTTGTTTGGAATAAATGTGTGAGCGAAAGCTACTCAAGTTTTTCTTTGTTTGCAGAAACATTCACGGATGATCCTTGTGGTTGGAATATGTTAGGATTATTAAAAGGTCGCATGGGATTAAATTCGGAAGCAACTTTGGCATTTCGAAATGCCCTACGACTCAGTAGAAAGCAGACAAGAGATAAAGTTGCCATTAATTATGGGCACATACTTTTTAAGTCTCGTAACTACAAGGAAGCAATTAAAATGTTTAATAACGTCGAAGAGGCGACGTTTAATAGCGGAAGTGGTTTGGCTCTTTCTTTGTTTAAAGGTTTGCTTCTTTTATGTTATAAACTGTACTCTGAGGTGTTTCATAGATGAGCAATACGAGGAATCGTACGAAAAATATGATCAGGCTTTGCATTGGTTAACTGAGGAGGAGGGTCACCAGTCGGATTTATTGGTCGCCTTAGCTTCAATTGTTTACATGTTTCAGGGTCCCGATCCGGCGAAAACGCTCTTATTTCAAAGGTACTTTCAAATTTTGTACTGCAATTTAACGGCCTGAATACAATTTTCATCACTGATCTACAATTAACCTTATTTTTTTAGCACTGAATTGAGTCCACCATCTTCATATGGGTTTTATGCTACCTTATCATTAGGCTTATTACATGGCGATCCAAACTTGGCCAATCTTGTTCTTAAGGAATTACACAAGATGCGTGATGTTCCACAGTGCCTGCCCCACTATGCGACCCTGGTTTGCCACACATATGTGTTACAAGTTGTATCTCATATATAGGAAGTAAATGGTGAAGTTAGTGATTTTAGGGCCAGCATGAAACCGCAATTAGAGAAGTATCCAAGCTAATCCATAGACATCCAAATCAAGCATCTTTATGGTTGACACTTTCCATTTTATTGATACGTTCGTATTCTAAACGTTCCCAATCCATAGCAGCCGCAGCCAGATGTGCTCAGCAGGCGGTAAAATTGGGACGAGGCCATATCGATGTAAAAAAGGTAATTTCTTGGACAGTATTACTGAAACTTAAAGTCTTTTAATTTTTAAGGTGCTTTGTATTGCGTCATTGGCATCATTTATTGCGGGTGACCACCAGCAGGCATTGAAGTCGGCGCAAAAAGCTATACACTGTTACCCGGATGTCGCAGAATGCTGGGCAGTTTTTATCCAGAGTGTTATGGTTTTACAAAACAAGAAATCAACATTTTCGCATAAGGAGTGGCTACAAAAATGCGTTAGACATTTTAAAGAAAATTTGGAAAGCTCAAAGTTGCTAAGTACGTGGTTAGATAAAATTATTGTACCAAAGATGATGAATATGCGTTAACAAAGATGTTTGGAGGACAGGCAGAATAAGTGTTTGAAATTGGTTATATTATTATTACCTACGCAAAGAAAGGTTCCGAGCGTAAAGGGTAGGCAAAGGTAAGCGTGCGATAATTGTATTTGCTATGTAGTCAATAAAACATTCAGCGAATTAAGGGTATCTAGTTTTCATTGTTTTTGGATCAGAGATTAATTCTTTTATGCCATTTTGACACTTTATACCTATAACACAACTATTGTAGACTGAGCACAGTAGTAGCCCTAGTTTTGGTGAAAAGGTGTAACAACACTGTCAGTCTTTTTTATAGGAATGGTGGTATATCATTAACATAAATTAGGAAGGTCCCAAAATACTATCTTGAGGCGGCAATTTTTGTCAAAAATATAATTTTAATTTTCCTACGAGCTATCAATTTTCCCTGGAAAGGCCACCTTCGAGTCATGGCGACACATATAATGAACTGACGAGCCATACATTTGACACAATTTATGTTACCATGTACTACAACTACAAACGCCAACGCTCAGTTAAAATATGGTAAAACATATGTATATTTACTTAATAGATACATAAATATTTAATAAATAACGAGTATATTGCTTCAGTCGTTGATGTTCTCATTGGGTGGTTTAACATACACCGGTGCATTTGCTTCCCACCCTACAACATGATCTGTAACCTTAACTTGTATTACATTAATTAACTATTTACCATCTGGAACAGCTAAATCAATGTCCACATCAACAAAATCCGGGTTTAAGCCCAGGTCACTTTCTTCACTCTTTTGAGTATTCACCTCAATGATGTTCTCTATCAATTCGCTACTGTCTTCTTTGGTTTCATCAATCATTATTCTGCTATCTATGGTCCAATTTCTATTAATGTATTTGAATATGTTACGGTTATTACCTGATAATGTTGGGATTGCGACTACTTCTTTGGGAATACATGTGCTAACATTGTATCTCTGAAAATATGTACTTTACTTAACAGACATGTCACAAAATTAATCACAAGAGCTAAAAGAAAGAAAGAACAAAGCGTTTTCTTTAACCAATCGGAGAAAAGCTTGTCTAGAAATGCGGACTGCAATACTACAGTGCAGTTGTTTGTATTAAACTGAAAACGTAAATTACCATTGTCACTTGTATGTCAGGATTGTAGTAATCGTACAGTTTCACATTGGCATCCATTCGCGAACCAATTCTTGAATGTTCCACTATCGTAAATGGAACACAAATAGGTTCATTATCGATCTCAGTAAAATATAAAACGACTCTGTTAATACTCTCTTCAAACTTTTTCACTTCTGCAATTAAAAAAATTAAACTTTGGTCCATGGATGTGTACCCTACTTGACTGATTCTCTTCAACTAATCGAAATAGGGATGCTCTGTCAGGTTCATATCCTGACGGCAACGTGATTTCCAAAATCGCCATGTTTGAGTGTATTGCATTACCTACATAAGATACACAGGCGGACACTACAGCCATTGAACATTGATCACTGCTAGAAACTGAATCAACATCAACAGCCAATTTAAATGCCTCGCTGTTTGCGACACTTTCCAAATTGTAGTCTAAATTGGACTGAATCAGAACACATCCTTTTCCCTCAATTGTTACATCGACTTTATTAGGTAACTTCTTGACGATTTGTTCTTTAGTCTTTAATCGGTCTTTAGACTTGATAATTATTTCGTTTTCTTCCTGCCCAAGTGCGACAGTTACGTGCAAATCTGTTGTAGAGCTGTGCACCAGTAGTGCATACTTTGTAATTGCATCTAATGCGACCACTGTATCCTGAAAAGTCGGTATAAATAAATGAAACTATTAGTGTGGCATACCTGTGTCGATATAAATCCACCATGTCCACCGCGTTGAGACGTTAACCAACGAACGGCCGCATTTGCGTAAATTAAGTTTTCGGTACTATTTTGGTACACTAAGGACATTAAAACGTAGGCTGTCATTTCAATGTTTGTGGACGCTGCACCTGTCGGGAAAATTACACAGCTTTTAATTCAGACAAATCGACAGGTTATATTAAATTATGAAAAAGGGCGAGCGCGCATGCGCACACTAGAAGGGCAGAATTTCTCAGTTTTAAACTAGACGTCTGAAAAACTCCGCGCGAACGTATGCGCAGAGGTAAATTTTTTATTTCTGGACAGATCTTATTAACATTTTAACAGTAGCTCCTATTATTATAACCCGTGAGAAGTTGCGCAAGTGCAAATGCGCAGAGGTAAATTTGTTACTTGTGAACTGACTTGACTGAAATATTAACAGTGGCACTTTTTAGTAAAGGATAATCGGTCGATTATATTAAACTTTTTTTAACAATATGACACTATCACCTCTATCTGAGCAAAGTATAATATTTTTATTGTTTAATTTCGTCAATAGCTTCAGTCTTAATTTTTTTTAGATTCTTTTCAACATTTCAGATTTCTTTGATTCTTCAATTTTTTACCATTTTTAAGTTTTTAGCCATTTAACGAAAATCAGGACAAACCGTTATTTGAAAAGCACCTTCTGTTAAAATTTCAGAAAAATCAGTCAATCGACAAGAGAGTTGGTTCTACGCATGCGCAATTAATGTTTTACAAACCAGCCAATTTTCTTTTTTCTATCGTACCTATCATTTAGTAGCTTCCTCAGTTAAATTGGGGTTTAAATCAAGAACTTTGTCCTAAAATGATCGCTAAAACTAAAACTGAGTTTTGGAGTATAATATTTTATTTTTTGCTATAACTTATTTGTAAGTGCCATACAAAAAATCCTTCCTTGGTGCAAGCCTCTACACCATAACGAACCAATAAACAGTGAAAAAAGTAGCGCAATAGAGAAGACCTAATTTTATAGTGACACAACCGTAGGGACAAAATTGCCACAATAGCGCATTTTTTATTTTTGTGCGCTAAAGAAACTTCTTTTGGACTATATTTGATTTGCGCTTACGCAACTATTTTTTAATGAAACGGATATGTTCAAATATGTTTGTAATTTCGTGAAGATTGAGATGTCTACATACAAAATTTGATTTAAATATCTTAAATTAAAAAAAAACGGATTGCGCTATTATATTCGTTATGGCTGGCTGTCCGGCTGAGATCTCAGCAATTACAATAGTTAGAGACTTCAAAATTTCACTAAAAGCTTTCTGCTAGTGTAGATGTGTAGGCTCTAGTCTATTTGAGATGAAATAGATAATTTTAAACTTCGCTAATAAAATACTGATCGATATTACCAAAAATGCGTTTTCATCATACATGCTGATTTACAACTTGTTTGCTCTGAGACGTACTTGAGGAAGAACACCCTCAATCAAGGGGACAAGAGACACATTGATTTAAGTGATAAATTGCATGCATACCTGATGAACTCCACCACACCAAATTGTCTTGTTGCGTAGCTACTTGCAGAAGCTTGCTCAAGCAACGCTTGGCCTCACTTTCCCATCCAATTAGAGACAATGCATAGGTACTTATTGCCAGAGTATATTTATCAGGGGAAAAGTGGCCCCTTATACAATATTTTGCGTTAGTTTTCACTTTTTCACTTAATTCAATTCCCGATTCCAATAAACTAATAATGACATACGACGTCAACGCCGCCGTGCTGTTCTCAGTAAGCGTACCACCCTAAAACAACACTTAAAGTAAGCAAAGAAGTGATATTTCAATTTAAACCATGTCGTGGAAAACATGCGAGATTGTCGCAAAACACCCATTCTCAAGCTGATTATTGATAATCCACCGTACTGCGTTATTAATAACGTTTTGGTCAATATAAACATACTCTTTGGATTGTTGCAGGACTTTAACCACAAATGCTGTTAAAAACGTCGATCCAGACTGGTCATGGTAACCGAACGCCGAAAATGAGCCATCGTTGTGGACGTAATCCAGAATTCGTTGATACCCTGAAAGGACCAAGGTATCTTTTACACAAAATCCGTGCATGCTTACCAATTTTAAGATTACGCCTGGCACGTTGTTGCAGTGAAGGTGTTAAACTTCCTGTTGCTTTCAAATATTGTAAAATGAAAAGGTTGGGCGCTAGAGTTGCCATAATTTGTTCACCGCAACCAGTTGGCACAACGAGTAGTTTTTCCAAATTCTACAAGGATTCAATGTTTCTTGGATCACTGATACTGTATCTTACATGAATTGTAGGTCCTAACAGATCACCATTAATAACTAACTTCGCTTTAGCGGAATTTTCAATCATATCTGTCGGTAATTCCAATGGCCAGCTGATGTTGTTAATTTGAGTTGTGTCTACAAGGAACTAAAATTTTCATGGGCGACATTGAAATAGTAATTTTTACCGTTGGTGCATAGAATAACTGACTTGGTAATGGTCACGGGATGCCCTTCTGCTTCAATAACTACTTCTTTTGCGACCATGTCTCTAAGTAAATTATACATAGTTAATGCATAACAGTACAACACGTTGCATAAAGAAGGAAGGGATATGAATTAAGGGCGACCCGATTAGTTTACGAGTTGTGAACTCGATTATACTCGGCGAGGTAAATCATGAAGTGGGGTTTGCAGATTGAAATAATTGATTTGACGAAAATAGTGATCTCACTAATACCTTCTATTTATGATGACTTCAGGTCCACATTCCTCAGGGTAGGACGATTCGATTTCCGCCATTACGTTTATACTCGATTTGCCAAATATAAGTCCTTGCAGTGTAAACAGCACCGTTTTGCTTTCTCTAGCTGAAATACAGTGAACTTGGCTGCGTTTTTCAGTGCCTTCTGGCATAATCAATCCATCTGAAAATCCCAACGTAACTCGCACCTAATTTAAATATCGTATGCATTCAGAACTGAAAGTGCTATACTCACAGGTAGGCTATGATTTAAGTAATTGTATAGTATTACATCTAAATGTAAATACTCATAACGTTTAATGGAAGGTGGCGACACCACTTCAACGAAGAACGGTAAAAATACAGTTATCTCAGTAGGTCGACTTATTCCAACCCCTAATTTTTGTGAAATACACAATGTGTTGGTTACCCAATTTGTTATTGTGTGTGGTAAGTCTCTAGAAATTTTAGTGTGATGTTGTCTACAAAATAACGTACAGAGATCCTCATGCATTGACATCGTTCTTTTACCCAATGGGAACCAACTCCCACAACCAAGTCTCCGGAAAGAATGATCTTAAATGACTTCCATAGCTATCCGCATTGATGTTGTAGTACGACTCTGGCATAGAATTTGACAAAAACTCGGCAGCTGCAATAAACTCATCGTTCTGCAATTGATTGCATATATTTTTACTTACCCCTCGAATCGGGTAGGTTACTGCTTTCTGCCGGTTCATGAATCATTAGTGGGCCTACAATTGATGTGTGTAGGAAGGCAATTATTGTACTTTGTTTGTACACTTACTTACCATCTTGTAAACACGGTTTCATAATTATTTTCATGTTGGTTATAACGACAACTCCAAAACTCTGAAAGAATTGTAAATATTCGACTGTCCGTGACCTTTTTCTTGAGCATTTATTATTTATTTTGAAATTATAGTAAAGAAAAGATTACCATGAACAAGTGTTTAGAAGCCGTTTATCATTACTATTACCTACTATATGTTGCAGATACTTGATGAGAAAGTTTTGAGGAGTTTCTGTTTTAAATAGAATGATATATTATGCTGTTTTGTTTGTCTCTTGGGGAAAAGATCGATTAGCCATTTATAATCGATTAATATTCATCATAATCGTTTTCCGTTTTTATGAGAATCGACTATCAGATAATCAATCATTGTTATGATATTGATTGGTCGATCAATCCAATATTGGTATTGATCAACTACGGGAATGTCAGATTCCATAGTATCTTCATGTTCCTCAAAGTCTTCAGATTTCTAAGATTTTTAGTATTGTGACGTAAATTTAATTACGTGGTTTTATTTATTTAATTTACAATAAATGTAGAACATCACACGAATGCTAGCACGAACGTATCAATGTAGGAACTGAACTCGAAACACAATTCGATATGTTTATGTAGCAAACAACAGGCTTTCTAAAATGTTCTCAAGTGCTCAAGGACACTTCCGAATGTTCTCAAGCAAACACGTCATATTTCTAGTAAAGTCACATTCGCCTTTGTTCTTTATCGCTGATGACTAATCTATCATGGCGCCTCGTTGTCTATCGAGATTTTTGGACTGTTTGGTACAGTATCATAAGATTATTAAGGTCTATGATGATTCTATACAATGAGTGAGCAACAAAATTTGGATTCAGAGTTGGCCCCTGTATCGTGTAATTTTTTTGAATTTTTGGTTTTATGTTTGAATGGGCGGGGTATCAGGCAAGGCTGCTCTACCAACCCAACCCCCTATCCTATATAACTATATAACTAGGGACCCTTAGTACCGCAGTCCAACTTCAACTGAACCAAACGAAAGGCGACCGTTATTATCAATTATTTACAAAAGTTGATTATTTAACATTTCATAATTCAATTTATTAACTTAACATTAACTTGTAAGTACTTATAATCGCACACCCTTTCCTTGGTTAGGTATACTACTTAGTAACATAATACAGATGCATATTTAAAAAAAAATGCACTATTTGGAATTCTTGGAATTTTTGCTTTTTTTTTTAATTTTTCTGAATTTGGGTTTGTGTACTTAACTTTATAGTTTTCCGGCTTCAGGGAACAAATTGAATTCTGTTCTGGTTTTACGTGAGTTTTTGAATTTTTTTTGGATTTGCATATATTCGAATATTTTAATGTTTTCTTTCCATTGCTGCTGGTTTCATATTCACATGTTCATGGTACTTGTTTCTTATTCAATTAATAAATGTAATTGCTTCAAATATTAGCAACCACCATTATAATTATGAGGTGACATCAAATTCATGTAAATAGTAAATTATGGCAATAAATAACAGTAATAATTACATCAAAGGCTTCAAATGTATCAAACTGATTTGATGAACTCATTCCATAATCCCTTTTACTCCTTTTTCGTGGACTTTCTTCTGCCGCAATTACTACAAATTAAAATCCTTATTGTATTTTTACAACTGCAGTGCGTTAATTCTTTCACTTATTAATTGTTTTAAGCTCATTTGTGGTGTTACATGTACATTTGCGATTTTTTTACTCTGGAAATTAACAAAGTTTATTTTCTTCAGATTTTTTATCAAATGGTCGTTACATATTGGCACTAGATCTGACCTTACCCCTTGATACTTGATACTTTGACATATGCCTGATGGCATCGCCGCGCCGCCTCCTCCATGATATAGTCAACTGTCATGGGGATGCGTCCCTGATAGGCACTATCAGGGGCGTTTCACCACTACTTTTGTTGCCATCGCGCTGGGACGCGACATATGCCAAACAATGGAGGATTGGGGGGGGGGGGGGGTTGTGGGGAGGCTAACTGGGTGTTATATGACCCGAAAGTACTAAACTTATTTTCCATGATTTCAATTGGCAACATCATGGGAACCAACCACTTTGTGCCACATTTCCGGGTACACACAAAACAAAAGAATCAACCATTTCGATTGATTAAGATGAAGCACTCATAGGATGTTCAAATAGAATGTAACACCCCAAAATTACTCCATATAATTTTGATACTGGCCCAACTTCTTACCTGCTGATTTCTTCTGAGAGCGAGGTAGGCAATTTAACTTATTCGAATGTTTTGGTGCGTGTTCAACTAAAAACGATTCTAAAAGTGCCTTAATGCCCAACTGTGTATTCTGAGCGACCGCAACTGCTTTATCAATTGCAGTAACTGCGCACAACGATTGTGGAGAAGTTTTTATGGTAAATGATGCTTTTTCGCCTGGATAATACTGACGGCTCGAAAATGAGGTTTCTACCTAAAACAATGTGTGCATTTCTCATTTTAAATCGCTTTAAATACCTTGTTCATTAGGCAATTATGGATTGGGACCTCCAAGTTTGCAGCAACTACTTCGCCATTTTTCAAAACGTGGTATATAATTACTTCATACCTGGCAATAATATTTATGTCCATTTTAAATTTTAGCAGAAACTTGCTAGAAGAGGCTTCTCTCTTGGTATACCTGTGTGTGCTACCAACTACATTTGCCAGCTCTGTGAAATTAAATAAACGGTGTTTGTGTATAACACCATTTATTGTACCAATTCTGTGAATGTTGTTACGTGCTTTGATCTAATATGAAACACAGATTTTATTCTGTGAACTTTTGCAGAACGCCTTACCATATAATGAAAATCGATTCGTTCGTGATTACGTAACTTAGGTATGGCATAGTGAATTGTAAATTGTTGCAGTTCTTTGCATTTTGCGATTCCTCGGTGCGTCTGATCTATTCGAATGTAACTTCCACTGTGAGAATGCCAACGGTTAAGTGTAAGGTAGGCGTTAATTTCTTTACGTAAAGCGTCTGGGTATTTCTGTTCTCTTTTCCACTCTAGCTGCAGAGTATGGTTTAATGATTTGGCCTACAATTAAGTGCCTCGTCAATTTAAAAACCAAGATATTAGCAGTTTTGGTGCAGGACAATAACTCTGTTCTAGTCATACTTACATATAACCGTATTTGAATGATATTATCTTTTACAGGAAGTATGTTAAAAGAAATGGTATTGTCTCTGCCAAAAGTAAAATTCGAGCACTGTTTAATGTCCACAATGTTCCAAATTTTTTCTACTGCAACATTGTAACAAACTACAATGGTTTCACCACTGAGTGGAACAAAATTTTCTACTGCTCTAATTAGTCCATAGTATGGCAGTCCGGGTTGAAAGTGCCTATGGGTATCGATAAACTTCAACTTAAACGGATGGTTAGTAATTGTAATACTAGAAGTTATGGTTTCCGATCGATCCGAACCCTTCTCTGTTATTGTTGCTATTACATTTATGTCTGTGTTGATATATTGTTTCAAGTTTAGTTCCTCATTGGAAAATTCAATACGTGAGCATCCATTACGCAACTGAAAATACAGGTAGTTTGTGTTTACATGAAAATCAGTGGACATACCTGTTTAGCTTTGTTGATCGTCTGACGGTTTTCGTTCATTGTGATTCTAACCATTCCTATTCCTTTGACACTTTCTCCATAGAAGTACCTTTAACGTATACTATGTAATGTATATATTCACAATTAGAGACATACTTTCCACATAAATTAAATTTCACTCTGTGTGCTCCCGAGTAAATTTTTTGTGGAGTTTTCAAATTTATTGAAAATCGTGGTAAAACATAGTTACTGACCTCAAACGTTTTTGATGTTTCTATTAAATCAATCATCCATTTTCCCTAAAAATAATTGTTTCTTTTAATATATCCATTGAGGCCTAAGTAAATTACACGCAGATACGCTCGCATGGACCCTATGTGATTTACTGTCGTGAAAACAAGTACCACTTTCCATACGATTTTTCGTTAAAAAAAGTTCGATAATTTCATCACTATGTAAAAAACGAAATTTTGTATATTCGAGAACATGAAAACGAAACAAGGTAGTTCTTAATTTGTAATTTGTAAATATTCTTCAACTGCAACAAGGAAAAATCATGATTTCAATTTGATCCGACGCTCAAAACATGGCATTAGAAAATTCCTTTAACATTTTATTGAGATTCACATAGGCCTGATTGTACCATGATAGCTCATCTTCTGTTCACTTGATTGGCCAAATGAAGAAATTTTATTGGTTGCAATTCAAAAGCTCTCTACATAATCAAAATTTTTAATTATGTCAGTCATATGAACTGAAGTTGAACTGTCGTAGTACAACCGGCCCATATAACAGAGGTCCTATAATAAAAAAAACAGGCTGTTTCAAATTAAGTCAGCACTATTGCTCATTTTCTTAGTTGTTGGGTTAGAAAGACTGTTAAATTACCAAAATTGTATATTTTTGTCTACTGATTCCAAAACTGTAATAAAAAAAACAAAACAACTTCGCATTTAGATAGTATCAAAAAAGTAACTTTTAATATGGAACACCCTGTATATTATTACGTCACATGAAGACTATTAACTTCTCTACAAAAGTCAATTATTTTCGTTTCGATCTAGTTATTATCCATGAAAATGGTAAAAATGTTTGTTATAAAGTATGTGACCTCCAACTTGAAAGTTTATTACATAGTGCTGTTTAAGTTCACTTTCATGCTTTTTACGCGCCTTTTACTGAAGAAAATAAAACGTTTTTGTCTTTTGCACACCTTCTTTAACATAGGTAGGTATCTGTTGTAACATATGTAAGTTATTTTTATAGGTATTACAGTACTATATACGTTTGTTTATTTTCATTTATTAATGAATAAACAATGGTATTACTTAATTTCACCTGTTATTCTTGTTTTGAATACTATTATGTATTTTTATCATTTTCATGGATAATTAGATCCAAATGAAAATAATTGAAAAATCTTGGTTATTTGAAGTATTTTAGATATGTTGTATTAAGTGTGTATTAAGAACTTTTGTAGAGAATTTAGCTGTCAAATGGTATACTAACATACAGGGTATTCCGTATAAAAAAGTCACATTTTTGTTATTATCTGAAAAATGTGATGTTTTTTTTAACTACATATTTGGATTCAGTAGAAAAATTCACACTTTTCATAATTTAACCGTCTTTCTCACTCTACAACTAAGAAAGTTGGCAATAGTGCCAACTTAACTTGAAACGGACTGTAGGTATAGTTTTGTTCCGAAATAAATAAAGATTGTAGTACATGCTCAACAAATTTCATGAAATTCGTGTCATGTACTGTGTGGTCCAGAATTACAGTTCGAATTTTTTATCCGAATTTTCAATAAATTAATTGTGGTTTATTATCGTGCTAAAAAAGACCCGGCACTTTGTTCTTGGTAGCCATGAATTTGTAAGGCTGTCTGATTACACCAATAATTATCAGATTTTATAATTTTAATTGTGACTATAGCTCTATCCATAGAAGCCGCCATTTTTAGAATCTTAATTTTATACTTAAATAAATAATGGCTTACTTTTGTAACATCTGGTGGCAGTTGGTGCTCAAGTTGTACCAGACCCAATTCCGTTGGAATATTTTCCCAAATCGTGACTGTGATTCCATTGGGATTTAAAATTTTAATAACTGGTATCTACAAAACCAAAATATTATTTTACCTTATAAGCAGAAGTAATTTTTTTAGATGTACTTCAAAATTTCCATTTGCGGAATCTTTGTTTATATAAACAAAGGTTGCATTAAATAGTAGTAAATTACAAAAACAGGTAAAAATAGATAAGTGATATTATAATATAGGCATTCTTTTAAATTTTAAAATCCTATTTCATGGAGCTCCACTGAGGTTTTATGGAACAATAATAAGTACAACCTGTTTATATTAAATATTTAGTCAATATTTTTTTCATTAATATTGTCCAGTGTTGGTGTTGATATCAATAAAATTTAGGAATTACAACGCATATCTTCTGTTATCTGTTGATATGACTTAAAATTGTACTAAGCTATGGTAAGTGTGTTCCATTTGCTACTACAATTTTTGATACTACCAAAAGAATATTTGTCACCATTATTTACACAACTTGGTCCCAATTTGATCAACACCAGGTGGAGTTGTAATCTTGTAGTGAGTGTAAAGATGAACATCATTGTCATTTGATTTAGGAATTGGATGAAGTACATTTACAATATAATTATTTTACCTACAGCATGTTTAATGGGTGCCTTCAGATCCGGTGTCAAAACCAAAATTCGTATTTTGACCTTATCATTTGCCTTGTAGATATTTTTGTCCGTTTCTATGAAGATTATATTGTAGCCAGGATAGATCAGTACTGGTTCTTGTGTATGACCGGAATGCAATTTTCCATTTGCGTGAAACTGCATGTGCAAACTTGCAAATTGAGCAACTTTGACGTGCGATCGGAGTTTAGGAACTGCGATAGGGAAACATTCGTGATCTGTAATTTATAGTTGAAGTTCATCACACTGTAGCTATAAATACAAACTTATCGCAAGTTATTAGCATAATACTAAAATTGTGATAACACTATTTAGGGCAATTGAAAAGAGTATGTAGAGGTCATGGATGGATAAGTTAATTTAGCAAGTTTAGTTTAGAAAGCGGTTCTCACCTGAAGACATCAAGTGTGTGGTTGAGTGATGTTTTTCTCTAATTTTTATTTCTACCTTAACTTCTGGAGGCGGGATTGTATCATGTAAGGAGAGACAAACTGTTTCATTTTGTCCAGCTATTAGTGTTTTCGGAGATGTAAATATAAATCGCGATTTTCCTCTTTTCAAATAATCACTGAAATTCCTTACGTTTGGATTTTAATTTCTAACTGCCACTATTACCTACCTGTCATCATCACTCCATGCATATTGCATAACAGTAAGTAACACTAAAAACTTGCTTAAATCTTTCATTGTCTCTAGCACTGTCATTAGAAAAAGCCACTCATGTTGCAATGGAAGTGTTTATGAATATTAACGATTTGTTTCCTTTATGAACTTTGACATGTATATGGCTTATCTTATTACTTGGTTAGGGATTAATACCCTTTCTACAGTCTATGATAAATGACATACCATACTAGAATTTAAGGTCAAACTACTACAATACGTTAGCAGTAATAATACTTATTGAAAAACAATGTCGTTTTGTTTTTTTTGTCGGAAATGATAAATGCATGTTATCAATCTGCTTTTGTTTGAAGTTTTTCATTTTCAACACACTTCCGGAACTGTCTGTTCTTTAATCTCAACTGATATCAATAAATTATATTTTAATATTTGACCATTGAGCTTCGAAAATCGTGTATAGACACATGTTTCATTTCAAAAAAATTGAGTGAAATTATACAGAAATAAAAACTGCAGTGTATTAAAATAACATCATACCCATTATTTGTAATCGCATATCATTTCTGTAATCATTAATTAATTCTGAAAAAACCAGTAAAGCAATGATGAAGTAATCGTAAGTGACGATTGCAAGACAAAGAGCGCGTCTTTTTCTTTCTTTCTTTTTTTTTGCTTCAATGGCTACATAAAATGTTTTCTCAATTTAAATAGAAGACTAATTTTTATTGTTGTTACATGAACAACCTTCATTCTTAGATGCATTTTGTCAAACTCTCAGTTACTAAAAATTAGTGATGGGTATGCATTTGGTATATAATAGATATTAGTGTTATTGTGAGAGGAATATCTGAATTTTGAAAAATTTGTTACTATTTTCATTTCCTACCCCACAGCGCTGGTACAGAAAATTGTAGATCTTTGCCAAATCACAGACGCCGTTTTTCTTACCCAGATAAGCACATTTAAAGAAGCGTGTATAGGAATCAGACGACTTCATTATTGTTATATGCCATACAGTGACCGAATGTATTCTAAATATCAATGGAACATTCCATATTTCAATTATTAGAATAAGGACTTTCAGGGAAAATTATTTTGTCACTATAGGTAACAATGATGAAATGATTCCTCATTGCTGGAGGCATAGTGTCATGACGACGTCTATTTACAAATGAACAGGGGATATAAAAATTATGTAGGGGAATGAACCTTTACCTCACATACCGGGAACGAATCATAGACAGAAGGGTAAGGGATATATGGTAATATCTGAAGGTCGGTTTGTTTTTATGCCTCGAATGAGCACAACGAACACCTTAATTGTTTATGGATGTTATGTACGAGTGGAGTTGAGAAAGATCAAAAGGGACATGGCAAGAAACTAGTGATTCAAAGAGCAGGGAAAGGTTGTGGAGGTTGAGAAAGAGGATGGATTTGTAGATAAGTGGCCTTGGCGAAGACCTAAAGGAAGATGGATAGACTGTGTAGAAGATAATTTGAGGAAGCAAGATTTAAGATCTGTGGACATTGGATATCAGACTGGATGAACGAAGAAAGCGAAGAACAGTGACCCCTAAATAGTGTAAGCTGAAGATAAAGAAGAAATTTATAAATATAATAAAAAGTTGCATTTCGCTGAAAATTCGAGGGTAATCTAAACAGTTTCGACTATGATGTTGCGACGAACTTTGGTACCTCGTACAAATGGCGTTAAATTTCGAAGAAGAGAACTAATCAGTACAATTAATAACAATAAAAAAGTTTACTTTGACAGCGTAAATTGTTCATAATCTTATTAGACTTTACTTTACAAATCAACCGCAGTAGCCGACGGGGCGGTGCGGTAGTCTTGGCGCAGTGGTACGGAATCTTGAGCGTTACCAGGAGTTTGTCAACCCTTGCTCCTGGTCAAGATCGGTCGGAAATTCGAAAGCCAGGGATAAGTCGGCTGGAGACAAACGGTCAATTCCAGAGTTCGGAAGGTTGGTCACTGGCAAAGAAGTTAAAACACACGGAAACGGCAGTAATTTCTCTAAGCGGGAATGATATCGACTAGCTACGGGAAAGCGCAACAAAGGAAAACAAACTCCATAAATCGATCTAAAAGTACACGCGTGCAAAACCGAAAAATGCAAAATAATCCCCTTCAAATCATGCTGTTACCTTATATAAAATTCCCAAAATGCGAAAAGGGAACATCGGACTTTCCACCCGGCCGGCGCGGCGTACGCTTATGATAACGTTCAAAAATTAAAACTTCGTTCATTAATTTCTCGCCTGTTATCATACACATCTGAGACCAGTCTTAAAATTCATGTTATTTAAGCGCGCTTCCAACAATACCAAACACGACGCATTTCGTTTGCTGCAATACAATTGATTAACTACGATTACTATACATTTATACTCAATTGGGCGCGGATTAAAATTCGGTAGTCCAGTACCGCCCAGTATTAATTGGAATTCTCGGATGAAGCAAGAAGTCGGCTTATCTATCGTACTACGGCGACCTTGTCCGATTTTGTCGTATAGTTTTAAATTAACGTAATAAACGGAACGGAAATCATAAAATATTAATTTTCTCTCGTCTTCCAAATGACGACAGGTTTTGGAGGCTGCAAGAATAATTAAAATATCTCATGGGAACAATTAGATACGACATCTTATTTTTCTTATGGGCGGTTAAATCGACGCTACAAACTAAAGCACTTTAAGTTCTATTATCGATTCCGAGAAGATAACTAGGTCTGGAAAGCTACAGTTCTTCGTAATCAAGTGCTCGTGCGAGTTCGTCCATGTACCGAGTGTTCATTAAAGCTGGTTGAAATCATATGCGAAAATGGGTGCTTCGTTAATACAATATTCCTTAGGTTCCATCTGCTGCCACTAGCACGTTGACGATTTTTTTAAGAACATGCAGCGCACGAATGTCGATTCTCTCTTAACCCTATACCTCAGAAGAACAACCACGAGTTTGACGCCATGCAAGTGCAAAGAGAAATTGTCTACATTTCTGTAATTACTGACATGTACATAGATGGCTGTAATAGACTACATAAAATTGTCTGTACTTGTTCATGTCTGTTATTTTTGGATGTGAGCCAGGACCATCCTTTTGAGCTTCCTTCCATGCACATTTTAAATTTTGAACATTGTTTTTTTTTTATTGAAATTAGAGTATTCGCGATTTAGATTGACAGTGAGACTTCTGGTAGCAGCACATAGTAATTCAGTTGCAATCAATGTAATTGCACCTTAAGGAGCAAGGATGGTTTTATTTATAATATTTTATCACGCTACTTTCAAGAATTTTAATTGCGATCAGTGCAATTATGTTATCAACAATAAGGATAATATTTAAGAAATCTTCGTTAACGCGTTGCTTCGAGCGTCGCGTCGATCGTAAAACAATCTAATATACGGGGTGTCAATTTTAAAACTTGCAGTCGGCCATATTTTCCAAACAAAAGAAGATACTGAAAAACGCGCAAAACCGTTTCGGGGGTATCGAGCGGGAATCAGAATGACGTTATGAATGTTAACCCTCCTGCCCCCCCTCTTCAAAAATCCTAAATGGCAACCCCATACTTAATGCTTTCCAGTGGTACCAATAAAGTCAATATTCATTAAGACAATTTAACAAAAATTTAATAATTAACAAAGAAAAACTAAATGTTGACATTGAGGGATTTATGACAAATTGGCCAAGAACTTAAACCTGAGCTGCTTCATTAAGCAGTCTCGGTTGCTTTCTTGCAACACACTTGTCCGTTCCGACACGTTACCAGCGACGGCGCCAGGGGCTGGGGGGCACGTACCCAATCTGTTAAGCAGAGTGCCCCTGCATCAAATTTTGACTTTTTTTAAAACTTGTTTTAGTGAATAATCGAATAAGTAAATGTCTTGTTACGGTATGCCAATTTTTTTTATTTGCTGTAGAATCTACAATGTTGGTGCCGACCTTAAGAAGATTGGGACCAATTTATGCCCACCTATCTCAGAAACACTGACGCCGTCGCTGCACGTTACGGACCGTTAAAAAACGTTGAACATAAAAGACATTGAATTAAACGTCTCTGCGCACATTAGCCCGTTCCTTCACGATTCCTTAAGTGTGTGTTAACGCGAACCGTCGCGTTGACGGACAAATGTGCGGCAACCTATTATTCGTCACATAATAGTTCATTCATATTCGAGTAGTTCTAGTGTATCAAAACTCGAACTACTGTCAAAGAAAAACCTAAATTTAAAGGTTATATTCAATCATCGTTTATACTGTTGAATGCCATGGATTTTAAATAGTTCTCATAATTTTTATCCGGAATGGGACTCGCCTGGCGATACTTCTTATTCCTGTTATGGTTTTCCTACTTTTTAATATCGGCGATATTACTATTCACCCATGGTTTTCTGTTGACAAGACTAGCTCAGCCGCTAAACGCTACATGCTTTCGATACTCTCCTAGTTGTTCGTTAAATCAAAATCAACATTTAGGTAGTAAACTCCCCGACGATCAGTGTAACGAAAATTTGATGAATTACCTTCACGATGCTTCTCATATGTGCCTTCCACCAAAGGCCAAAGTTATTCTAGTTATAATTGATGCACTTCGCTACGATTTTACAAAATATGATGGGAGTATTTCAAAACCGCTACCTTTTCAAAATAAATTGCCGGTTATTAATATGCTATTAGATAGCAACCCCACATCTACAAGACTGTACAAGTTCATTGCTGATCCTCCGACCACGACGATGCAAAGATTGAAGGCTCTAACAACTGGCAGTCTTCCTACGTTTATTGACGCCGGCTCTAATTTTGCTACATCGGAAATTAACGAAGACAACATTATTGATCAGGTTATGTCTGTGCTGTTCCTTTAAAGTATGCTAAATTAAGTGAATTGCTTTAGCTTCTAAATCATTTGGGGGAAACCGTTTTTTTGGGAGATGACACTTGGGTGTCTTTGTATCCCAGAAGATTTAAACGAACATATCCCTTTCCATCATTTAATGTGTTCGATTTGGACACTGTCGATAATGGAATTGTAAATAATTTATACACAGAAATCGAGAAGAAAGACTGGAACTTATTAATTGCTCACTTTCTCGGAGTGGACCACTGTGGGCATCGTTTTGGTCCAATGCATTCTGAAATGGCCAGAAAATTGACCGAGATGAATCAAGTGATACAGTGAGTATGCCATATGAAATATTTCGTATGTGTATTTAATATTTTTATTTACAGCAACATTGTAGAATCATTAGATAATTCTACCATCCTGATTGTAATAGGAGATCACGGAATGACCTCAACAGGTAGGTAACTTAAAAACATCCTCGAAAACATCTAAAGTTTTAAATATAACAATATCGAAAAAAGTGTTACAAAAAAGTTTTGGGGGGTTCTTCAATGTCTACTAGAACTAGGCAGTAATAATTTTAATTATACAGGGTTGTTCATAAAACTGTGGCACAAACAAATTGTATTTAATGGAAACATCTTGTGCATTATTTGATATTTCAATTCTCTTAATTTTAAACAAAATTTGCAAGAAGCACAATGTGCAGAAATTCAATCGTTTTTGGGTTATCGAGTTTTGAAAATAAACGCTATTTTTGTGGTTTATGAAAACGAAGTTATGCACAGCCCCACACAATCTTCCTCTATGGAATCATATTTGCCTACATACTCTCTCATTAAATAAAAAAGTTATTGTCTGAGTGTTGTGTTGGTTGCGCATTACGTACACAAAAGCCATAGTATCATTGCTCACATTTTCAGTTAAAAGGAAGAACGGTCATTAATATAAGTTTCTTGTAGGTGACCATGGTGGTGAAAGTGATGATGAAGTTACTTCTGCAATGTTCGTCCATTCAAAGCTAAAACTAGTATCAACCGAGCATAGTTTTGACAATGAGACAATCAAGCAAATCGATTTTGTTCCTACATTGTGCACAATTTTGGGAATACCAATACCATATTCCAATTTGGGCTCATTAATTATGGACGCCCTTCCGATCTCCAATACCGCTCTACCTTTTTCACAATGGCAAATTGATTTGTTCGCAGCATGGTCTAACATACAGCAAATGACAACATATATTAAACAATATGCGACAATAAGTGAAACGTTTAGCCAGGAAAAGTTGCAGAAATTATACGAGAAATTCGCTTTACTCAATGCCCGTGTTCGCACCGTCAGTAGTGAAGATGCTTACAAAGTTTTCATGCGACATGCGAAAGATTATAAAATTTTAATGAGGCAAATGTGCGAAGAGGTCTGGATACAATTCGATTCGTTTTCAATGTCAAGAGGATTAGTACTCACATTCATGGCTGTTTTCTTGATATACATGGTAGTAAGCGGTATCCCAGCTAGTCAACTACCAGAGATATTTACTAGTTCATTTATACCATGTTCTTATATTATGCTATTTATTGCTGCGGTAATTGCCAGTGGATGCTTTTACTACAACTTATCGGATAATTTACTGCCAACAGTGTACTTCACTACAGGATTGGTGTCCATATTTATGTTAGCAGTTTTGGTTATTCAAAATTGGGAAGCTATTTCAACGCATTGGTACAATTTGAGCAAAAACAGATCGGTTGTCGATTTGCTCTACCGCTTAATATTCCTGCTGTCTTGGTGTGGATTGCTTTCTAACAGTTACATTGTTGAAGAAGGAAATTTAGCCATGTTTCTGTTAATTTCTGTCACTTGCCTTATTGTCTGTAACAGTGGCGCAGTAAGTACAATTTTATATATTTTTCTATACCATTTCAGGCCACATTAGGGGAAGTGAACTAAAAGTGCCTATTTAGCACAATATTCTAGTTAAATGATTAAAGATTATTTTAAAAAAATGTTGCAAAGTATTTTTTAAATTGATGCAGGTGATTTTTTTGAAGAAGTTGAAGAACTGTTCGACAGTTGTGTTTTTAAATATGCACATAAAGTGTCTCCTTCAAATTTCATGAAATTCTGAGCATTTTTGTGACCCAACTAAAAATTTTCGTTGGGATTTCTTCAAATTTTTTAATTTTGGATTTGTTGTTATCACCCACAGATAAGTACCAAATTTCGTCGAGATTAGAATTTTTTTCGCACCCTCATTTAGGGATGTACCATCTTGGTTAGGAATTTTGGAAATATTTTTACAAAATTAGATTAGGCACACCCCAAAATAAAGTGGCGTTAGTTGCTAAGAAAAAAACCAAAAAATATTTTGAAACTTTTGGGGCCTCTCTCTTATCCGAGCTTTTATGACCCATTTTTTTATATACTTAATTTTACACCCTGTATAGCATATTCCATGTAAAAAATGTGGTATGGGGTAATGCACAGTGTCATATCAACTGCGTAATTGTGCAGGAATCAAATTTGGTACACATATCCATGAGCATAAAAGGGAAGAATCGCGCATGCGCAGGTGGTATCTGTGCTATCCACAGTAAATTTTTTTGTCATTGATATCAAACATTGATAATTAACCCAACAAAAAATACGACTTCAGTTGAGTTGTAGTTTCATCAGTAGGGCAAATTTTCTGAAAATGTTATCTGTATTTACTGTGACTAAAATACCAGCGATTTGGACCGCACAGTGCATTTGATGGCTTTACTTTGGCAGTTTCAGTGCAAATTACTCTTAGATCATATATACATTGATGTGGCTTCCCATCTACTTTCAATAAGGAGCATCTGTGCCAACATATCTAACAAAGACAGAGACATATTTTACACTGTAGTAGAACACCGCACATGCGCAGTAGCATACGAATGTAAACAGCTGATAACCATAGGCGTCCCAAAAATGGGTCACTTCATATTATATTATTATTAAGTTACGCATAGAATGAATTGCACTTTTTGGTCTGCTACGTTCACTACTAATTACACCATTTTAATTATACTTTCGTAAAAACTACTCCCATTTTCTACTGTCTACCATAAACCCCTTTATGTTCTCTGGAAATAACACGCCAATGAAATGCCGAGAATCTCAATTTGACAGACAACTCAATGCGCATGCTCAGTATTCTATTGTATAGCTATCTCTCTCACATATATTGGAACAGATTTAATGGCTGAACGCTATATCTATGGAATATATATGATCTAAGAAATTACCCCTCCTGTGATCTGTGTTTTGAAAAAAATATTTATATAAATGCATTACTAACTGTAGAGTGCCATTTTTAAGTAGAAATAATCGTATGTATTTTTTTCTAGAAAAAGACAATTTCCTTTAATTCCAAACTGAAGACCAATTGGCCAAAGTTGAAAGCGCTAGCGCTGTTCCTCATCATTGCGTGTCTGATACGTTTGTCCACACTGTACGGCAGATGTAGGGAAGAACAGAGGTGGTGTTTACAATCCCCATATGGCGAAGGAGCGAAGAGAGCCCTTCGATCAGAAAAGGCTGACTACCTCATATCTCTGGTAACCGTTGCTGTATTTGTAACCGCAACGCGTAATTGGCTGAGAGCCTGTGGTAACTTGTCGGGTTACTCGCTGCAAGTTTTACTGGCCAGGTACGCCCCGACTGTTATCGTCGTTGCCATTGGCGGATTTTGGGTGTTACACAGATTGCCACAGGAAGCAAAGAGTAAGATCACCTCAGGCATTCAATCGGACTCCCTAGCTTTGGTTGTATATGGGTCTGTGATAGCCGGAATCGGTAGTATCATTGTTAAACCATTATGCATTCAAATTATAAGGACCAAAGATACATCAACTCAGAACCAAACTGTTCCCCATATCTTTAATAAAGTTAAAGGCTTATTTAATAGTACCAAAGCTGAAAGTGACAATTTGAATGTACCCATTGTGTGTGGTTTAGGCACAGTGTACAGTGCCACCTTTACCATTATTGCAGTATATCTTACTTTACTCATTGTGTTGTTGCTTGGAGATGTAGTGGCACCATCGGCTGTTTTGTTATATTTCTCTGCAGCACTTATTTTGGTTGTAACTGCGATGTCACGGATCGAAGGAGGGCCTAATACAGGTAGAGACGAGGGTAATTTTATGGTATTACTATAACAGCTTACATTTCAGTAAAAGTGTTTGACGTACCAAGCGCTTATATATTGATGTGGATGCTTTTATCTTTATACTTCTTTTATGGATCTGGCCATCAAGCAACGTTCCCAAATATTCCATGGGAAGCCGCTTTCATTGGAAACGGTGGTGACTTTACAAACAATTACATACCAGCCCTACTTGTGATAATAAATAGCTTCGGACCTTATATACTCATGGGAGTCACTTTACCTCTGTTATGCATTGTACCTTTTACATTTTATGTTATGTTTCCTTCGATGTTCAGCAAGAGACACGATGAACAAAATGAAATTGCCCACGGTGAAATTTTGCTTTACGAACGCAATGGAATATTATTTACATCTGTATTTACGATCAGCTGCAGGTACATCTTATTCCATGCAGTTAGAGTAAGTATGCTACCTGGTTTCTTTGTTAATCATTGTGGGATGTTTAGATTTTTACGGCAATGTTGGCAGCGACTATTCACTGTCGGCATCTTATGGTGTGGAAGATTTTTGCTCCAAAACTGATTTTTGAAGCAGTTGGACTTATAGTAACCCTAATCTCGGTGTTGGGTGGCTTTCTGCTGCTAATATTAATTAACTTTAAAGTTGATAGGTTACTAACAGATCTTAATAAGAAGAGCAGGTGATATGACTGAAGTCAAAGTAATAAAAGTGGATTTAGAGATCATTGTTGCATTTTGTTATTCATTTCATTCTGCATACGTTGTTCAAATATTTAAGTAGTTCTTGCTCTGTTGGTGTGGGTGCAATACTTCAGTTTTTTTTGTGAGATACTATGTCTTATCGTTATATATGTAAATTGGAATCAACGCTCGGCAGTCATATTTTTCAGGTTCCAGTATCAATAAATGGACCTAATTCATTATTCATTCATTACTACCAATTTAAATGGAATTAGCTGAGCAACCAATATCACAGTATACATATATCATATGGAGAACAGAATTGTTCAATTATTCACCAGTTTAATTGTCTTGGACAATGACGCCCCAAATAGAGTGGTATAATCTAACAATGAATTATCAGTATCTCGCAAAAAATGCACATTACTAGCAGTATTGATTACTGGTAAATCGATCATTACCCTTGTTTTTACATTGTTTGTTTAATAAAAAATTAAAAAAATGTTTTTTATAATTCGGTCTGGTATAGACATCATTCACTACTTTCATGCCCGAATTAAGCTACAGTTCACGTGAAGTCGGGATACACTGAATGAAAGTCTATTATTTCAAGCATAGAACTTTGTCCTAGTAGATTGTTGCCAGAAGTGATGAATTGCAGAAAATTGGGGTTGCGAAGTTCGACCTGTCAAATAAGGGCAACAAAAACCGTTTTTCTCCTCATCCATATTCCCAATAGTTTTACGCATGCCAAGCGGTTACTGGGCCCATAACCTAAAGTGTTTTGGGACAAAATTCGATCATGGCCGATGATTACCTACCTAAATAAATAATGAAATACGAGGACAAAAAGAAAAACCAAAATGTCTTTTTGTAATAGAAAAACAAAACTATACTTATATAAAGCTACTACAAAAGCATGGACGTTGTCATGGGGGGCAATCAGGGACGCAGGTTTGCACTCAACAATATCACATTTCAAAAGCTTACAAAATTGAGGTGCAACTAAGTTTAATAATCTAATGTAAAATGGATGTGTGCTAGTTTCTTACATTGATATTTCTTGAGCAATAAAGAGCAGATACAGCTACAACGCAATGGTTTCTGTATACTTTCTCCTGGTCAAGCGTCATTGCTTCTACTTACTTTAGCAAGGAGAAGTAAATTCATAAATTTCACGCATTGTGAAAGTTGATAAATTAAAGGATTTTTAAATATAAGAAGCCACAATTAGCTTTCTGTCCGCTGATCCCAACGAATTTTGGGTGGTCTCTATACTTATTTGCCAAATGCCAAAATTTTACATCTGCCGAAATTGATGAATCAAGTCTTTTGTGTACAAAATGACCACAATTTTTATATTCAACGGATTGGGTTAGAAAACGCTCAATTTTTGGAAAGCTAATAATTTTGTATTTAAAGATTAAACCTTCCCCCGCCATTAGGACCAGAGTTGCTTCCTGGACTATTTGTGTCTCTCTCAAATTTTGTACAAGTTTTCAAAGCCTACTTTGTCAGGAGTTGAAATAGGATCTTGGTCTTATATAATGTCAAAACGTTTTAACTATTTTTAAGTGTAAACTGAAGCAAACCAATATGGATGAAAACGAAAGGTTATTAAAAACGGCGATTAATTTGCACTATCATGATCGTCCCAATATTTTACTTACGGCTTCCCAAATTATTCAGGAGTATTGTAATGGCGAACAAACGTGTGATAAGTATTGCGAGGTGAGTGCAGGAACCAAAAATCTAATTTCATCGGATTCAAAATTTTGTATAGGTGCTCCAAAAGCTGCGCGATCTAATGTCCGATCTACCAGAAACAATTTTGCTGTATTTTCTGACGACCATACCTGATTCAGATTTGATTGACGATGCTAGTCCTCCGCCACTAATCGGTCTTATGAAACAAATCAGACTGCGCCTTATAGAAAGGTGTGCCCTTGTATTTAATTGGTTGTAGTATGCATATACCTTTTATATTTATTTATTATAGTATCAAATCTGTATTAAGCGAATATATAACTAACGCAATCTCCCCTTTAAATCCTATTAAACAAACTGAATCAAGTTTGGAACAAGGAAACGAATTGGAAGGCGAAATTCTAAAGAGCGATGATGGACAGTTTGGTAATGTAGAAAATCGAGCTGTTGATGATAATGGAGTTGTTGAAATCATGGATTCTGAATCATGTGGTATGTGCACGGATTTATTAGCGAGTTTATAATTTTGCTGTGTCTGTTCGTCTGTCCGTTATTACGAAAACCAATAGACCGACTATGATGAAATTTTGCAAGTGTGTCTTGATCAAATTTGTAGGTCGGAGTTCGTGCAGTGGAATGTAGGCCAAAACATAACCAAGGCCCCTTTTGACATCTCCGTTGGTTATGAACCAAATTGCATGAAATTTAATATAGGAATAGCTTTAGCCATATAATACGCAATGCCAAAAGTCTAATCGATTCGCAATGTCCTTTTCGCATCTCGGCCATTTATGAACCGATATGCAAGCTTTTTTAGCGCATTTTTTAAGAATTAAGAAAAATGTGCTATTGTTTGCGTTTTGTCCGTCCGTAGGGACCCACTTCTGCCGTTACGAACTACTTCTAGGGGAATGGTCCTAGAGTCCTGGAATTTTTTTGCAGTAGGTAGCCTTTGCCTTGAAGGTGTGCCAGATGGCCATCAAATTTCGCTGTCTTAAAGGCCCCCCCCCCCCCACGAGTTATTTCCTGAGCTGAGATGCTGTTTTTGAAAGTAAAACGTGCATAACTTTTACATACAACAACCAATTGGGGTCTCAACAAAAGGAATTAATTTCTACCAACCATAACCCTCTTCCTCAACCTCTTATTGTGATTGGGTATATTCTCTTATACCTCAAGCACGGATTGTCGAAAGAGGGTACTCACAAAGGGCGATTGAGCCGTCTGCAAAAAATATATCCATTGGTGATGTCAAAACAAAAGCTATTTCGGTTTAAAAAATGCGCTTTATCTGCACAATTTATAGTTGTTAATAGGTACCTATTTCAATAAAATTTGATACATATAGACACTTTTTAATTAAAAAAACACGAGTTGTTCGGAATTGTACTTTTGTCCTTTTAGATCTTTGCCTTAATTGGTGTGAAACAATCGTAGTCTATACTCTATTCAGCGCAATTTTCATATTTTTATTGAAATCAATTTGTCATAAAAATGTGTTCAGATGTTCTCAGATTAGAGGATTGTTTTTTATGTAGCGGAAACAAACAGAGCGATTGTATATTGTCATGCTAGTGGCTTTACTTTCCTACATAAGTAATAGAAAGCAATATTATAGTGTCTATAGAAAAGACTAACACCACAAATAAACTTTGACAAATATTTTTCAGTCTAATAAAAAAGAACAACAGACATATGGATGTTCCTTACGGTTCGGTTCGGGGTCCCTTATTATTTCTCTTTTACATCAACGATATTTCTTTTTATTGCTGTACAGCCTACTTTTTATACGCGGACGTATACTTCCCTATATTCTTTCAAATAAAAATGAGAAGCCTGAAGCTTTTTGAAAAAGTGCAAGGAGAATCTAATACATACCAAACTTCAGTAGGTATGTTCTGTATGATTCGGTAAAAAATTCTTTGGCAATGGAAAACTACCAAAAGCCAACAAAGATTAAATTTAAAAATACAGGGTGCAGATGTGCAGCATGTACTTACATCTGGAAACCATATTTTTGGCTTTAGGCATTGAATAAGTGAATAAATAATTTTTTATTCAATGGTAATGTTTAAATTGGAAGCACTGTGCGAAGCTGATGCTAGATTGAAATCTCTTATCTACCTATTTGTTTATAAACCTAAGGCATGCATGTAACGTTTCCTTAATTATGTAAACCCATACCCATATTCAGTGGTCGAAGTGAGGCGGTATGCGGCGGTATGGCATACCGATAGATTTTTGGTTTTTGTGAAACATACCGGTAATAAATTTATCCACATAGGCATAACGGATAAAGTTTTTTCATGATAATATACGCATACATACAATACTAAGATTTTATCAGTTCAGCCATACCGGTAAAAAATATTTGCCACTTCGACCACTGCCCATATTTAATATAAAATTGACTTAAAAGCCATTGTTTAAGTATTTAAACACACGTATCTTTTGTACGTACTGGGAGTAAAAATATTTAATAAATTATACCAGAATAAATTACATGCTGTAATACTCTGAAATTACATTAAACTTAAATGTGCTTCTACAATATTAAGGGAGTTCCTTGAAAGTGCGTGACCGTGATTTTCTTTGGCTATGTAGTAAAGAGGTACCTATACCTATTGTTAATTATAATGTCCATACTACTCTTTTGGTTTTTGAAAAAGTCAGTATTGTTGTGGAATTTACGGCACACTAATATAATAATAATTTAAATGTAGGAGTATTAATAGCACCATACAAATACAACTTTTTTTTAATTAAACAAAAGTCCCCCTAAGCCGGCTTCTTTTCAAATTGGTGGTTTATTGTTTATTTGGGCAAAAAAATCACCCCGCATTACAGTACAACCAGTGGCGGATTTGCAGTCTTGGCCGCCCTAGGCCCCAGGCCACGTAGCCGCTCCTGTTTTAGTACAAATCATACTAGGTACATAATGAAATTACTTTATTGCCAACTTTTAAAATCGATTCAGAAATTTTAATTTAGTTAACTCTTAGCTATAAGAGCTGCTAACTGCTATAATAGTTCGTAATAGTTTCTAAGGTTTTAGCCAGGTTTTATTTATTTAACTAGTTTAACTATAGGTTTATTCTCATACAGGTATAATAAGTAGGTATTTCACATTGCTACAAAACTCGTCTGCACTTAAGCACAGCAAAATCAGTGAGCAACAATTTTTCACTTTGGAATATTCAGGTACATACTCTGAGTCTGAGTCATTTCTTGTTATCATCAGTGACGATTGACCGCCCCTAATCTCTGGCCGCCCTAGGCCCGGGCCTACTGGTGCCTTATGGAAAATCCGCCACTGAGTACAACCCTAGCAAAAAGTTTGTTAAAGTTACCTTGCTACGTTCTCTGTCACATATGCGTTAGGTGTATGGTATTTGCCATATTTGCTTTAGTGGTGGGAAGCATGGGGATTGAATAACTTACCTACAAGTTGCAGGTAACCCACCTGAAAAATCTTTTGAGAGATTGGTAGACATTTGTGCCGAGTACGTGATAGCCAACTTGGACAACTTGAATCAGCTATACGAGAGAAAAAGGGATTTAGCGTGGACCAAAATCAACGCAAACTCTTATACTGTACAAGATCAACAGATGTGCTACAGCACTTTGCAGGATATAAACAAGAAACGAAACTGGTTACGTTTGATCGAATCTGGGTACGTATCTGGCGAAGAACTTCTGAGTTACTATGGAGAAAGTGAAATTTTATTACGAGGACATTTATTTGGGAAAATGTCGTACTGTAATAGCACACAAGATGAGGAATTATTAATGGACGCGATTCGTGAATATGTATCAAATCCGTTGTAGGGCAAATGTTAATAAACGCATTTAAAAAAATTCCCGCGCTTAATTTTGTTTTGAGTTGCTCCGTTGCAGATAGGAATTCGAATCCTTGTTATTGATTGGTGCCGTCATTGGACGATGGAAAGAGAATTAGCCAACCGACGATTTTCAACAGTATTCGAAAAGATGGCTGCTTTGCCGTCTCCAACGCAGGTAGTTGCCTTAAAATTTTGACATAATTCAACAAATTCGTGTTTCTTGTCTATAAAATTTACCTACGATTATCCGCAAGACGACAATCTACAAATGCATGCGTAAATAAATACGTGGATTCCGGAGTTTTCGTGTGTATTTTCTTGACAGTTCAGTGGGCGGCGTTTTAAAGCCTTAATTTCATCAATAATTCATAACTTATATTGCAATGTAAACGAAACCTCATTAAATCTTATTAATTATGTAATAATAATGAGCAAATTATCATTTAAGACCACAAACATGGTTATTGATGTGTGCTTAAAAATGACAACCACTGACATTTCGATTCGTAACCTTTACAAATACACTCGATTTAACATCAACTCCATGTCGTCGGTTATATCATACATGTTTTCGTTAACATTACTTTCGATAGATCGTGAAATAATGAAATATTTTTTTAGGTTGCCGGAAATAATAGTGCCATATATGAATCGTATTATAATTTCGTAAGTATATTCAATTAATAATGTTAAATGTTCATACTTCAGATTTATGTCGAATAACCCTTCAAGAGGTGGAAGATATTAAATTAAGATTTGACTAGGTGTACTTAATTGGACAATTAGATTTTCATACACTTTTGTTACTATGCCTATTTTCACAGATCCGTAAATCAGATTTACTTTGTGGATAATCATGTGATAGTTACAGACAAGATTATAAGAATTATTTATTTTATAATCCTTAGTTAATGTGAGATAAGCATTCATTATCTGTGAAAGGGTGGGTGTTATTTGGAATTGTTTGTGTATTTTCTTTGCTTTTAATATAATGCTTTACAGTTGAGCATAAAATGAAAAGTTTTGACAGAATGTTTGCTCTGTACTAATAATCTACCATGACAAATATGCTCGGTCATTGAATTGAATGTTGTATACTAGTTGCAGAAGCTAAATACACAGAATGTAAAAATTTGCTTTATGTTCATGCCATCATTTTGGAGGTTACGACTTGTTGTGTTCTTTGAGCTGGAATCTGTAGGTATAGATAGTTTACGAGATGCGTGGTTATAATGAGTCATTCAAAACGAATGCTAAAAAACGTACTTTGTAGTGTAAGCAATTGCTCGAGCAATTGTATTGGTCATGATCACATGATAATAACATATCACCTATACGTATGTGAATGTAAGACTCAAAATCAGTAAACAAACTACTGAGTTAGTTTAGACAATTGTCTAAGTGGGGATTATTTTCTTATGTCTTGTATCTTTATAAGACATTTCTCCGAGGGGTTATCGACCGGCCATACTTTTATATAAGGTGTCCCAAATTTGAGATTGATCATTGGGGTCTCACAAACTGTAAGAAATTGAAGTCAGTTAAATGGAGGTAAATGTGTATTTTGGGGCAGCTCCTTAGAAAGTGGAGGAATTCCGAATACTTTGGAGATAATCGGATAGAATCGAAATTCCCTAATTTCTTTTGTATTTATTTGTGACTTTATTTGCAGAGATTTTTTGAAACACACATTACACTTCTCACCGCAACTTTTTTTCCTACAGGCTGGCGTAATTAGATTTTACAGTTTTGGTTTTTTGGGGCTATTATCAATTTTATTTTTTTAAATAACGGATCTGCATTTTTTATTTTATATTTTGAAATTGCTGGTCATTATGAAAAAATAAATGTAGCACATTTGCGTAGCTACTAAATGCTACCACTGTAAAATTGACAACAAAGCAAGATTTACCCAAAAAATAGGGCGGCTATGAAACAAAAGCCTTCTGGGCTTGAAATATGAGTTTCAGTTAATTTGTACTGTTGGATCAGATTATATGAGCAAAAAAGATGTTTTCAATGTAAAGAAAAAGACAAAGTTTAAATATTGCATTCGAGAACAACACTGTTCTTTAAATATAAACAAAGCTGCTTCAAATTGCAAAAAAATTACATTTATTAAGTAGCGAGTGTTGCGAGCTTTATCAAAAACCTCAATAAAGTGCTGTCGTTTGTTTGGAGGACTGGCGTGAGAGTAGGGAGTTTTCGCTGAAGAACTAAAATTAAAACAATTAGTACTTTTTGTTGGGAAATTGTCAAAACAGGTGCATGTCATTTTCGACATCGTTAACTATTGATATAATTTGGCAAATTTGCATTATATTAAATGAAATTAATTTTTCAAAATAATTATCCGCGCCTTCCTTACCGTAACTGGCTAGTTACACTTACAGCGGTTGACCACCCTGCGCTCCTAAAATAAAATTTAATTTCTACGACACTGGTAAAAATTTTACTGTACCATTAGATCTTTTGTAATGAAATAATTAATACCACGGCTAGCTCAGTTTGATTGTATTATTGAAAATAAGATTGTTGTAATTCATGCAACAAATACAAATTTAATTTTTAATACCTGCATCGTGATCCCCTTGGCGATCCCCTAATTAAATATCAGGATTTTTAATATTCGTACTTAATCAAGCACCTGGTTCAAATTCCTATTCAAAACAAATGTATACACTTCCTGGATAAAAAATACAAGATTTAAAACCCACACCAAAGACTGGCATTACTGGACTTGAAATTGTAAATTTACCATTAAGGAAAAAATAAAATTACCACTATCTTTGGCCTGAGTGTACTTATAATTAAAATAAAATTCACAAATTTGTTCACAGGATAAACCCGTGTAAGTCAATCTCTTCAGGAATTTAAAAATGACTTCAAATGCAAATTCCTTATACAAAATCCCCAAAAACGATCGATTCCTGTTTTTAGATGATACAAAAATTTAAAGGAACTTTTATCGAGGGAAATTTTCTCCAATTGTCATTTGGATTTCTCCTTTGGAAGGCAGCAGCAATTTGGAAAATTGGATGGTGGAACGTCTTAGACAATACAAATGGACCTCCCTGTATTACCAGTTGAAAATTAATTTCGAAAGATGGTTGACGCAATTTGATTCCCGATCAAACCGTGCTTTAGCATTACTTGGATAAATGTCAGTTTGATGCGTCACTGATACAATTCTGCCCTAGTTAAATCTAGCACGCTCTTAACCACTCACTTACAAACAAATCTGTACGTTTGAACCGCGCCATTCCAAACCAGCAGATCAACCTCACTGTGTATGGCTAGTTTTATTCATAAATTTGTTGTACTTCATATAAACAAATTTGATGTGTTTTAATTCATAAATTGGTTTTTTATGTAACTTACCTCTACAACGGAGTGTTTTATACCTTGTATCCAAACGCTTTCGTAGTAACCATTTATTTAAATGGTAATACATTAATCCAAATATGCAGTGAAACGAGAAATGGTTCGCTTCTTTATTAATGCGGTAACGGTCCGCAATATCCACATTTGAAAATTATAGCAGCCTTTCTACATAAATCAGTACGTATTATTAATTTACTTTTGCTGGCAGCTCATAGCGAGTTTAGAAGGCACCCGTGTTTGTTAAATTTGTTAAAAATGACGGCGCTGTCTCCGATTGCGGGGACGATTCTCCCATACACGGCGGTTATACGGTCTTCGGTTCGAACTTTTAATTAAAAGTTTTTACGCGATCTATTAAATCTTTCGCGGTCACAATATGTTAATTTGCACCGACGATAGCGCTCGATCGACATAGATTCTCTTCGAAAATTTGAGTAAAAATGCCGCTGTCCCACCAGATTTTTACTTAAATACTTTGCCGAATTCAAATACAAAACGACTCCCCTTTTCATGAACGCATATACTACTACTACACAAATTTTTCGTATCTCGCCAAATAAAACAGATATTGAGGTGACCCTCTAATTTTAAACGCACTGTATAACATTTGAAACTTTTTGCGAGATCATGTTCTCGAATTTGACCAAATTGACACAGGTATCAGAATTAATTTTTGATAAAAAAAAAGTTCATCGAAATGCACAGAATGTGGATTTAAATAACAATGTTTCTAATTTATAGGTTGATCCCAATGGATTCGGTACCGTGGGTGCCATGGAAGCGGCGCGCTTTCTCAAACGATCTGGACTCAGTGATGTAGTGCTTTCTCGTGTGTGGGACTTATCTGATCCGGGCGGACGCGGATGTTTGGACAAGGCGGGAATGTTCGTTGCGTTGAAATTGGTCGCACTGGCTCAAGCAGGTCGCGATATTAATTTGTCTAATATCATGCTCGATATGCCTCCTCCAAAAATGGTAAGCCGTCATACGCGTTATGGTTATTATTATTGACCTTTCAGGGCGATATTCCACTTCCAAAACCTGTTAAACCTCCCCCTCCAAGCAATACTCCTTTAATTAGTTCTGTTCCTCCAACCGCTGGTGTTGATTGGACAATTAAACCGACGGAAAGGGAAAAATATGACAAGTTATTTGATTCTTTAAGACCCATGAATGGTTTGATACCAGGCAATAAAGTAAGTTTACAACTTCGTGTCTCTGTAGGTAACACGATTGTGATGTAGGTGAAGGGTGTTTTGATGGATTCCAAATTACCAATGGATACATTAGGAAAAATTTGGGATCTCGCCGATCAAGATAAAGATGGCATGCTTGATCGGCACGAATTTGTTGTGGTATGGGGACCGTCCAAGTCTCGTATATCGCATTGTTTTAACTTTGCGATTTTAGGCAATGCATCTAGTATATAAGGCGCTTGAAAAGCACGCAATTCCAAATATTCTTCCTACCGAATTAATGCCACCTCCGAAAAGAAAAGAATCCGTGTCTATGACCACACCGATTATACCAAGAGGCATTGATGGAATTAAACCTGAGGTACCTCCTCCGCCGCCAAATATCGAACCAATAGTACCACCAAGTAGACCACCTCCTATGCCGTCAACTACGGCTTCAGCGCCTGTCATACCATGGGTTGTTACTCCAGATGAAAAAGCAATATCGGATGCGCTATTTATTAAAAGCGATATTGATAGGGATGGTTTTGTCTCGGGCCAAGAAATTAAGGATGTATTTTTACAGTCGGGTGTACCGCAAGCAATACTAGCACACATTTGGTAAGGAATAACTCAATTTCTCATTTGGTAATCGCAGTTTTTAGGGCTTTATGTGATATTAAACAAAGTGGTAAATTGAATAATGAACAGTTTGCTTTGGCGATGTGGTTCGTGGCACGTTGTCTTAAAGGGATGGATCCGCCCATAGCACTTACGCCAGAAATGGTGCCACCTAGTTTTAGATCATCTAAACAATGTGATGTCCTAGTAAGTAACTAAAGAGCTTGAGTATCGACATGACGTGTGAAAAAAATGTGTGCAGTGTCAATATTTTAACAGTAACTTTGGGAAGTTTAAGATGTCATCAGAGAGGGGTAGAAAACAGTTTTGTTGTGTATATATTGTGGACTTTTTTCAGTTTTTTGTTATTCTTTTTTGAGCTATTTGTTATTTATGTACATTCTTGTACATGTGTATTTATTACCCTTTATATTTTCTTGATTATTTTTATTGATGTTTGATCACATTTCGTACTACTGTTGTGTTTCGTTATTGTTATTTTTATTATTGTTTGATTGTGCATGCTATTATTGTTGTCCATATTTATTTCTTTTAATTGAATTGGAACATTAATTTCAATTTAGACATATTTTAACCTCGCCAATAAAAAATTGGGAGGTGATTGAAATCACTCCAAACTTCGATTTTGAGATTCACCAGATTTTTCGTTTCAAATTCAAGGTTTCAGGAATCCAAAAAAGTGCTTTTTAAAAATGTATGTTTGGGTGTGTATGTATGGATTTCGAGAGCTGAAAAGCTTTTGGAGGTGATTTGAAAATGGCAAATGCCTTTTCGGCAATAGAATCGATATTTATTAAATAACTTATAGCTTTGTAAAGAGCAGACTAATTTGCCTGAAATTTTGTACCCAATGTTCTCTAATGGTCCTGACAGCTGAGAAGATTTTCGAAATGATTGGCAAAGGGGACTATACAACATATTTATTTAATAAGGTATGAGCAACAAAATTTTGAATGAGAAAAAGCCGTAGAAATTTTAGGTTACGTCTAATTAGTTTGACAGCTCGTGAGCTGCCAGTGAATTGATTTTGTGATTAAATACAGTTTTAGACAAAATAATAACCGTGTAATACATTGATCGGTGCGATTGGTGAGGTTCCAGCTGTCCCACTAGCTGCCATTTAATGTGGGGCTCGTTGTACAGTGTGTTCATTTCATTAGTATCCACGCTTAACTCCTGACCTGAGGTGATTATTGCTTTGATTGGAAACACGTCGATTTAAATATCGAGGGGAAAGTTCCAAAATGGCACCTAGACACTTTTAGGTTTCATCCCTCAGCCACCTCACTTCGAAATTTAAAATGACACCTCCTACCTTGTGATGATACATCATTTGAAAGGGCATAAAACTCGCTACTCAACCATGATAAAAAAATGAAATCAGTGATTGGTTCTTAAGACTACAAGAAGATGGAAGGTATGACATCAACTCGGAAATCAATTATTATTATAAAATTTTAGTCTTGAGCTATTGAATTCCGTTTTCTCGTTTTCCAAGGCAGCCATGAAACAACAAATGCAACAAGTTCTGTCTAACATCAGTACAGCTTGCAGTATTGGTATTTGTTGCGGAAAAGACTTTTGAATAAGAGAAAAGAATGTTTCTGAAACTGGTGTTCTCTTTAGAGTGCAATAACGAGTCTGTCGGCTCTGAGATACCTGAGCATGGGTCTAATTACGTGAATGTACATTCCTGTTTACTTTTCCACTTTGGCCCTTTATAGGATATCCAGAGTTATTGTCCAGTGTAATATCTAGGTATTTGATGGGTCGTATTAGTAGTTCGGTGATTTGCATTGACATATAATATGGACTGCGTGTATCAATGAAAAGCGCGGATATTGCAGGTGAGAGAGAAGGGAAAACTAAGAGGGCAAGCTATCTCTTACGGTTACGCATCTGATTGGTTCTTTCATTTTAATTTGAATGCAATCGCGATCGCTTCTGTTGAAAGAACCAATCAGATACGTAACCGTAAGAGACAGCTTGCCCTCTTAGTTTTCACTTCTCTCTCACCTGTAATATCCGCGCTTAGCTTAGTCCAATAAGGTTCATTGTTATTTGGAATTTTTTGGGTCGGAATAAAGGTCGCGATCAAAAATGAGTGGCGGTCAAGTCACCTTTGGAAGTTCAAGTTAAGTACGATTTCCCATGTAAACAACAATTTCAGCTGAATGCTCCATTCATTATGTACTTTCTGCTTGAGCTCATACTACATATTGATTAGGTATCTATTTATTTAAATACATAAGTAATTAAAGTTAATTATTCGTAATTTATAAACTACACAGCGTACTTTCTTCCAAAAAATGCCTTTCCGAATACATAAATAAAAACGGCCAATATTACAATCATTCCCAAGAGCATTATGTGATGATTGAATGTCATTTTGAGTCGTTTCTCCACTACCAATCGTATTGTACCTACCAGGTCGTTATTTTGCCAGCAGCTAAAACGTATCACCTTTGTCGCATAAAACAGAGAGCTTCAAAGCGAAATTTTTCTTAATCAAATTTAAATAACTACTTCAAGGAGAGCTAAATATATATGTAAATTGCTACATGAAAATGCACCCTTCAGAAAACCGTTATTGCGATGAATATTTTACCTATAAATATTGCTGTCCTCCACTTTAGTATGTTTTATGTATATTTTGTCCATTACGCTTATGTAAATGCGACCATTTGATTGTCGGGCAAGCAGCTCCGGTATTAGTTTCTTAGAGCCTAGTTGCCATTGCATTGGAGTGTCCGAGTTTAAATTACTGCAATAATAGGATTGATATTTCATAACACACCGATAGAATGATTTTTGGGGAAATTGGTAACAACTAAATCGCGCAAATAAATGGAATGGAAATGACAGATATGGTAATCTTCAATTCCTTGACATGTTTAAATGCAAAACAGTCAGTTTGTTTGATATCGACACTACAGTGTTTCCCCTTACAACTGATCTAAAATTCTGTGTAAGTGGCTGTGGTAATAGTAATAACTAATAAGTATGTAGATTAAGAGTATATATAGTTAATATGTGCGCCATACCCTGGACATGTGAGGATTATATCGGTATCTGTTTTTTCAAACTGCAATTGACGACTAACTGCAGGCTCAACAGATGGAATACCTTGTAGTAGAGAATATATTCCGGCAGAATTATTTGCAGTTTCAATCACTTCTCCTTTTCGATTTTTTACTTGGAAAATACCATCTTGAATACAGGATGCCTAGTAAATACGCACATTAGTCAAAATTCTTTCCTGTTTTATATTTTTAAAATGTCCTTATGTTTTGTATAGTGCTCTCGATCTGTTTTTGTGTAGTACATTACCGCATATCAGACTTGATGCCTTATTATGGGCCCCTTATACAGGGTGTCAATTTTAAAACTTGCAGTCGGCCATGTTTTCCAAACTAAAGAAGATATTGAAAATCGCGAAAAACCGTTTCGGGGGTATCGAGGGGGAATCAGAATGATGTTATGAGTCACAACTCCCTACCCCCTTGAAACCCCCCAGCCCCCCTCTTCAAAAATCCTAAATGGCAACCCCATACATGTGACACATCGTTGGAAAGCTACTGAAAAATGCTTTCCAGTGGTACCAATAAAGTCATTATTGATTAAAGACAATTTAACAACAATTTAATAATTAACAAAAAAAACTAAATGTTGACATTGAGGGATTTATGACAAATTGGCCAAGAACTTCAACCTGAGCTGCTTCATTAAGTAATCTTGGTTGCTTTCTTTTTTATTGATAACAGATCCCGTTTTTTCGAATTTAGCGACCAAATCTTGAACATAGGCATGGCTTAATTTTTATTTTTTTTTGTTAATTATTTTTGTTAAATTGTCTTAATGAATATTGACTTTATTGGTACCACTGGAAAGCATTTTTCAGTAGCTTTTCAACGATGTGTCACAAGTGTGGGGTTGCCATTTAGAAGTTTTGAAGAGGGGGTTAAGGGGGTGGGGGGTTGTCACTCATAACGTCATTCTGGTTCCCCTCGATACCCCCGAAACGGTTTTCAATATCTTCTTTAGTTTGGAAAATATGGCCGACTGCAAGTTTTAAAATTGACACGCTGTATTCTTTTCCCATTCCTTTAGTAGAGCTGTTAATATATTTGCAAGATTAGAACCCATACTTGGTTAGTTAAACTTAATTGTGGGTAATATCCAAGGTAACAATTGTTGGAGCTATTGTATCTATAGAAACTACTCTGTGATTAACTTAGTTGGTTGGTGGAATGTACAGGGTGGTTCAAATTCGTGGCTCACGATTGGAATCTCCATAACGTTAAGAGACATAGTGTAGAGTAAATGGGGCCAAGTTTCCTCTTTTTGGGACTAAAGAACGCATTTGAAATGTTTGAAAAATCTTTGCAAATAACTGAGATAGTACAGAAAAACTAAAAATGTTAAATTTTGTTCTCATTTTCCCTTCTTCTTTCAACGGTCGAAAATGGACGGTTATCAGAATTTCCATAACGCGCTAGATGCAGAAGCTACAGGCTAGCACTTGCTTATTTCTTATGGACGCCCTATTGGATTTTTAGGGACTGAGATAGAGAACAAAAGCAGAAATTCATTTGAATCCATCGCGATCATATACACTGTATTTAAGATAAGGATGTCTATCATGGAGATCTCCGAAGCCATAGAAGATATGAAGATGATCAAATTAGAGAAATAATCCGCAATTAAAGAGTTATTATCATGCTTTAAAGAAAACCATAAAATTCCAATTACTTCCGAAGATATGCCAGAAAAACCGAAATTATTTCATGTAGTGTAAGAAGCTATACAGATTGCTTTCGCCCTCTCTTACATATTTTAGAAATCTTGTCAAAAAAGAGCTTTTTGGCACATTTTTGACTGTTTTAGTTACTGAAGAGATAGTCTATTAGTCTGACGGATAGTTTACTTACTTTGCAATAGCCAGTCATTATTTCACTAGTTCGGTTTTTTACTTGAGGCAATCGCTTAAGTGATTTTGGTAAGATGTGTGATAGGCATGGAACGCCACCTTCAAAAATGGTCAATAGCTCTAAATCTTGCTGTGATACATCATAGAGATTTTCGCCTTGATTTTCATCATCATCCGTTAATTTTCCTTCATTATCTGTGTCGCGCTGGAATTGAGAGAAATTATGCCGGTGTTAACTTCAAAAGTATACAATAGTGCTGACCAAATTGAAAAATTTTTTACATACAGTGTGTTTGAGATAAGAGGGTCACCTCAATTATTTCTTATCTCAAACACACTGTATATATACTGTGGTTTGATAAATTTTTGATGTAAGTTTGATATTTTAAACTTGCACAGTTGTAGAATTACACCCGAAAAACCTAAATAAATGCGAAAATTTCCTTGTTCCTACCTTTTGGTTGCTTTGTAGAAGCACTGTACGTACAATTTACATTGTTGTTCAAGTACTTTACCTTTACAAATTTGTTTGGTTGATTGTTGCCTATGTAAATAACGCAATAGCCTAGTTTGTGCCGTTTTCCCACTTTTCCGCACCTATTACAATGTGACCATACACCCCATACTGTATCTAGTACTAAATTGTACTTTGGAATGTACTTTGGTATGGTTGGATATGGCCCCGTTCTTGCAGAATTGGCGTGCACCTACAAATGCATGTTCCTTAACAATTTAACTACGTGTAACGGTATTTTAGTCTAACCTCTATAATCTCGGAGGTACTTTGTATTACAGTTAAAAAGTAGGGTGCTGTTAACGCGTCTCCTAGTTTGCATATGTATTGCCCACTCTGACTTTCTTCCAATTTGTACAATGTTAACGTTTTGTCATCCGGCGTTAAAATAACGTGTTCTGTATATTCGACTGGCACTAGTGATTCGCTCTCTATAGCTGCCCAAAACCATTCCACTGATTCGATACTGTCTCGCTCAATTGGACTCAGGCAAACCTTGCAATCAAAACTTTAACACTGGGTAATTTATGTCTTACTGAATGTAATGGTGAAAACCTGACAAGCCCACCTTCAAAACCGACAACAGCAGAAGGATTTAGAGAGTTGGTGCTTCCCAAATTGGAGTTTTGTATTTTGAGGCACTCGTAATACTCATCCCACTTTTGCTTGTTGATTTCTCGATGTTTTTGGCTCGTACCAGGATATTCCGAACTGTCATAGCCCATTATGTTCACTGTTTGATGTTTAAATTTCGTTTTGTAATATTTTTTAGCTTTGTTTAGCATTTTTTTGTAATTCGATTGGAATAACGCTGAACATTGAGAGAGAAGAATGTAAATAATAACTAATTCGCTAGCTTTCATGTTGATTGATATATGACACATTTGTCAATGTAATAAAACAGGATTGCTGGTGAAGTATAGTTGGCTGAATGTGATTATGACTATCTGTTTTTTGTTTTTAAATTGCGAACAAAAGTGCAGACGATTCTATTTTAGGAAAATAATAATACTCCATATTCAAATCCGGAATTGGATATGATTAGTAAAGATATTGAAGAATTATCAAGAGAAAAACTTGCCTTAGAAGCAGATATTACCCAAAAAGAAGCTGATATTAAGATAAAAAGTGGAGAGATAAAAAGTTTACAGGTAAGTATAGGTAGTGTAGCTAAAGGTAATTAATTGTATCGTTTCAGAGTGAATTAGATACACTAGCTGCCACTCTTAAACAATTAGAAAACCAGAAGGGAGAAGCTCAAAAAAGGTTAAACGATCTAAAGTTACAGGTATCTATCTAGAGAAACTGACATGTGCCGTTATTGCTTTGCTGCGCTTTTGTGATTGTTTTGTTTTGTGCATTTAATGTTAATGCTATATGCGTTATGTACCTAAACACATTAATTTTTTTCCTTTCTTTTTACTTACTTTAGATAAGTTGTAAATGATCCGTGATAGTGTGACATTTACAGTTTACCTTTGGGGCATGTTATGGTATGTATGTGCACCTACAGTGTTGTGTTGAATTTTTAATCCAATGATTTTAAACAAAAATTAGCAATATTGCCAAAAACTTGAGCATTATTAAACTTACAGATAGTGAGGGAAATTTATTGAAATCTTGGAAATTTAGCGTAAATACAGAAACCACAATTTAAAAATAATTTTGATTAAGTATACAGAGTGGCGAGAGTGGTTTAAAAGTAATGAGTCTAAAAGTAGGATTTTAATAGTCTTTTTGTACTGAATGGTCTTCCATAGGTCAAGGTTATACTTTATACACACCCGTTCATGTTCAAAAATTGTTAAAATTTCATCAAATGTTGACGTTTTATATCATTTCAAGCAACTTTTAAAGAATAAATTGTTTTTGTCTGTACGTACAGGGTGGTTCAAACTCGTGGGTCACCCATCTTTTTCGTGACTAAAAAAACGCATTTGAAATTTTTTGAAAACCTTGGAAAATAACTGAGATATCACCGAAAAACTGAAATTTCACGTATTTTCCCTAGCTTGAATGGTTGGAAATGGACGGTCCCCATTGGCATCTACTTTTCTTTTGGAGAATCTGAATGTTATCAGTATTTCCATAACACACTAGATGTGAAAGCTACAGGCTACTATATTCTTATTTCTTATAGACACCATAATGGATTTTTATGGAATGAGATAGAGGACAAAAGAGAAATTCAGCAAGATCTAGTTACCCGCAGATGGTTTGTTCATAAATGAATGTAAAAACATTTGTTTTGTTTAGTTTGTAATGCCCAGAAAGTATGTCCACGAGTAACCTCAAGATTTTCCTTTATAGCCCTATGCAAAAACGCGCCAGGGGGTCGATTTTTGAAACCAGTCGCATCTATTCGTATACGCTTAGATGCGAAGACTTTAAAAACGTATACGTTTTCCAAATGCAATTTTTGACTACTGTTCGTAACTGCTTGGAACCGAAACGTACAGTGCATATGACAACGTCGCCTTTGTTGCGTGATTAGAACTAAAGCGGACTATTTGACGTTTGGGTTTGAGCTTATGTAGCTGGTTAGGTGAAGATATTGCTCAGTTATTTCAAATTAAAGAATAATAATATTTTAGGCACTGATTAGCATGAATACTCAAAACACGATGGACACGCCAAAGGGAGGGTGCAATACCACGCAAAACCAAAAAAGGTGGCTTGTGGAGTTTGCTAAAAAAACACCCCGATATAATAGCAGGGAAGAAGTAGCCGATACATTTTGATAAATTGTGCTTCATTTAAGACTTCTATGGGGTTGCAAGGATTACGGTTCCTATTCGGGCGATAATTGCGTTCGGCATTCTCTAAATTGTCTACTACAAACACATTCACAGCTTCATCCATTGTTGTTAATAGATACCTTTCAAGTCTCAAGAGTCAAAACTTCAACACTAACCAATACATAACCCACCAAACGTCAGTTGCGAGCGTTTGCGAACGCCATTTACTCGCTCGCAGAAAAACGAACACAATTGAACGTATACGCAATATAAACGTATGGTCAAAAATTGCAAATATACGTTTCTTTACGACTACGTATACGTTTTAAGGAAACGTACGGCCAAAAATCAACCCCCAGGCTGCAAGATGGTTCTTTGAAGGCTTCTCTCGCTTGGCAACAATTTACCATCATGTTCCACCTAGCTCTGTGCTGGGTTTAGGTGTCTTAAGTTTTGAGACCAGTCCGGCTGAGTTATCGGCTTTCTCCTTACTTTCTGTTCCAGCAAGCTCAAAAGTATTGCTGCTTGCTACTTGCTCTAGTTCGGAAACCAACCTAGAGGTAATTTTACAGTGACCAAATGCCTGCAGGGCAGCCCTGCTGTCACTAGAGATTCTTTATGTTATGCATAAGAACTTTTCTTGCACTGAGCGTATAGTAGCCACAGTCATTGAGATGACAGAGGAGGCTGTTTGCAGTTAAGTTCCACAGAAAAAATCTTTTGTGCAAATGTCAACTATAGATCGTTGCACATCTACAGAAATTATTTTTGATTGTACAGGGTGTCCCATTTTTACGGTGTCTATAAATAACTCATTTTTTTAAATAGAACACCCTGTATATTTTGAATTGTTTCAATGTCATTTGTTAACCTCTATAAGTTATGGAAACCTATTCATTTTTTTGTCAACGTTGCCAACATATTAATTTTTTTCTGAATAATTTCCCATAAGAAAGTCTCACTTTGATGAATCGTAGCCTCCTTGATTTTGAAGATAAGATAATAATTTGTTAATATTAATATTGTTAATCCGAGTAAAGGGACCCACTTTGATAATGAGAAAGTTGGATTTAGTGATACAGGGTGTTCACAAGGAAATGGTACAATTTCCAAACTTCAAAGTGTCATAAACTATTCTTTTTCAAATGGAACTATCACTATTTTATGTCGCTATTCGATTGTCTTTTGTGCTCTCGTCCCCATTAATCAATTACATGTTTATACAGCGGATTCGGCTGTGATAATAAAAAAGAAAAGATTTCTAAAAAGTAGGTAAACATATGTCACCAATTAAAAGATGAATTAGTTTTATTTTTAGATAAATGCGAACTTTACATCAAAAGAGCCGTAGATTGCCAATCTCTCTGCTATGCACATTTTCACATAACTGTCCCTTAAGGGTCAACTGTAGGGCAACTATTTTTTTCAAATAGAAATTCATACTTTTTATTGAATATTCTTATTTTACATCGGACAATTTCGTGGGAAACATTTTTTTCCTACACTTACTATTTTTTGAAGACTTCTAAACGCGATTTTTGGTTTGGGCTAGGAAGCTGTTCTGTCAAGAATTTGGCTAATTTGTTTCCTTCTCTCGCCATCATCTTGTCTGCCTATCCTCAAAACGGCGCTACAGTACAAATAATACATTTGATGCCTGTAGAAAATTATACTAAGAGTAGAGAGTCTAAATATTATAATTGAGCTTGATGAAACAATCTGTAATGATACACAAGCATACCATGTCATGTCGTTTGTTTTGATTTATTGTACTTAATTTTGCAAATTTGAGTTTGTAGAATTAGTTTAGAATTGGCATGTTGCATTTATTTTTGCAATTATTAGTGGTCCGAAGTTGACAAGGAAATGGAGGAGGTAAATACTGAACTAGCCCAGCAAGAAGGAAAGGTACGTCTTATATATTTGTTCATTTTGTATATACTTCTACTTTTTGATGTGCTCTGCATTGCTGTTGCATTTGGTTGAGGTGTAAACTTTCACATTAAGATTTTGTTTTAAGTGTCTGTACATAGTTTTGCGCTTGCTGCTTTTCGACGGTTAGTATACTTCGAAATTTTAGGTTGACAAATTGAGAACACAAGCGACTGAGCAAGCGGAAGCAGTTGCGACACAAGAATCGGAACTGTCAAGTAAAAAACAGCAACTAGAAGGTCTCAGACAAGAAGAGCAAAGACTGGAAGATCAGAAAAATGAACATGTAAAAAAGTTAGATTCACTTGCGACGAAGCTGAGTGATACACAACTTAATATTAGTCAAGTGAGTCCACTTGCGTCTTTAGTCTGTAAATTTCATAAAACGTTTCAGGCGAAAGCGATGATAACTCAACTAGAAGAACAAACTAGACAAATGAATGACGCAATAACAACTTGTGATTCTGCAATAGATGCTTCTGATGTCGTCACCGTACCTGACACGGCACTTCGACTTGAACCTGAGTTTAGAGATTCAAAATATAATAAAATTGGCCTCGTAAACGGCGACACATCGCAACAAGTAAATGCGTTTATAATTTTTATTTAAGAATGTTACATTTATTTTTTATTAGAACGGATTCGAGGAGAAGCACGATCCATTTAATGAACGAAGTAATTCGACCACTACTTTTTCGACATTTCAAGATGATCCATTTAAATCAGGTATGCGACTAAAATGTTGACTAGCTTTCAATTAACAACTTTTTAATTTAGATCCGTTTAAAAATCAAGATGCCTTTAGTATAAACGATTCTTTCAATGCTGCCTTTACAAAGACTGTAAGTAAAATTTTGATTAGTAAAGTTACTTAATTTTTTTCATAATGCAGGATGGATTTTCATCAGACCCGTTCAATTCGTTTAATGCCCCTGCTAAAACTGATCCATTTGTTGCTTTTGGAGAGGAAGGAGAGAGTAATGTCCAAAATACTGAAGTATGTTGATGCTTAGTTAGTTGCTTTAATTGATGGTCGCAATTTTAGAATTCGAAGGATCCTTTTGGGTGTGATCCGTTTGCCATTTTACATGCACCTACTAGAGATAGCGCACCTCCTCCTAGACCTACTAGCCCTAGTCCCGCATTGCCTCCTAAAAAAGGGAAACAACCTCCTCCCAGGCCTGCACCACCACGTCCCGCACCACCTGGCGCCAAACAGCAAGCGGACGATTTTGGCTCTTCGGATCCCTTTTCCTCATCCGGTGGGGGAGGTTTTGCAAATTTTGCAGATTTTGACTCTAAGGTAAGATTCGGATTAGAGGGTGTAGTGTATAACGGTTTTTTAGTGTTGTCATGTCAGTGTGCTGTATGATAACCTCATTTCCTTAACCTATCCTTTCCAATGTGTAGAAAACAAACCTGTAAGTACCATTAGGTAAGTTTATCCTTACAATATCCCTTCTATAATTTGTTTTTTTAACAAGTTTTATAATACTTTCTATAAAAGATTTACTAATTATTGTTCGAGCTGGTTACTAATTAAGATTTTCATCTTAAAACTATATTGCATAATCAAGAAAAGATTATTGTGCATGGCACGACAGTGTTGCTCAAATATTGTGTACATATAGAATGAAATCTAAGTATTTTTTTAACTACTGTCAACCAAGCGAGTTTACCTGAGAAAACATGAGATATGAACAATATAACGGTTTTTAAGAGTCTTCTGTACCCACTGCACCCAATGTAAATTTCCATAAGAGCGCCCGCCATAAAAACTCTAGTTGTTTTTCAAAAAAAATTTTTTTTTAAGAACTTAAGTTCCTTCTAAACATTACCCCAAAAAATGAAATCATATTTTTTGTAAATAAAGTCTGTATCTTGGCGGGCGGTAAATCAACAATTTCAGTGTAACAAGTGGCGCCGCTGCTCAGTGTCGGTGGGAACTAACTAAGGACCAAGACAGGAGTTGACAAAGCAAAAATACCATCTTGTCTCTTGCAACTATAATCGTCTATATACTATAATGTAAAAAAGTTGCGCTTGGGTAAAGAAGACTCTTAAGATATTAACTCTACTTTGCAACTTCATAGGTTTTTTTTACAGTTTACAGTTGGCTATTTTTTTAGCTTGCTTTTTAAGAAAGATACTGTTTATACCTGAATTTCGTCCGTCTGTGAGTTTGAGATCTTAGAATATGTATGTGTAAAGCTGTTTTTTCCAAATTAATTTAGTAGTTGCATAGAGCGGATGGAAAACAGAATTTTATTGACACAATTTCAGTTTCTGCGCAGGCGTATTCCAACTTCATTATTGGTTACTACATTGCAAGTAAATTTTTTTGCATGGTGATCAATTTACCAGATCATATGGAAGGTGTTACTTTTGTTCACCATTTTACTATTTAGCCCAGATAAAATAGGTTTTAACCCTGAACTAATTCGCAAAAAACTGATTTATGGCTTAAAATATTCGTATTGCTGAACTCTTTTAAATATGAAGTTTCTTAAAAATATAGGCGGAGCTTCGGCCACCATATTGAAAAAATGGCGGTTATATTATGTTTTTTGCAATTATCTGGCTTATTATTAATTGTTATAGAAAAATGCATCTATACAAAATTAAATAACAAACAATTTGCGACGTTTTTGTTAACTTTCAATTTTTTTGTAATACTAACCGTTTTGTTGTGCAAAATCAACATTTTGTTTTTGAATTTAAAATCGTGTTATGAATAAACATTTTTGTGTTTATAAAAAATCATTGTTTTGAAAGTGTCTTTTTTTCATGAATTTGCAGTAATTAGTAAAAAAATGATTTGGACTCTACTCCTATATAACCTTGGCACCCAATAATTTTCAAATGTGTATTTTCTCAGAATTAATGATATCTTGATTTAGGAAAGTGTAAGAGATACGAATTAGGTTAAATGGGGAAAAAATTGCAGTTTTATGTGTCTTGATCAGTTCACCTTTTATTTTGTCAAACATATTCATGAATTGCTAGATATTTTAAAAAAATGATTTTTCAACTTTGCATCAAATTGCTGTAGCTCTGTTATTATAGTACAAGATCCCATATAAGTACGTTTGATGAAGGTTTCCATTGTTTATATGTTAGTTGTAATAATGTATTTTGTTTGTGTTTTTTGTTTTTGTTATGTATTGGGGTTGTTATTGTTATGCTCAGGGGCGGCTCTCTATAAAGAGCCAAGGAGCCATGGCACTACCTCAAGGAACCTGCTAATTATCAATTGTTAAAATATAATTAACTATTATTAATTGTGCTCACTAGAGTACATAATTGTGTTTTAAAACTTAAAACCAAAAAAGTAAATGATTTGATAAATTAAGAATAATTCATTTGTGCTTATCCGTGGACGTAAATACGGTCGAGCCGTGCCAAACTGAAACTGGCTCGTATTTTCCTACAAGTGTTGACTTCCGCGGGGAGTAGAGGGGTGGGAGGAGCGAAACCGAAGTAGCGTTTTATACGTACAACTTGAGCCATCAGAAGTTTGGCTCATAAGTACAATTGAATAATGTGTACGGGTATTACTATGCTTTGCGCCGTTTTCCTTGTTTCAGTTGTAATAAGTCAAACATTTTTTTTTATTTTTGTGTAAGATTACACTTCCCAGATTAATTGTTACGTAAAATACACAAATTAAAAAATCATTTAAATAAACCTTTTTGCATGCATTCTCTGGTAGATAGACTTTAAATAAAGCAATAAACAGGCCGTTACCGGACTTAAATATTGTTAGAAAACGAAATGTGTCTGAATCTTCTTTAAGAGGACACGACAATAGCGACAAATCCGAAAATAAAGGAGTAGGTATTCAGGGAATTAATAAATTTCGGTACTTGTTTAGATAAAGATTTGAATAGTTATTTGTACAACTATTGTTGAAAATGATACTTCGGCCTCATTAATAAAACTGCAAATAAAATGTTGCTATTGTTTATAGATCGGACTAAACGCCATGGAAACGGATAGTACAAATCGTGAAAAAAGTAACACTTTTCCATACGATTTTTTGTCAAAAAAAATCCGCTAATTCTCATCTAAAACAACACAAAATGAATTACTGGAATGCATACTTGAAGTATACTTATGAAACAAGTCTCCAAAGAAATTAAAGGGCTAGATTTGTTTCTGTCACTTGCATTATAAATATTCGAATTATACTCAAAATCTAAATAACTGGAATAATATGAAAATAAAAATTTGTAACTATTAAAATAATGGGGAGGGGGACACAATTTGGCACTACCTTCTACGCAGCTTACGAGCCGCCACTGGTTATGCTTAGGCACATTTGTGCATTTTGTCCTGTAATTGGATTATTATCTGTTGAGCAAATAAATAAATAAATTAAAATTTTAAAAAAATATTGACAAAAACGGGTTATCTTGCGGTGTTTGCTAATATAATTTATTTGTTTTTGCGTTTTTATGTGCTATCGATTTCGATTTACACATTGAAAAGTAAATAAATTATTTATTAGCAAACACTGCAAAGTAACATGTTTTTGTCAATTGCACATAAGAACAATCTTCGCCCATCTGTTTAGTGAGTAAAATTATTTTTTAGCAATCTTAATATGTAAACAAACATTGCAAATGGGTTACTAAAAAATTAAGTCAAGGCTACTCTTACTTAAAATTGATGTAATTAACATTTTTTAACTTTTACGCTCATCTATAAACCAAACAAAATCAATCTAAAATCAGAGTAAGAAACTAAATTCTCCAAAATGAATTTTGGTATACGGCATAGTGTTATCAGTCTTCCATCACATGGAGAAACCGCATGCGTACTCTCTTACATTTGATGCCTACATCACGAGGAGCTGTTGCACTGTGTCTTTCTCTTTCACACAGAACATTAAACAGCCCCATACCATCGTATTTATAATATTTTTTGTTTTGTGGTGGGTCAGTTTAATACTCAATAATACGGCCTACTTTAATTTAAGGAAATATTTACTATCTCTCAGTTATGAAATAAACTTATCCAGCAAGCAATGAAAATCAGTGTCATGTTTTTAAGGACGTTGGCCCAAAAGATGCATAATTATATTTTTCCAAAAATTGTTGCTCTTGGGCCTTATAGAACAACTTTTTGGGGGTCTCTCCTATACAACTTAGGTTTATAGTACATAGTGTCATTATTCATGATTTTTGTGCTCCTAACAACTCTACTATAAATATTACTTTTTAATTTACACATAAAAGTGAAATCCTGTCCTAAGCATCCTACCGCTTTAAATTAATAAAGGTAGTAGATCTGTTGAAATTATCATTATGTCTTTGCTTTATTATTTCAGCTACAAATTATGCTCTAGTTGCACGATTTATTATTTATCCAAGGCACTGCAAGGCTGTGTGTTTCACGGCAAGCGTAGGTAGACGTGATTAATAACATTTATAGGAGCGGTGACCGAGGATTATTACTAACATTGAAAACCCTAATTTTGCAGCCTTAATAATTTCGTCTCCTCTTCAGTTTTCTGATAAACCGACCACAACCTCAAATACAAGTTCAACAAACAAGACCCTGGATTTCACAGATGACCCCTTTCGAGACTATCGATACGAAGATCCATTCAATATTGCCTTCGACGACGAGCCTTCTGATATTGGTAAAAGCACTAGTAGTCTCGACGCCCGTAGTGTATCAACCTCGAATATATCTAAACCTTTGGAAAGTAAATTTGATCCGTTCGGAACAGAACAATTAGATGGTAGAAGTAGCCGGGGGGAGTCATCCGGTTTAAGCGGACGTCAATCCGCACCCTTGGCGACCTCCGATGCGTTTTTGAATTCCAGTGGCCGTGCTTCTGCTCCTTTGAATCGATTTTCGGAAAAGGATCAAGTTGCATGGGCCACTAAAGAGAGTAAAAAGAATGAGGATTTACGTAAGCAGAGACTAATACAGGAACAAGCCGATTTAGAATTAGCTATAGCGTTGAGTAAGGCTGAACAACAGAAAAATTAGTTGGTGAGTGGTGATGTAGAAAAACTAAATTTAGCGGTATTTGTTCGTGAACTTAAGTAAATTATGGCTTATTCTGCATTCGTTATGCAAACTACACATATCCTTTATTGCTATAATTTCTTACATTTGGCATTCGTTAACCATATATTATTATGCACAATCTTTTTAAAATTTCTCAGGCCACATATCTTGGGAAGTGTGGAGATTGAGTATAGAAATGGCAATAATGCATCTGTACATTTTTTAGTCTTAAGAATCGTCTCGGTTTAAATTTCATCATTATTTGTAATGCTCATTCCGCCTGATGCTATTCTAAATCTCCATTCCAAAATATCGCTTTGAGTAGCTGTCTGTATACAATGGTCTTAAGTGTTAATATTGAACGGAAAATCCAAACGAACACGGTATTATGAGATAATTCTGTATTTTAAGTTCTTTACATGTAAGACTACTTACTTTACCAAAGATGAAAAAATAACAAACATCAGTTTATACTTTTAATCAATAACCAACTGAACGTAACATTTTGAAAGTTTTTTTTATTGAAGTAGATGTTGATGTGTTACCATTACATTATAATCTACTTGAATTGATATGGTTACTAAAGGCTATTACATATCAGCGTTTTAATTCTGTGCGTTACAAATATCTATTGTTATGTTTAGATGTAGGGTTCTTCCTGTAGGTGTTGTAGAGTTTGATCGTGTTGAATGATTGACAAGTTTTTAATGAATTTAAGGTATAGTTTCATTTATTTTATTACAGTACCTGGAGAGTATGTGAAACACGTTTTTAAAACTAGTTTTGTATTTAGCTTTACTATATTTCATACTGTGGATATGTGATAGCCATAATGTTTATGAAGCATTTCGATGTATAGGCGAAACAAGCAAATAATCTACAAAATGCCTTGTCAGTATTGAGATAGGTTTTCTGTTAAGTTTCAAGTGATTAGTTAGCGTGTTACATAATGTTTACTTTTTTAATGTACAAAGGATATGTACATATATTAATGTTAAGTTGTAAAGTTATGTATTTATTTGAATATATCTTTTTTATGTTTTGTTCTTATTTGTGTTCAGTTTTATTTCCTTCACACTTTATTTGTTTTCTTTTTACTGTTTCCTGTGCGTTTAACTATTTATAATGTGCCTAATATGAGTTAGTTGAGGTCCTAAATATACCTGACAGTCTGAGGATATACATATTAGTTGTGTTTTACAGTTTAATATTTTCTAACTAGTGGTATAAACTACATTAAATGAAAATGGTTGTAATATAATTTGTAATGCTTAATCAATTAATTGTTTATAGTTATAGTATAGCCAGTTTTTTATGGTAATGAAGGAATCATAATTTGATAGCTTTTGTGTTAAAATGAATGAACATAATATCAAACTTTATGACTGCTGTTGTAGCAATTCAAATTTTTGAACATACCTATAGGAACGTGTTACTAAGATAACTCATTAGGAAAGGATTTATCGCAAAATGATCATGTAAAAGTTTATTATTGAAAAAAATTTTTAAATCATAAAAATTGAAATGGTAGATTACGGTTACAAACAATTTTAGATTGTCTTCGCTCTGTATTTCTACATTTTCCCTTTTATTCTTTCCTTCCCTTGATTTTGTGGTAGTTCTTCAGTTGAAATTTTTTTACTTGTTCTTCAAGCTTTTTTAGTTTTCAAACTTTTTTCTTTTATGAATTCAAGCACCATCTGATGTTTATTGTAATCAATATCTTACCAATCTGCTGCTGTCCCTATAACAGTCTTTTCGATGCATGTCTTTATTTGGTCCATATTCTATACACTCCTATGCGCAATTGGGTTTACTTGCTTTCTTTCTTCCAAATAATACTATATGTATATTTTATCGTGTTCTTAATTAAAACATTGCTCTCTCTTGTACGTTGAAAGATTCATTCTTTTCCACATACATGTTCTATAATATTTCACAAAGTCTTCCTTAAAAGTTCTCAACAAGATTTTTTTACCTCGGTTCTGAATCTACAAAATGGAATTGGGATTTGGTATTACCATATTGCAGGACTAATTACCAACTTTTCGTCACTAAAAGAGCACCAAATTTATTTAATTTTAAAATTTGGATATTAGTTTTACGTCCAATTTAATTAATGTTGTATTTCTTGAAATAAAATTCACAGTATTTATTTAAAATGTAAAGAAATATACACGGATCCTATTATTGCAATTTAAGTTTCAGTGGCTAATCATAAAAACAGAATAATTAAATGGAAATATTAAACTGTAAAATATCAAGTACGCCACGTAATGCTGCCAATATATAAAGTAGGTACCATATTTTTGTAGGATTGCTCTAGTATGACATTTGAGATTTCAAGCAGAATGCACCGACCACAATTACGCTTACATAGTTGTGTTCTTTGATCTTTATTTTGAAATTATTCACTCACCTTTTTCGCCGATATCGATGCTATAGTACTGAACTATTTTTTTAACAGTTACGCTGTATGGAAATGCAAGTGTGTTTTATGGATCTTTTAATTGATGTATTTGTAGGACATTTTTCGTATTAACATATCTGATGTATTAACAATTGTTACCTAGTAAGTATATATATGTTACATAGATCAAGACAGTTATTAACAATCATAGAAGTATTGACCAACTGAGATACTTTATCAGCTATTTCAAGTACTCGCTAAATGTAATACTAAATAAAAACTAGTATATAAAGTTTAATGTAAATCAATTCTTCCAATCACTGTAAACATGTAAAAAGTTGTTACTTATCATAATGTTGCCATTTATTTCTTCTACATACTAATAATGTTAATTCCCGACAATATTAATTGTGTAATTGTACTCGATGGTAGCATATTACAGTAGAATTGGTTGATCAACTTGTTATCGAAACTTATTACACCCATAGTCTAAGAGATTATGGGGTTAACAATGCCATGTGCTTATGATGTACTTACCTATTAATGTACAGAAATGGCTTGTCTTGTATAAAAGTTGTTAAATGCAGTCTCAAAATGATCACAAATTGTATAATAGTGTCTACTCTTCCTATCCATGTGTCGCTATAGAAAACCAAACATAATATATGTGCCTACTGTACTTTCATAGTCGGTTAAACGTTATTATTTTTCGTACATTATAAATATAAAAATCAATGTTGCAAAAGAAAGCACAGCAACGAGATAAAGGTGCTTAATCTGTATTAGCAGTATTCTGTTCATAAATGTTTTCTCGTTGAAACCATGTTTACAAATTATATGGGAATAATGTATACCTATCTACTTGTACATAATAAGTAATTTGGTTCAATATGTATCGAATTTATATTTTGTAAATCAAGAAAACGAATCCCCAGTAATCTTACAATATGTATGTGCGTTTCACAATGTGTATAGTGTTATTGCTGACAATTCCGAGTGTTATGTTTACATAGATTTATTAAGATAAATGTTGCACGTGTAAATATATAAGCACCCAATTTTTCTTTACTTTGTTAATTCCGAGGTATTAGAATATGTATTTATATTTTTACTTAAATTAGTTAATGTATTTGAACCGACTGAAATTGTTTCGTCATACTAAAAGATTTTTAAGTATATAGCACGCATACAGTCGTACACATGTAATATACATTGTAATATGCAGAGTAGGTTAGCTGCTAATTGTTGGATGTGTAGCTTCATACTCAATGTATTTTTAAAGATTTCATTGAATCATAATGTAAGTATTCGCACTGTCACTAAGTACACATCTTCATCTAATACAGTTATAAATGCTAACATGTTTTTGTATTAATTTTTGCAGTATTATATAAATTGTAATGGTAGGTACATAGTTTGTTATGTGGGAGCTGACTGATTTAAGTACCGTTTAGACGGTTAATATTAATACCAAACTGTATTTTACATCATTCACTTTCATTTTTTAGATCTTTTAGAGGAGTAAGCTATTTTTGATGCATTGCGAGCAAGAGTGCACAGTACTTAAAGGGATTGCAAATTTGAGAAGCATTCATACCCAAGCATAATAAATCCTAATAATAATCGAACGCAGATAACAGGTCTAATTGTTTTTATTATTGTCAATGTCCCTTGATTTTTTAGTACTCTTGCTGGAAAACATAATGGTGAGAACGTATGTTATGGAACCGAACAAACCCAAGCAGGTTTGTACTCATTTTTGAATCTTAAATTCTTTTCATTCAAATTAATCAAACATAATTAATGACTCAGGTCAGTAACGCACTGCGGCAGCCAAACTATGGTAACCAATTTCACACATGAATGTTTACACATTAGGCGGGCTTGAATAAGCAATCCTGTGTGGGATTGGCTGCCACAGTCACGCCTCCTGATGGTGCGTTACGGGTCAGCTTGATTTTTTAATCTGCACCTATTAAATTATTATCCCTCTTATACTGGGCCCTCAACAGGCTTACGCTCAATTACAGAGTGACCAGCATAATGCTTTTTAGAGGTGTCCCTGCAGAAGATCTTCAGTTGTTCTATACTACTCCGGTATTTACCTAACGAATTAAGAAAACCTAACTCGGAGTAGCCAGCAGAATGTTTGAAACAGATCTAAGGAAATTCCCATCTCTGCCATGGATGAAAAATTCTTACCTCGGCCCAGGTTCGACAGAGGAGTGGGGGAATAATGTCTGTCCGACCATCGGTCAAGTCAGTTGTCAACATGGTATTGTTTGCATCTTCAGTGTCGGTAAGAGGGTTTACTTCATACTTATTACATTCTCAAAAACTAGTTGACAGTCTAAATTTTAGTATATAGCTGGTTTATTAAAATAAGAAACGATGCTTACATCATGTGAAGCAAAGAAGACGTCACGATCAGATCATTCAAATTAAAAAAAGCGTAGTAGAATTATTATTGAGAGCCATAAAGACGTGTACAAGGGTCTAAGGGTGGTGAAAGATTGATGAGTTTTTCGGAGATTTGTTTTTACGTCTAAAATGGAAAATTACAATCTTGACTACTTTGAAATCTTTTGAATTTAAATCCCGGTACGTACCCAACGATAATATAATCTTGGCAAAGTATAACTTTCTTTGAAATCAGATGAAGTTGATGTGATTTACTCGAAAACCACAAGTCATAAAAATTTTAATTCAGCATCATCAGAAAGTTGAGAAAAAATTAGTACAGCTTTGTTAACATTATTTTTTGATATCTTTGAAAATAAATGATTGTCAGCGCATTTTCGAAACTGAGATTTTTGGTTTTTTAGTCATAACTTCGCTATACTAGTAGAGCTAGAAGAAACTATGAATAGGAAAATTAATCAGCATACAGTTCACTCATAACTTTTCCTATTTAATTGAATTTGTTTTACGGTTTACGAGATCCTAACAGTGAAAATTAAAAAAATGTCCAGCGTTGCCCCCCCTACTAAAGAGGCGCCCGGGGCGGACCGCTCCCCCTACGCTACGCCACTGATTCTGAATGCTATTGGTATCGAATGTTTCGACTCATTTAGAAGGAATTTTGATCGTTTTTATTCCTTTGAAACTGTATTGTCATTTAAATCATAAATGAGCTAAATTTTGTTAGCCATAAGTTACATCATTACTGTCGTTAACCTGCACCAAAAACAAGAAATTTGGGCAAATCGGTTGACTTTATAACATACACGCCAGTGGCGTACGCAAATCCACGCATATATTTCTGCGAATAATAGGGGTAGTGAGGAGAGATATTTTCTAAGAGTAAAAAATAAGAGAAGAGAATATAACGGTGGTGGGAAATAGCATAACACGCGACGGAAGTCGTCAAAATATCACTTCCTTTGCGCTGGTCAATTATGTCGACTTGACTTATCATAAAACAGAAGAGACGATGTCAGCTGTGTTTTATTACACCACTGCCAATAATGATGCGTTTCTCCCCACTCTTCTCGCACTTTTATCACTTCCTTTTTATCCATTTCCGTCAAGTCCCCTTTTAATGCAAGGTTCTCTCCTTTTATTTTTTACTCGTAGGTTATTTCATTCAACTATGAGGACTTTCCTTTGCGTATTACTTAATTATATAACTGTTGTAATTTAGTGTCAGACCGAGGCATTATTAGGTTACATCCCATAATTTTGTAGAAAATTACAGAACTAGACCTGCGATAACCTTGACCAGTAGGTAATTCCGCGATGAAAATAAGAAAACATGAATTAATAAAAAACTATATTGCAATAAACAATTATTACAGAACGCATGGAACATTTTTGGTGAGAATGGATTAGGTACTTCGTATCTTCCGAATAATTCACATTTTCGAAATTTGGTGATCGTTGTTGCTAATTATGGCAATGGATATATTTTTTTGTTTTTGTGCATTCCGATCGACTTTGTTTTTCATTTCGGGTAACATTAGCTTTTGAAGTGCTGATGTAGGTAACTCCACAAAGAGGCACAGGAATAGACCAAATATGAATGACATAAATATGTCTGTTAACGTGCTGGTCAACTGCAATGAAAGAAATTCGATATGCATTCCCGCATATTGTAAAACTTACCAGTGTGTAAACCGAGGAATACACTGGAGTTCTACCTTGACCTATGCGTATACGTATTAAGCTCAAATGAACCAAATAAACGCAGTAGGTTATGCGTCCCATTATTTGGAACGGTGACCATACAATGCAACTGCGCAAGAACCCTAAAATATTACCGTAGAAATTAAAGAATTAACTACAGTGAGATACGCACATCCAATTTTTTGAGTAACTCCAAACGTTGCCAGCGCAATGGCCAATGCAAAGAAGTTTCTTCCCACCGTCGTGTATATCGCCGCTCCTATCCTAGAGGGCACATAAGTTTCTTGGTAAAATGAATGGGCAATGAAGATAACCGTCAGTGGTACTCCCCAAATAAATAGCCACCACAACAGTTGATAGAACTAAAATAGACTGTGGTTATTGTTTTGTAACGAAATTTTTTTTCACCATACCCTTTTATTAAAGACGTTTATGTCTTTATATGCGTAGTATATGTACCCAAATATCATGCCAATGACGTAACCACCGATATTTGTATGTGCAGTGATGTACATCAGTCGAAATTCGTTAACGTGCAGTACTATTCTGTAAAGTGGCCTAAAAAAGTAAGCGATAAGCAAATTTCAAAAAGAAAGCATGACACTTACTCTGGGTAGTACCGAACGATAATATCATAGTCATAAATATAGTTAACGACACCAGGAACTATGAAACTCACAATCAGGCAGGTTCCAAAAATTACTTTCAAGTATTTTTTACATTTCCATATTAAAGCCATTACTAATAAAGCTAGTATAAATAGTTGAGTATCTGCTCCTAAATACCATGTGTGGAGCATGCACTGAAATGTTTATATAGGTAAGAAAATGATGGAAAAGTATTATTTACACTTACCGTATTTTGGAAGTCGTAATAATTGTTGATATATAAAAGGTTTACCCACCAATTGTTTCGACAATTTCGATACTCGTCACCAACAATCTTATCCCAAAATGGCCCGCTACCAAGGTGATACAACCAAGTTGCGTTAAACGCTATGACTAGTGCCAAACAAGGAGTTAATCTGGAAACATTTTATGGTCAATATGTCACTTAAGCTGCAAGTCGACAGTTACCTGATGTATCGTTGCACAAAAGCAAGAATAATGTAGGATATCTTCAGTCGTTTCTCTTTTTCGAAGATTTTGAAAAAGTTGTAAGACAAAAGCCATCCGGCCATTACAAAGTAAGTTTGTATAACTACCGTTCCATTCATCACAAGCATGTAGACTGGTTTTTCGGAGGCCTATTAGGGACTGTATTTTAAATTTTTGCAACAAATTTGCTTAGGTTACCGTTTCCAAAAACGTAGGGTTCACACTTGGAACTGCGAGCGATAAGATGAATGTATGTGAGAGTATGACTGCCATTATATTGCAAGTTCGTAGCCCGTTCATACATTTCAGTGGTCTTACATCAACATTGGTGGATTTGCCCGCGAGTCTTTTCCAGTTTTTGATAAGGGAGAAGCAAGAGATTATAGATCCACCTGCGTTCGTTAAAGAAAACAAATTAAATTGATACGATGACAAATATGATACTTACATGTAGATGTAGTAAGAGCTTCATATTCTTCTTTAGTTTTTAACCTGGCAGTTCCTTCGTAAACAGTTCCAATTATTAAAAACAATAAAATCACTCCATAGAGTGCCCTGAAATTACAGTATTTATGTGTCAATTGCATTTGAATGGTTTACAAAGCTTTTATTTTATAGTCTATGTTGCAGTGACTCTTTAATAGGTTTTTGAATGAGTAAACTAAGGCGCTTTTTAACCGTAAGGGTAGATAAAGTGATCACTTTAACCGCAAGGATAGATAGAGTGAAACAGATGATTGTGCATTCTAATCACGTCTTTCATATTTCAAATGGGACGAGGAGCTCTATATAAAATGACGTTCAGAAGATACGACAATGCTGTTTCTATATGATCATGATTGTCAGAAGCTTTTTACAATGATTTGTATGGCTTCTGCTATAAAATAAAGTTTTGTATTATACACGATGATAACAAAAAACTGACCATCTCGTGAAAGTTTCACTTAAGGGTTAAAATATCCCTTTTATATGGTAAATAACTATTACGTTACTATATGGATATTTCTTTATATGATCAACCATTACCTCTAAACTAAAAACCTTCTAAGAAATCGGAATTTAAACAGACCACTGAACATGATGCTAACAAAAAGTAATTCACAAGGTAACTTACGCTATACAAATGTCGAGCAAGTCGAGACTATAACGAGGCTGATCCGTTTCGCATCGTATTTGCGTCACCGATCCGTTTAGGTCTAAATGTGCGTATTTATCGCTATAGCATTCGGATATTTCATCTTTTAACGAAGTTTCGTCATGTTTTAAAATGGAAATCTTTTTGGATGTCGACGGGCAGAACTGACGTACACATATCATGTGCCGAAGCCTATCGTGGCGATAATATTTTTCATTACTGATGACTTTCTGGAATATAAAGTTTTAATTACCTGTAGTTTTTAAAGTATTGCCAAGGACACTTTCTAGCTAAAATGTAGGTACTTCAAAAATGCTTCAAATCCAAAAAGATTCATAATTATCCTAACTTGTTATTTTTATTATGCGTAGAATTTGACGCAGAATTTGAAAATGCATTTTAAAAATACTGTTTAAAAAAATCTATTTTGGTAATGTACTTTTTGACGCACCTTGTATTTTTTCTCTTTAATGCAAAAAAGTCTCCAGAAAAAATTATTATAGACGTGTGCGAGCATTTTTGAAAAACCCAACACCTGATTTTTAAATGAATTTATTCTATATTTTAGCCGCTCTCTGTATATTTCAACAATGAATTAATAAAAGCGGTTTGAAATGCAACCTGCTTCCGGAACATAATTAATTCCATTATAGGCCATAATTTATTTACAAAAATAGCTATCAAGTTGTATACCGTTTGAAAATAGTAGGTATATTATACAACGATCGTTGAAAGCGATATATTTCACATAAGTATATGAAACGGTGGTTTCAAGACAGTTGTATGAACTATATTTTTCCTAATAATGTCATTAGAATTTATGGAATATCTTCACTTATAAACGAACGGGGATATTGTCAACGTTGACTAATTATTTGATATATACGGACATAGGTACGCGTTTTATTTTCCTATGCGCAAGCCCTTATGAGAAAGACAAAAGTACGTGTACGTTTTGTTTTCGGCTGCATTTTATGACAGGTGAACTAAATTTTGAACGAAAGTCATATAAAAACGATATTAATGTTCCCATTTCATATGCGTTACGTACCTCTATTGTTTTCCAAACTTTCGAGTGATTCGTGTGGAAAGGACTCAGTTGTATCGTAACAGAGCAGTATAGAGCTTTTTGTTTCAATGCCATGCAACGATCATAGTCGTCCACGTGGAACAAGAGGGGCATTTCATTGTAGTCTGCATCTGAAACTAAAAAAAAATATTGAGTAAGTAAGTAAAGTTGGAGCTTCTCGAGGAATTACAATAAGAAAAGTCATAAATACAAATCTTATTTCAAAATCATGAACATGATGACATTTACCTATCCTATTTTAATGTAACAGGCGTTACAATATCTTATTTAGTAAGTAGCCGATTCAAAGATCTCTTAAGTAGTAAAGCGTAACTATTCGTCACTGAAGATGACCTCAAAAAGCCAAAATAACTAAATTTTAAAACAAAACAACAAAATGCAATTGCTTTAACAAAAACTACGCCAATATCCGTCATGCCATGGAATGTCTGCTATAAAACAAATCAAATTATATCAAAAAGTATTATATTTAGAACACCGAATTCAACATAAAGAAAGACCAAATTACTAAAAACGGTTTCCTAATATAACAATTTACAACAAATGTTCGAATAAGAAGTCACCATTAACTGCAAGACGGTAACCAAGTCGATCATAAAATACATTTCGAACTGCCACTAATTGATAACTGGATATCTTTTTGTTTTAGAAAATACCATGGCATCGCAGATTATTGAAAAAAATGCGGATTTTATTTTTCCAATTTCCCGTCTTTATTATGAAAAAAATTGAAAACTAATATACAGTTGATTGACGTAAAAAAATTTTTCCTACAAAAAACCTTAATACATTTTTGCTCTAAAATAATTTGGGGAGCCAATAATCACATGTTATGAATCTTACATTGAAATCCCTATGATGCGGTACGCAAGTCACCACCCTGTATACCGCACTAGTCAATTACATTATTTGATTTATAAATCATCATCATAATCACGTTATAGGTACCCCGTAAGTATATTTTGTAAACAAATGGATTCAGCTTTCGGAGGCAAGAAAGAAACATTTAGGTAATTTTTCTTTGATTCGCTTTTCCGTCCTAATTACTTTATTAGTTTAATTAAGAAAATTGGTTACAAATGTAAAACTGGTGTTTTTTAAAATTGCGTTAAGAGTTCATTAAAAATCCATTGCTCTGACCAATACTCATCATGGTTTTCCGTTGGTCTAATGGAGTTTTAAGCACCCGCCATAAGCATCACATAGGTACACGTATTAATTAAAATTGTTAATCTTATCTTTTTGATTGCGTAATTTCGGCAATTGAAGACTTAGGCGCGCGTGTTTTTTTAACAAATTTATTGGGAACTTTTTCAAATAGGTAGTAGTAAAGTACAAACCTGAAGACTTTATATCTGCTTCAGATGGCACAATTACAAAAATGCACAAAAATAATACACAGTAGTACATTTTTAAGGGGTAAATTTAAAAAATCACTTGTGCCCAACAGCAACTTTGTAGCATGTTAAAGTCAGAATATCGGTTTTCTTTGGTCTAGATAATAGACCGCGCGCATTGATTTGAAGACTGGATGCAATTAACAAAATACTCTGAATATATTATAACAATAAATTTGGAAAAATCGTCATCCTTAATCAGGTTTTTTAAAACTTGCTGCGGAAGGTTATACTTTTCAGCAATTTTTTACACTGAAAATGTGACTTAGGTTGGGCGCATTTACGTAGGTACCTACACATTGATTATGTACCTAATTAAATGTCACGGACTGATTGGTGATAAAGAGTGATTAAAACGTTCTTGAAGCAATATCAGGTAATTTTAATAATACAACTATTGGTACTTCCAACTATAGTACCTTGGGCAATTTCATCTGCCGCCGAAACGCGTGGTTAGTATTACCAAATTGGTCACAACATCGTTAAAATTTAATTTCGATTGCATGTACTTATACGTGTCAATGAATCAGGTAATCGAATTGATTGGTCATGCACGTTACCTCGAAAGATTTGCAAATTAGGTACCTACCTACCAGGGTTATTTCCACTTCTTCCGGAGATGAATGACACTTTTGGTCGTTGCACTATATGTTTTTTCGTGTCATTAATTCGTCGCATTAATGGGATCATATTTTCCAGAGATGATCACAACATACCAGGAGGTATGATGTTACAATCAAGGAAGTATTTTGTTTCTTTACGGGATAATCATCACAGATTTATTTTCGATGTCTCTATTCACCACATAGAGCTCGTAAAAGTCAAATATAGACATTTCAAACCAATGGTAGTCTCTGTAGAATTAAAATCAATATACGGAAGGACTGATTGAAAAAGACGGTCTTCACGGCTCACAGGTTAAAGGAAATGAATGTTTCAAAACTGTTACTGAGAGGAATTAACCTCCAAGCAAACTTTTCCATATACAATCATATTGTAGAAATTAATTTTATCTTTCATGGTATTCCAACTGAAGGTCTCAACAAAAAGATCTGTTTTCTACAAACTACCGCCTTACTTTCCCACTCCTTATCAAAAGAGGGAATTTGGGGGGGTATTGGTTTTATCTCTCAAAGAAAAGAATTAATTTATATCAACCATATGGCATCTTCCTTGACTCCTTATCGTGATCGGATATAAATAATTCCTAAGAACAGATTGTCGGAGGATGGTATACTCACAAAGGCGATCGGGACGTTTGGAAGATATGTCTATTGGTGATGTCAAAACTTTACGAGCGAATATCTAGAAAACACTTTGTCGGAGAAAAGTATCCACAAAGGCAAAATGAATTGTCTGGACAAGACATATCCATTGCCACAGATTAACTACAATCCAAATTTGGGTTATTTGGTATTTTTGTAAGGAGAGTTTTATGACCTTTACATAAATGATGTGTCATACGAAGGGGGATGCAAATTAGAATTTTATTTTAGGTAAACTGTGGTATTTAGGGTTGCGGAGATAAATGGTATCACTAAGATAAAGCTTTCATTAAACTTCCCCCTGGATATCTAAATGAACGTGTTTTTGCAGTTTTTGTCTTTTTTTATCAATTCGTTTGAGATAAAATTCATGCACATGCACCTTCAAACCTTCTTGGAGTTTTTATGAATTACTGAAAATGATGATTTACTGTCTTACTTAAGTAATGAATAAGTAATACCTTGAACAAATTATTTTATGATTTTACAAGAAAAAATCGGCGAAGTCATACTAAACGTTAGTGAATGCACAAGACCATTCCTGTCGCAATTGAATCATTTACGTACGTACACCAAAACCTTGACAATGACCAGACAACATCCTACTCGCGTTGTTTACCTTCAAATTTCGTTTTGAATGATTTTTCATTCGCTAATAAAGTGTTCATGTTTATTGTTTCTATTAATTGTAAATCGAAGCCATCCATCAATTTTCAAAATTAGTGAATGAACAGTAGTTTTAATAGATTCTGCTATTTCTGGTTTTGCACCTTCTGAGGCAAGTCACTGCCCATTAGGTACTCGAATTAGGTAATAAATAGTCTATAAACAGAAATTTCTCAATTTTCGGATAAAAGAAAGCAACACAGGTAAATTACTAGTGTTTTATAATGTTGAAAAAACTACTAAAATTCCCGATCCGAATTAGTAGGTAATATCTTCATTCATCGATTGTAATCACACAGTTTAACGTTAATTGTACTAATAAGGGAAACTGTACTTTTCTGTAATAACATAACATTTCGAAAAATCCAAATTTATAGCATCAACGTCAATGAAGTAAAACCCATCACTCATTGCAAAATAAAAACAAAAAATGAAAATATCTCAGTTGAGCCCAGTTTTTCGGATTCAATTTTTGGAATATCAATTATTTGATTACCAATTTTTCGAAAAGCAATGGCGGCTTAATTGTAATCACGATGTCAAGGGAAATTAGACCTTGTTAAATAATTTTGAATATAACCTACCGAACTAAAAAGCTTTACTTTGAAGCAATAAACAATTAAACATGCACTTATAGTGCACGAACTAAATAATTAACACTTTTGATTTTTTACAGGCTTATTGGTGGGATAGCGCACGACCATTAGTTATTATTTATTCATTGTTACGAGGTGCAAATCAAATTTCCAATGATTAACTTTATACAAAAACTAAAGGTAAGAGTAAAGAAAGTTATTTTTAACAAAATTTATTTCTGCCATTCACTTCGATTAACTGGCACCCACTTTAGAAGAATTAGTTTCAAGTTTCGAATAATTGATTATTAGCCCCCCCCCCTCCAGCTTCCCAATCCAATTAAAAAAATGTGGAAGCGTTTGCGAACCTATGTTTATTATTTATATGAACTTTTAACCATAAAATAAGCCTAACAATTATCCCTTTCCATATTTCGGAACACCCCATCATTATTGCCCGAAACGTAGTTGACTGCACCCTCGGTATTAAAACGTCCAGTTTAGTCCCTTGGTATATTATTGGCCCCCAAATGAAAAACATGAAAAACAATCTTATCAAATATAGAAGAACCAAGATCCTCAGGGTTACACAAATGAGAATGTCTTATTATCCTTACTTCCAGCACAAATTCCAAAATATCCGTGAGTCCACAATTACGTCCCATTATTGAGTAGAGATGTACAAGGTGTCCCAAATTTCAAGGCCCATCCAGTAATAGCAAATACAGTACTTCAAAGTAAGCATAAATTGTTAGATAAAGATACGTCCTATCTTGCTTCGTTTTTGAGTTACGAATTGCAAGACAAAATTGGGATCGCATGTGACGCAATCGTTGCTGAGCAATGTTTAGCTTTGGGGCTACATGATGTGGCGTCGCCGACATCTTGGTGCCATCCCCGAGCGTGTTATACTAACGTGGTGATTTTTTCAGTTTTTTCCTATCTTCTTCTACAGTTTTAGTCCAACAATTTCTGCGTGGCGAAATTTTTTTTCCTAGAGGCGAAATTAACCACCTTTTGCAAGGCGCGCGTTTTCGAGGGGTAGTCGACTTCGGGCGCCCAAAAGCTTCTTAAAGCTCAAATCGCGGTCTCTCTCGCTCGTGTCGCCAATAGAAACCGATTGAGTCGTTAAGCCCCAAATGAGAGTACAGGCAGGCAGAGCGACCTCATCCTTCAAAATGTCTATTTCCGTAAAAGGGGGGGGGGGCAATACCTCCCTTAATTACCGAGCGGTGCGAGTGCGTAGTGCGAGTCTATTTTCGTGATTTTCTTAAATTATTTCTTGTAAAGAGAATGATATGACTTTATACTCGATGGTGCGTATATATAGGTAATACAATTTTTCAGCGCCGAATATCTAAGGGTGCGAGGAGAAATGCTTCAGAAAAGGTATAAACTTCTCATAAAACTTAACCCTTCTTATCTATTGGTAATTTTTCAAAATTATCTTTCTTGTCTTTCCCAAAAAAAATTTTATCGTATAGCCGAAACATATATGTATATGTAAGTGGTCAATAACAATTTTTTTGGTAAAGACAAGGAAGATAATTTGGAATAATTACCTTCCTATCTAATTCGCAGTGTTTTTCACATGTTTTCTTAATCCAAATTACGAAGGTAAACGCTGTAGAAGCTCGCCTTATACATAAGTGTAGGAAACTGGATTCCAATTTGGCTTATATAATTACATTAAATTATACAAATTTTGTGGAAAAATAGGAAAATTTTATTAAGGTTAATTACTTTCTGTTGTTATTTACTGATTTTTTCTGGTCTTTGTTCATAAACATCCTATTGACTTTTAACAGCTTAAGAAAAATCACTGCTAACTTTTGAAAATCGGTGCAAAAACCACGAACCAAGAACAGAAATGCAATTAATTGAGAAAGAAAAGTGTAATCTGTACTTACTACTTGTTTCTTGTGTCGATGCACTGATCAAGGATATCACAATCAAAACTATTTCAAAGATCACCGAGAACCCCATCATCTTGCAGGCAAAATCGCCGATACGCAACTAAACTGAATACCTGCATAAGAAATTCGTTTAGAACAAATAAGTTTGTGACCTCGCATAAAATTAAAAATTGGGAATTAAAAATTTTGGTGCATAATGTCCAGTAAGCAACAAGGTATTATAATAACCGATGGTGGTTTAAACTTACCTACTGAGGGTCAGATGAAGTCTGCGAAGGTTGCGAATTCAATTTTTAAATTTTTACGACAGAACTACTTCTTTTCCAAGACAGGTTGAAAGTTTTCTTTGTATTTCACGCAATGTAAAATGTATTGTTACGATTTTAGCGTGTCAATTGATGTGTTGTAACGAGAAGCAGTCAGTTGAAAAAAATGTTTTTGTCACTATTAGTTGCGATCAACTTTTCTATTTAACCGAAAATAATTCGACAACCTTGAGTGTTGTAAAAATGTAACAGAAAAGATAACTCTTTTGTAATAATTTTAATATTTCACCCCGTTTCGTATAGCCGAATGTGCAAATTTACTTTTTAAATAGAAGAATTGCCAATGTGACTTATGTAATTTCTATTTAAAGGTAGGTACTCTGACCGTGAAATCCACAACCCCCAGTTCACACATCTTAGTGGCACAGGTTAAACCGTTTTTAAATCTAACTGGAATTGAATCCCAAATTCTGTTACTTCTTTGTGGAGAAAAGAAAAATACTATTAAACTGAATAGTGCAAGCTCTTAGCTGCCACAATACGAGTAGTAAGTAACTGCTTAGTAAATTAAGTAGAAATTATAAACCTCATATTTGTTGACTGACAATTTTTTTTTCTTTATAACTTTATTTATTTGCCCTGCTGTGGAGATTAGTAGCAACACTACTTTGTTTGATATTTGGTGTATCATATAGTTTGGTCAGTGAATTATATTGATATTTTTGTAATTGTTTTAATGTAATTTTTGTCAATGTAGGTTTATGAGAAGTAATAGGAGAAAATATTTCATTTTATCTCATTCCTACTGTGTTCTCATGTCCGTCTCTCTGCTCCAAAATGTCGCGAATAAATTTCGAGGATTTTTGTAATTGTTACGGTCTGGTCTGCCATGACTGAAAAGCTGGTGTCGTTCGGCAAGTTGCATGCTTCTAACTATGACTATGGAGCTTCAAAACGAAATTGCTATTGATAAAGGAATGTTGGGAGGCTGTCAGCAATGCGAAACCTGAGCAAGTTACGGTACAGTGGAAATCAAACAAGAAAAAAGGTTTTCACCATAAGGCGAGTAACTTTCATGCTTTTTCCATGCATCAGGTATCTCCCAAAAGGCTATGGCTGTTTTGCTTTACTAAAAGCGCCTATGGTTAAAATTTCAAACAAATATCTCAATAAATAAGCAATCTACGCATTCGCGCATATTAATTTTGCATTTTGCGATATGTTTGCCTTTACTAGAAGCAGATGTGGTTAAAATTTCAAAGAAATATCTTCATAAATACAACTGAAGCTATTTGTATGTACACGATTTTTAACCAGTTGGTATAGAATACGGGCACAAAATATCCATAAAATTCAAACTTAAATTAGAAAGTTAGGCAGCAACAATAAACAAAAAGGGCTGTTTCTGATGAGAAGAATCTTTCACGGTAAAAATGTTGATAAATCGTAGGTATATTACTTTACAATATAAATAGCTATTTGTGTATTAAGAGCGCAAAATGATATATTGTCGATTGAAAGAGACAGTTGACGCGCGACGAAGGAGCGCGGCAATCTCTTGAAATCGACAATCAATTTGCGCTCGAATTACACACAAGATTTTTTCTACAATCGATCAGTTCACATATTTCCAGAAATTTAAATTTTTCACTCAAATCATTTTAATCTTATGCCCAAATGAAAGATGTCATTTACTCGTTGTCATTGGATACTCTGAGCAATGCATAATATGCATATGCTCTCCCAATTATTTACTATAAATCAATAGTTATTTACGTTATAAGTCCGGTAGGTTACTTGTAACAGTACGAGTTAGACATTATGGACGAGGCGACGTCAGGAGCCGAGTCAAGAATGTCTTAAACGAGTACTGTTACAAGTACTACCGGACGTATATCGTAACGTATTTTATTTCATACTGTAAGTCTGTTTTGTATCATTATTTCATTTCAAAGATTACAAAATTTCATCATATTGTAAAAATCGCATTACCTTGTTTCTGTGGCAACGGCCGTTGCTATAGTTTGTAGTTTGTTGACAATTGAATTTTTTTCACTGAAAAATTGACGTTATAAACGTGTGGGATGTTCCACTGTTCCCGATACAATCCTGTCGAAATCTCATGAAGCAACCGAAAAGTTGGTTCCTAAGAAGTCGGCCGCAAGGGATGAAAAAGAGTACTAAGTGTTTTGCCAATTGAGGAACGAACATGGGGCGAAACAAGTAGAGGAAAAAGTCATGTTGGCATACTTTTTGGACGCAGTAAGTTTTTGAATTGAGATTTTTTTGCCTGGGTTTCGGTGTTAAAAGCGTCATGGAGCATGGAAAAGCTCGTCGACGGCAGAAAAATACATCGAAGGCTCGGTAGAAGGAAAAGTTAAGATTGCCCGTATGATACAATTGATACAAGGCGGCGAAAATTTCATTGAAGTTCTACAGCAGAAGGAATCAAACATTACTAACTCGACATACAGTAATAACCCAGGCGTAGTGTTGAGGGCAATACAAATTGTTTCATTACAATCAATGTTAATGTTTGAAATAAAGAATTACAGCCAAATTTATGTTGGGGTTTTTAATTAATTGTGTGAAGATGTCAAATTTGATGTATACAAATAACAGTCCGGTAAGTGTTGCTTAGCGACACTTACCGGCTCTGATGCTGTAATAACTCACCTACCGGACTCAAAATGATAGTGTAATCGAACATCTACCGGACAGTATGAAATAAATATTATTTGATTTATAGTAAATAATTGGGAGAGCGAGCGTTTTTTCTATTTTGTCGCTTATAAGCGACAAAGTGACATTCCTCGAAAAAGATGACGTTTGCGTTGTCAAATACGAGCGCAAATGCCTACTTTGGATATCGATTGTAGAAAAAAATCATTTTATCTACAGGATCGATCGATAATTTCAAATCATAATTTCATTTTTCACATACATAGAATATTACAAAAAGAGAGTGAGCGCAAATTTCGGGGTTAGTACCTACCATCAATTCAAGTAGGTAATCAACATACCTTTTATGTTCAATTTCAGTAACCAAAACAAAGTGAAAATTTTCCACAATGTTATTCGTTCTGACCTTACCTACCCACACGTTTCCATTTGGTTATTTTGATAGTGATATATGATTAAAACTCTGAGGACATATACTTACGTGTTCTTGAAAGAGAATTACCTACTTTTACCAAATTTGTATCGGGAGTAACTTGCGATGATTTACAAATTAAGCAACCTTGCGCAATGGTAATTGTTTGTAGTAAAAATGTACACATAAAAGAATATAATAAATGTATTTGTTGATTTTAAAGTTAAATAAATATATTTCAACATTCAAAGTTCAAACATCAAAGAAAGTAGTTACGACACAGCTGACAGAAACAAATTACTTTGGAGCGATGCTTATTTACCTAGTGTTCGTGCTTTTCAGGGTTGGGGATGTCGAATGGTAGATTGGGATTGGAAGATATACCTGCGATTGAGAAAGGGTGCACGACTGTGCGAGTAGGTATATATCACTTCAGGAGTGCATATTTCGTTGGGTATGGCTTTTTTTGTATTTGTTAATTCCAATAAATTATGTTTGCTTTTCTTATTATTAGCCTAGCCTTAGCTAGGTGGCTATTGCGAATTGCGATCACCGTTTTTTGGACATCATTACCTATATTTCATCAAATGTCGACGTTTTAGATCTTTTTAAGCAACTTTTAAAGAATAAAATTTTTAGCTTCCTAGCATGTGCTAGGTAGCTATTGCGATAGCCGTTTTTTGAACATTTCAAAATTTCATCAAATGTCGACGTTTTAGACCATTTTAAGCAACTTTTAAAGAATAAAATGTTTTTCCGTCTGTATGTACGTACGTACGTACGTACGTTTGTTGGCAATGAGAAAACGGCTCGACGGATTTTGTTGAAATTTTGTATATATGTTTTAGGCATACCGAACAGAAAAATAACCGGCCGGATTTTTGAAAAAAAATTTTGGAGCGCCGTAACGGCATCGAACTTTTTTTTTCAAATAGCAACCTAAAATTTTTATTCTATTATTTGGAAGACCTTATTTTCCTGTGTACAACCTACAAAAAATTGGGCCGGGTTATATTATCAAAAAACGGAGAAAAAAATTGTCAAAGTCAAAAAATTGTGTTGCATATGTGCAAAACGCAACGATCTTGTTTCTATAATAATAATAATAATCTTTCTTTATTAAGGATTAGGCGAAGCCAATTAAGGCCAATTTAACCCCCCTCTACATATTAATATGATACACATTCAGTCGGTACAAAACATACAAAAAAAAAAAGTGATAAATGTAACGTAAATTGACTTTCGTTCATATTAAAAAAAAATATAATATTAGTCCATGACCAATGTGTTTAAGAATCGTAGACAGCCTCGCGAAAAGACTAAGCTCGACGACGAACTACGTAGTTCCACTGGCAACTTGTTCCACAGTTTCGCGGCTTGCACGTGGAAGGATGATGCACCCATACTTGTAGCTGCCTTTGGGATCAACAAGTTTGAGTTTCGCGTAGAGTACCGGTGAAAACTTTTCAAGGACGAAAATTGTGTAAATAGGTACGACGGCTTCTGATTCACAATGATTTTGTGCATCATTTTTAGCATGTGGTATAGACGGGCGTGAGTCATGTTAAGTATGTTGTGGTAGTTAAGAACGGGCGTTATATGTTCATGCCTTTTAATGTCACATGCGAATCGCACACAGTGGTTTTGGATTTTTTGTATTTTTTGGCTAAGTTGCTTTGTTAGTCCGTGGTAGCACACATCACCGTAATTTACATAAGGAAATATTAACTGTTTAATTAAGTTTAATTTAATATTTGTAGGTAAAAGATTTTTGGCTTTATATAAACTTCTAAGCTTATGTATGGATCTTCTGCATATAAGTTTAACATGTGGTTCCCACGACAAATTTTGGTCAACAGTCATTCCAAGAACTTTAGCAGAAGTTGCAAAGTCCACAGTGGTACCTCCCACTTCCACCTTTTGCCTCTGTCGTTGAAGAAACTTCTGGATGCCTTTTCGTGTCCCCACTGGTATAACCACTGTTTTGGACGGGTTAAGCTTTAAATTGTTTGTAGTTGCCCACTGAGAGATTGATTGTAGATCGATGTTGAGTTGCTCAATCTCTTGATTAACATTATCGAGGGAAATACTTTTCATTATTTGTACGTCATCGGCATATTGATGTATATCGCTAAATTTGATATATCGATGTAATCCAGATACGTAAATGTTAAATAATAAAGGACCCAAGATGCTTCCTTGTGGAACACCAGACCCAACGCTGAGGGCATCTGATACAATAAAGCTACCTTCCGACTTTATTCTTGTTCTGTGACTCCTGCTAGATAGGTATTGCTTAAACCACGCAACCGATTTATTTGAAAGTCCAAAGGATTTTATTTTTGAGAGTAATAGGGAGTGGCTAATGGTGTCGAAGGCTTTTGAAAAGTCTAATAGGCATAACAGTGTAACTTTTCCACAATCGATGTTATACTTCAGGGTACTTATAGTGTGGAGTAATGCTGTTGTTGTGCTGTATCCTTTTCTAAAGCCCGATTGTTTTTCATAATACAGTTTTCGTTCTTCTAAAAATGTATGCACTTGCTTATGAACTATCTTCTCGACAATCTTTGACATCGCCGGAAGGATTCTAATCGGACGATATTGCTCAATTCTTGCTGCATCTTTAGTTTTAGGAACGGGAGTAATAAGTGCCGATTTCCATATTTTAGGAACAGTGCAATTATTTTTATTATTTCTGAAGCAATTTAAACGAAATTTCTATGGTAAGTCCCTTTAATAAAAGCAAACAAAATTCATGCGCAAAAATCGTGTTGCGCATGCGCAGAAATGCAATTTTCTTATTTATGGAACAATTAACACGAAATTTGGATGGTAGGTTCTCCTAATAAAAGAAAACAAAATGCATGCGCAAAAAATCGAGTTGCGCATGTGCAACATCCAACTTTCTTATTTATGGAGCAATTTTAACGAAAATTGGATGGTAGGTCCCTCTAATAAAAGCAAACAAAATGCATGCGCAAAAATCGTGTTGCGCATGCGCAGAAATGCAACTTTCTTATTTATGGAACAATTTTAACGAAATTTAGATGGTAGGTCCTTTTAATAAAAGCTAACAAAATGCATGCGCAAAAAATAGTGTTGCGCATGTGCAACATCCAACTTTCTTATTTATGGAGCAATTTTAACGAAATTTGGATGGTAGGTCCCTCTAATAAAAGCAAACAAAATGCATGCGTAAAAATTGACGTTTTAGATCATTTTAAGCAACTTTTAAAGAATAAATTTTTCCCGTCTCTAAGTGCGTACATATGTTGGCAATTTTTGGTTTCAGCTAGGAAGCTATTCTGTCAAGAATTTGACACCTGGTTTTCCGTCTGTATGTACGTGCGTACGTTGACAATTTTCCGAAGTAACGGTTCGACGGATTTTGTTCAAATTTTGGATATGTATATTAGGCATACTGAAACGAAAAATAACGAGCCGGATTTTTGATAAAAAAATTTGGAGCGCCTCAACGGCATCGACCTTTTTTTTCAAATAGCAACCTAAAATTTTTATTAAGTTATTCGAAAGACTTTATTTTTCTGTGTACAACCTACAAATATTTTGCCAGGTTTTATTACAAAAAAACTGGGAAAAAAAATGTCAAAGTAAAAAAACTTTAAAAAATTTTACGCCAAAACGGTTACTATGATTTCGTTAAAATTTTGCGAATGTACATTAGGCATTATAAATGATGTACTGTCAAAAATTTTTTTTAATATTTAAGTTTTTAGCACCGTGACATTATACAACTTTTTTTTCAATGAGCGATTGCAGAAGTTCGTTCGTTGCATTCTTTTTGGTTTTAATCCAAGGAACTAAGGTAAGATATCAATACCTATGTTAAAATATGTGTACATGTATATGTTACCGGCAAACTGCGAAATCCAGCATTTTGCAAAATCCCTAGGCATTTTGCGAAATGACTAATGCCACAGGCAAAGTGAGAAATGGAGCTCGAATTCGTACTTTGCCTGCTCTTCTTTAGGGATTTCGCAAAATGCCCAAACATTCAGGCAAAGTGAGAATGCTCTACCATTTTCCACAGATTGCGTGTACAGCGGTGTCAAACGTAAACCTGTCGCGTTGGTATACCTTCCCCCATCTGATATATTCTCCACGCATGGCTTTATTTTTGCAACTAAATATTGTTTACAAATATACTAATATATTTTTCTTGGCCATTTTAAACCAGCAAACATACTAAGTGGAAAATTATATTCTCTTTAGTATTAATTCTATTCTATTTCTTTTACCACGCACCTACCGGTTAGCCGTAACAGAAGTAGTACAGATTGTAATTGCATTCAAACACCCAATACGTTAGTGTAAATTACAATATTTTTTTTCAACCATATTGATGTTCGATCGAGAAAAAATATGTACCTACTTATATAAAATCGCACTCGTCGTACAATCAAATGGCAACGTTGTACGCACAATCTGCGGGAAATGACGAAGCCTTTGCACTTTGCCTGCATGTATGGGCATTTCGCGAAATCCCTAAAGAGAGGCAGGCAAAGTGCGAACACGAGCTCCATTTCTCACTTTGCCTGCTGCATTGGTCATTTCGCGAAATGCCTAGGGATTTTGTAAAATGCCGGATATCGCAGTTTGCCGGTAACATATATATACTGCAGTTTTTATAATGATTAATTACTATCACAGATTTAAACACTGAAATTTGAGTTAATTGCCCACATGAATAAAAGGGAGCATATGCTTATACTTGCAAAATTCAAAGTAAATACGACTTAAGTGCCCCTTCGCACTTCGCACAGATATTTTGCTGCAACCTAAAATTTCAGATCAATAACAATACTTTAAGTATGATTTATTTGCCAGAAGCGATTCGTTTTTAAATGTATAGATTTATACGATAGTTCCCAATACAAATTTGCACGTGTGCGTACTGCGTATCTGGTCGAAAACAGTTTATGAACTCGCAACTTTTCACCATTTTCTCCAAACGGGGTTACCAAAACGGGCGACCATGCTTCCCTGTCGGCACTGCTCCATTCACTATGAATCTGTAGCGTTAAATTACTTCTTTGGCGGTACGTCTGTGATTCTTAAAAAAAATTTTAGCGGAACAACTGTACTTAGGAAAATGTTACTCGTCTCTCTTTCACTTATATTTTTAACGCATTTTTGCAAATTTATTTGTAAAAAGTACCTTTTAATCTCACTTTGTCTGGCTGGCTGGCTGGCTGGTTGGCAGCAAATATGGGCACGTAGATGAACTCTTGTAGAAAGGCAACAGGTGTACGTGTATCTACAAGGCCGTGTAATTTGTCAACCTTAGGGACAGGCTACATGATGTGGGGTTGGCGTCATCTTCGAGCGTAGTTTACTAACGTCAACGTTTTTCAGTTTTTTCCAATCTTCTACTACAGTTTTGGTCCGATTCTTTTCAAATTGGTGTCGTCGGAATTTTGTTTTTTTGTCCTAGGGGCGAAATTAACGACCTTTTTCAAGGCGCGCGCGCGTCTTCGAGAGGTAGTCAACTTCGGGCGCCTTTTACCTTCCGTTGCGAATTTTGTCACGCGGTTTAACGTTTCGTAAATCTCGAATCGCTGTCTCTCTTTCTCGTGTCGCCAATAGAAGCTGGAGTAATGAAAAGTGCCCCAAAAATTAAGTATTATCTTGTGGAAGATTTTTAGCGAAATCCACCAAAATGTGGGCGTAATATAAGTATGCACCGAAAAAGGAAATGTGGTAGCCTCCGACAAGATCTAACTGATGGTGGAGTGAAAACTTCAAACGCGAATTTGGGGTGAACGGGGCGTCGGAAGTGGGTACCGTCAAAAGGAATGTGGTAGCCCGCGACACGATCTTCCTGATGGTGTAGTCAAATCTTCAAACGCGAATTGCGGGTGAACGGGAAGTCGGAGGTGGGTACCGTCAAAGGAAATGTGTTAGCCCCCAACACGATCTTACTGATGGTGGAGTCAAATATTCAAACGCGCATTGGAAGGGAATAGGACATCGGATGTGGATATCGACAAAGGGAATATGGTAGCCCCCGACAAGATTTTACTGAGGGTGGAGGCAAAACTTTAAACGCGAATTGCGGGTGCACGCGGAAAGTGGGAAGCGGGTACCGACAAAGTAAATGTAGTAGCCTTCGACAAGATCTTTTATTGATGGTTGAGTCAAAAGTGGCTAATAGAATACTGATCTGCCACACAAAAATGCGCTCAAGTCCCTTCGATCTCACACGAGGACTTTGATAATTTTTTTACACTAAAGTCTTTTATTTCGCTAAGACGGCCGATGCACGACTGTCTCCTTGCTCATATTGCTATGCTGTTATGCCAAAGCGGAACCAACACACGTTCGCTACCAGCGTCCCTTTTCCACCAAGCGCTGCCATTCATGTCTACTTACGTTGCTGCGGCTCTATGTAGATGGAACCGACGCAACCTTGGCGGCATGCTTATAATATCGCAAAATTCACGCATTCTAAACACGCCCTGATTATCGCCGTCAAACCGACTGACTGACACTATTCAGTTTTACACATTCGTACTCAATAGTTTTAAAAATTGAAAAAAATTTAAATGTGCTCCCGTTACAAAGGATTACAAATTACAAATACATAAGTGGGACTAATGCATTGTCCCTCCGTGGTGTGTTCGACACCTGGTAGTAAAAGGTCTGCCACTACCTGCGAAGAGGGGCTCACTCTCTTAGTGGAGAACTTTGGCTGACTTTGCTAGTTCGCCAGATTCTATATCATGTTTTCTTCAATCGAGCAGGGGATGAGGTCACCAAGTTGTTTACCTGTGAAACACGCGCTTTCATTGTCGCAAGGGCGAGCATGGTCTAGGTATGTGGTATGCTATGACCTAAGAAACTGAATGTTCAAAAAGCGGTTCTACGTTTCATGAGTTCATGACAGAATGTCCCGTGAGACGAGAGAGATTTGTAAAAAACGGCTTTGTTTCGGGATTTCATTAAAACACCGTAATAAAGGTGTGTACAAATTAATCCCACTAGGAATTCTTCTTCAGTTGAAAGGAAGCTCGAATGGCAGGAGTAATATTAGGTGCAGGGGCACAGACCACAGACTACAATTTTAGGTGGTTTGATCTTTACCAATTTAATGTTGATTTTTATTTCAATATACTTAGGTAGGTACTTTCTGAAATCTGCATTAATTTAATAAAATCTAATGTATCTTGTCGAAAGTTTTCTAAACTTTAGATATTTGTCTCAACGACTTTGTCGTTATCGCCATTCTGCATTTGTAGATCGTTTACATTCTTCGAGTCCTTTTTTAATTTTGGCATCATTAGCTTTTGCAGTGCCGAAGTGGGCATCTCTACGAACAAACAAAGCACAAGGCCAATAACGTAGCCTAAGATTAGGTCACCGCATGATTGAATCGCCTAAAATTCAGAACGTGTAACTGATCATTAGGCATTTCTAAAAAACCTACAAAAGTGTGAACGGTGAGATACGATTTTGATCTAGCTTGACCAGAACGAATACGAATCAATGCAACGTGTACCAAATATATACAGTATGTGAGTCTTCCTAAGACTTGTAGGGGAGGTAGCATAACTGCATCTCTCAGCAACCCTTAAAACATATGCTTCAGTTGAATTAAAAGCAAATATTGTATACTTACAGCCAACGTTTTGACTTAAACCAAAACAAGCCACGCCCATCCCCAGTCCGTATGCTGCCTTACCAAGTGACACATATAGCGCAGCTCCAAATGGTGTGGCCACGTATTCATCGTCATATAAAGGTATTCCAACGTATACAACGGTCAGTGGCAGGCCAAAAGTTGTAACCCACCACAAGACGTGATGATGCTTAAAACTGGTGGATTACTTATTTGTGAGTGTTTTAAATTATATCTACCGTTCTTGTAAACAACTTCCTATTTCTGTATTTGTATATCACGTAACCAACAATCAATCCAATTGCAAACCCGCTGATGTTTGTATGGCCTGGAATGGTCATATATAACCACTCTGGAACTTCTAACATTATCTTGTAGAGATTCCTATAAAAAACATAATTTCTTGTTTTATTTCCAAATTATGATGTTCAGTAGACATTTTAGATTCACGTTTATCCATCTCAAATTGTTACGCGATCTCTACATGTATAATTGCGGTTACGCTAACTTTTAAACCAACTTTGCTTCACCCGCGATCAAAATTCTCGCCGATAAACCTACTCTCGATTAATATCGCACGAGGCGGTACATATGAAATTTTACGCAATTGTATCTACCACTATCTAAATGTACATAATATAAAAATAGAAAAAATACAAATGCTTTGGCGGACTCCCGTTACAGTTGGTAGACAATGAACATGATATACCCACAGAAATGCGTAACATAATGAATGCATGTTTTTTTTATATATAAACAAGTACCGCAAAAGTATACTTACTCAGGATATTGTCGCAGTAATATATTGTAGTCGTTTACGTAATTAACGATTACCGGAACCGCTAGGCCAACTCCCAAAAATGTACCAAGTATGATTGGTGCTCGATTTTTGTGGTTCCAAATAATAGCGAGAACCACTAAAGAAAGCACAAATAATTGAGTGTCCGCTGCCAAGTACCAAGTTTGCAGCATGCACTAAAAAATGTATAAAAATCATCAGAATAGTGATCCGGAAAATGTAAATCTTAATTATAAATAAGTGCTTCTAAGAAAAGTTTTTATCAGTTTTAATGTAGAGAAGCAACGTGTGTGAGGATAGACTAACTGCCCTAGCAATGTTATCTATTGAGAAACAAATAATTAACGAAATTCCAAATTTTAACGAATTGGTTATTGAAGAATTTATCAAAAAGAAGGATAGACGACTTCAATTGTAATATAAAACGTGTTTGTGAAATTTAGACACTATAAAAATATTACTACAAACAATAAAAACAATAAGGTGCTTGGCGAGGCACCTACTCAACACGTGAGTTTTTTTTAAATTTGTAACTCAACAAGCTTTTTTATGCCATTTAATAGGCCTAAAAAACTTTGTTGCGGTGACACCCAAAAAATTTTCGCCACCGCCGTTTGGCCCGTGGCCCCATTTTTTCCCCTTTTTTTAATTGTACACCTCCAAGACATACCACTACACGCCGCCACTGGGTGGAGGCGTGTACAGAATACGGTGCACTGTAAGTCCCATTGTATACATAATATCATTGAATTTATTTCAATGATAATATCTCCCCGTATTCCACATTCCAGATTATTCCTTTGCCTATACCTACTTCATGACTACTTCCTTTACACCCTCAATATTTCTTTGTATTCCTCGTTCTTGTACTCCTCGGTAATTTGCCCCTCCGTAGTGACCGATTGTGAAGCCCCTTATGGAAAAAAATATATTGATACGCCAATGGAAAGTAACAGTTACGTAATATGCCACTAGATGGTAGCATAAATACAACGGCTTTTGTTTGAAAAGTTGTTGAAAACTAACCTAACTTTAAATGTAAATTTCATTTCCTTTGAAACTTTGTTCTAGTAGTTTAGTGACTTTAATTAATAAAAATGGCATTAAAAATACAAAAAGAATTTGAAATGCGGATCCACGAACAGTTTTACACGAATGTGCATTTATTAACATTTAGTTACCCACCTTCAGAGGCGTTTACTGCAGTGTTTAAGAAGGATATGTTTGTAAAAAATAACAAGGTCGGTTTTCAACAGGTCACATATTACCTATTGGACATTTTGGATAAAAACGTTCTAAAACAGAAAATTCCTACATGGCCGCTGTATGATGTGCGAAGCGAAAATGAATTCCGCAATGAAATTATGAAGTACATGAACGAATTGAATGGGATATACGAAGATGCTAATATTCCAATTATCGCAACTTCTCATTTAATAATGCCAGGTGGTTTAAAGTTCATTAAGTTCATGTGTAAACTCTCAATGTTTGTTTTATATCAACATCTACAGCGTAATAATGTTTGCCCTACTATGTTGTTACCGTTACAACCGAGTAAGAGAGATGACATCATTAGGGAGGACACTGACAAAATTGTAAGGGTTGCATCTACAATTAATAAGTCTGTAGTTGATATAATGACTGCATTTAATGAAAAATTTGACACTGCCAAAGTAATCGCACACAAAATGATGAGCGAATTATGTGCAACTACTGACTTACACGAAGCACATGAATCAAAGCTAGCTTTACTAAAGGAAAAATTATCAAACAAGAAACGTACTGAAACAGTCACGATTGGCATCGACATTCCAGCTACGCTAAAACGCTTACGTTTACTAAAGGAGAAAGTAGAGAAAGCCAAAAAGTTAAATTCGTACTTGGAAAGCCCCTTGCAGTTGTCGTATAATGGAGAACTGTCGTCGATCACCGACCTAATGAGGAAAGTACGCATAGAAAATAACAATTTGAATCTCACAAGCCTATTGGACAGTTTTAATTTTCTAGCCGAGCAGAAATGTTTGGAAGTGAAACCAACCAGTGAAGACCATTTGAAAAACGAAATCGAAAGGTTTCGTGAGTTAAACAAAAAACTTGAATGTAGTTTACAACGGACTGATAGTGTTTATGACAAATCCATAAAAATGTTAAATGAACTCTAAAAATGTGAATAATAAATACTCACCATGTTTTTAACGTCGTAATAGTTATTTATGTACAATAAATTTACCCACCAATTTTTTCTACAGTTTCGGTATTCTGTACCGACAACTTTATCCCATAATGGACCTCTGTTGATATGCTGTAACCATGTTGCATTAAATGCGATCACAGCAAGTAAGGGTACGCTTAATCTAAATTTGTTAATGGTAAACTAATTCAATATTATGTTAATTACCTGATATATCTGTGAATAAAGGCATACAATATGTATCCCAGCTTGAACTTTGGCTGCTTTTCAAAAACTAAGAAAAAATTGTAACACAATAACCAACTTGATATTATCATAAACAGTTGTATTGAATAACTGCCATTAACAAATAACATGTTGATTGGATCTGAAGTCATCTACAAGTTCTCAAAATTGTTAATGCGTAATTCTCATTTCTACCTACGGTTTCTCCAAATTTTGGGTTGGATGCATAAGTTAGAAATCCCACCATACTAGTGTGTGCCATTACCACGAGCACTATCGTATAAAAACGTAGACCATTTATACATTTTAGTGGCTCTGCATTGGGATCTGAACTATTTGCTTTGAGCCGGTCCCAGTTTTTAGGTATTGAAAAACATGCAATAATTCGTCCACCTATGAAAAAAATAATAAAATAATGGAAATAAATAGACATGTAAGTATTTAAACAATCACAAGATTTTTTGGTTTTGCGCATGCGCAGTATCAAAAATTTGGTTTAACGCATGTGCAATAAGGCTAACTTTTTTATTTATGAAGATATTTAATTGAAACTATTTTTATTTTACACGCATCAAGGTACCATAAATCCTGGATTGCACACTAGCGACTGAAACAGAACACTGCATCCTTGTCAGCTTCTTAGAACATACGGAGCTTCGGATGATTCCGAAAGAGCGGAACTTCCGATTAATTTTGCACTTTCGGTTCCAACAAATTTTAATCGGATGTTATATCGGAGGTTGATGGACAGGGTCGGTGCGGCCACACCCACAGTCAGTGCGTTCGCGTACAAATACGTTTATCTTGTTGCGCGGGAACCTTCATCACCTCGTGCCTTCTGTTGACTACTTTTTCACTTGTCACTTTTTGATCTATTTACATATTAGGATTGTTTAAGATGTGGCATGTCTCTTCTTTACGGTTCCGATAAACCAGATTTAAAAACTCCGCTTCCGAATTCGGTTCCCATATAACCACTTTCTGTTACATCCCTAAGTTTTAACATTAGTTCGGGCAGATTTACTTTGGGATAACCACGTCCGACTTATTCTTATAACTATTGAAAAATAATGTGAAAGTTGCATGTATGGAAATAAATTCATGTTTAGTGGAAGTTGATATACCACCAGCTAGGACAGTGTTTCATTAATTTCAATACTTTATAGAGGGTTATAAATACGGTTCAGCCGTTTAGCCGGAAATGAGAGTAAAGACGAACCGACAGACACCGTCATTATAGAGATTTTGTTTTATTCAAATTCTTGGTGCTTCAAAACGTGTATTTCTGTAAAAAAGTGGGGGTCATTTTTTATCCCAATGCAATACCTACCTCCCTTAGTAATGTGCGGGTAGTAAAAGTGTAATACCTATACTTATTTACTTACGTTTAGTTGAAGTTATTCGGCGGTAATAAGCTTTAGATTTGTATCTTGCAAAACCCTCGTAGAATGATGCACATAGCACTGTTATTATTAACACTATGAAGCATATCCTGAAAGTAAAATATTACCTACTTTACCACATATTTTCATGCAAGCATAATTTTATCCTGTTTTTGTTTTGGTTCTGATCGATTTTGTAAGTTTTGCACTCCTTTCATTTTTACTTGCAAAGAAACTTATGGCTTGAAAAGAAACAGCAAAAAAGAATCAGAAAAACGAGTATTGTAACTTTTATTTCGGTTAGGTATTTAAAACTTGTCGGTAGCGGCACACTCTCGCGATATTTGTTTTAAGAAAAAGAAATGAGAGTATTTTTTCTTTTCACCACGAATCACCGCTTTTCAGAAACTATGGCTTCTAATAAACCATGCGAGCTTTGATACGATGTTTTTATGACATCGTTGAATTTCTAATTCAATCATTCAATGGAGCCAACATATTATCAAAGAGTAGGTACACATAAAATCACATAAAACACATAAAATTGTATTACAGCTCATCAAACTGGCGCCAAACTCGTTCGGAAACTATTGAAAATTTTGAAAATAACATTTAGGAATAACCAACCCTCTAACTAATGGACCACTCTGTATCTCTCATAATAACTCACTCAAAAAACCACGCAACACTAATGCAATTCAACTCTACACTTTATTTGAAAAATCATCTTAAAACTCGTCCCAACTACCAAAATTTCATAAAACTCACCCGCACCCATAATGTGTCCTAACATGAAAATTGGAAGAAAAATCTAAAAAATCTAAAACGCGAAAGAGCTCCCGTTACAACTATGCATTTCGTTCATGGAGTCGCTAGCATCGGTATCAGACCCCGTGGCGACATATTTCAAAATTACATCATCGCCACATAATGAGGAATCAAACACACAAACAAAAAACTGACGTGTGCAAAACTCAAATGAGGCACCGTACTTAATAACTTTTGTTTGTTGGCCAACGGCATCATAAAGTTGCAAAACAAATGAAAAACGAACTAAAAGAACGATGTTGATTTTTTCCACAGAGGTAATATTGAAATTGGTTTAGAATTCTGCAAAACTTTGCTAGCGTAAACTTTGGTCTCTGTGAGCATCGAACCTTGGGCACAACTTAAGAAATTGTTTTAGTGCAAAAGGAAAACTTACGCCACTGCAATATCATAGTTATCAATATCATAGAAAGGCTTTTCAGTTTCACAATGCATTTCCATTACGGAACTCTGTAAACCCAAACTTTGCAGTTTCGAAGAATAACACCGATCAATTGCATCCATCAAGCTTGTCTCATTGTCGATATAGTTTAAAATGTCATTTGCCATATCTGGACATGATAGAGGGACACAAATACCATGTCTTAGCCAATCGTGTCTATAGTTCTTCGGATTTGAAATGATTTTCTGAAAACAAATGCAAACATTCGGTTATCGTAACACACGAATTGAGTTACTTATTACAAAACCACTTTTGAACCCACTTCATGTTAGCTACATGTACCTACATACATAAGTATAGGTACCTACCTACTATTAGCATTAGCAGATATATTGGATTTTATTTTGAAATTGGAAAATAAAGTAGGAATTACCTGTATAATTGCCCACACACGAGAACTTGTAGAATTCCTTATAGGTGCTAATTGCATTTGTACCGTACAATATAAGGCGTCCTTCCCCAACATTAAACAACGATCAAAATCATCCAAATGAAATATTTCTGGCATTAATGCGTATTCTTCGTCTGCAACTTAAATTTAAAAATTCTTGTGCTTTCTTAGGAACACAACCTGTAATTTTAACACAGACGCAGAAAAATAACGCACTTAAAACAATTACAATTCGTATCACCCACATTATGCGTACTGAAACTATGCTACTTATCTATTCTTTTATTTTAAATAATCCTACTAAGTAGTACTATTCCATTTATTTACAAAGCGGGTGAAGGAAAACCAGTGTCATGAAGTTCTATTACAATTTTGCGAATTTACATATGTTGTACGTTATGCGTACCTAAGTGTAAACAATGTGTATTTGCTTAAATTAGAGTTTATATGACAAAACGAAATAGTTATAGTAACATCATTACTACACCGCTATTAAAATGTTACTGCTTTTCTGAATTATAAAATTACGATCTCATCAATTCAGGTCAATTGCTAGGTACCTATACTTCATACACCTATGAACACACGTATTTATATTCGGAGATGTAGGTAGTTACCGGCAGTTAGGATCGGTCATTGTTTCTGTTATACGATATAAATAACAACGACACTTCTTGTTTTTAATGAACAGTAATTCTTATACATGATATTGTAGTTTAGATAAGCATGACAGCAAAATACGCCCTTCTTTCGAATTAGTTAATAATTTTAAAAAAACCATAGAAACATTAATGTGCCACCCACCTTTTAAAAATTACCACTAGCACAACCTCGGCGTCCATATTATCCCTGCTTCCATTGGGAGTGGAGTGGTAAAGGATCTTCTGATGGTGTCATGTTGTAAACAAGTACAGTTCTTTCTTTGGACAAAAATATATGTGTACTTATATACTACCTATGGGTTTCAGACCTCTCGACCCAAATCGACCGGGTTGGAGTGTGAAGGTGCATGCCAACTGTGGTTAGGCTTTGTATATCCGCAACTCGGTTCCCCAACAAAGGTCTTCAACTTACTCGTATTTGAGGGAGATTTTGCCCATCCTAGAACTATAGTCGAGTCAGACTAAAAAACAATGCGGTCAAAATCAATTAATAACAATACGTACTAAATTAGCAAGAGTGTGAGCGGCAGTCAGCTCCAAACATAATAAATGTTGTAAATGATTCATGATATTGTATTTTTTAATTTATCAAGTGAGTAAAAGTCTGTCAATTAATCATATTTTTTTAATAATAAAATTTGTATCATTCTGCGAAGCCTAAATCTTCCTGAAAGTTATTTTCAACAATAAATATACAAGATATCAAAAAAGATCTTGGTATTGTAATGAAAGGTCCCATCGAGATGAATTGGTTGTGTGGGGAAACTGGTTTTATTCTTCGTAGCGCTACATCGAAAAAATATTGTTCTTTATGCTCTGTCTGTTCTGGTCTTGCGATCGTTTTCCTTAATGTTTTTGTTTTCCTTTTCTCTTTACTCTTCTATTCCCTTAATTACTTCCCTTATTGCTTTCATCATTTTCTCCTTTGCTCTTTCTTTCTACCGTTTATCTTATTTCCATCTCCACGCCATCCATCAGTTTTTCCATTATTTGTACCATTCTTCAATTCTTGCGACTTGGTTTATCTCTCTAAAGCGCCCTTCTTAATGCGGCCGCTCTCTTTTCTTCTGGGCATCTTATAATCCATTGCTCTTCTCCTTCTATCCTTTTTTCATCACCGGATGCGGAAGGAATTGGTCGTTTACTTTAAACAGCTCGAAGACATTCGTCATATATTTGCTCTGCGGCTTATACTCCTGTTCCTTAATGTTCTTTCTCCATTTTTAGAGCATTGTCCAACTCATGGTGGAAGGCGCTATTGTGACCACCGCCACTTTCTCCGTCCGTCCGGGACCTTAACTATTCCTACAATTTTTAAAATTAGATTTTCCCGCAGTTTGTAAGGTAAATATACCGGAGTAGTATAAACCAACTTAAGGCCTTCTGCAGGGGCACCTCTAAAAAGCATTATGCAGGTCACTTAGTAATTGGGCGCAAGCCTGCTGAGGGCCCAGAATAAGAGAGGATCAATAAATAAATATATTTAGTTCGTTCTTTTTACATTCGGCAATTAATAGCTTTGGGACCTCAACCAAAAAAAATCTTGATGATTAATGTGCACATTCGTAGTCTGTGCAATGTCAACTTTCTTCTTTATAGAGATATTTCTGTGAAATTTTAACCACAGATGCTTCTAGTAAAGACAAGCATATTGTATATTGTAAAAATCAGATGTGTTTCTTGTTTATAACAATATTTATGCCATAACATATTTTCCTTTGAAAGGTTCCACCCTGTATATACCTACAACTTACGACGATGCACACATTTTTGAGAGTTGGCAACCACGCAATTTTTAGGAGGGGAAAGTGATTTGCGCCATCTGGAGAGCACGAACGGGGGTTACGTTTGGAATCTTGTGTTGAATGGCGGTCGTGAACGCGCAACGCATCGCTCCATAAATATTTGTTGTTATTTTGTGTTATTTAATGCAGTGCAGGCAGTAACTTTTGCATTTCTTTATATCGTATTTGTGTTTTGTATGTCGCATTTTATATTTTTTGCGTGCTTCAATCTTTGTTTTTGAAATTTACTTGGTTTAACCGCAGTTTAATACCGTTATCTTTTGTTTGTAATTGTTTACGTTTTTGGTGTAATGCTTGCTTAATTTATGTTTATTGATGTTGATTACCTGGTCTTGTCCGTGAAATAACATTCATATAAGTATTAATCGTTTTATTTTAATATGTGGAAATTACCGATTCGTTTGATGTATGTACTGACTTGTTTGTAACTAACAATTTTCTCCGGGAATGAAGCAGTCACGAGGGTGGTAAAAACTGTGTCAAAATTGAGCTACGACACCTAATTCCGTGATTCAACTGTAGGCTCGGAAAGCCGAAACCAGGAGTGGGTTACCTAACTTGCCGGAGCAGGAGTACGTTAATCAATGTTCTTCAGTTTAGAATCTATGTGCGATAAATGAGTTACGATTCGTAATTTCCACATATTTTGTTTTTAGCGAGGTTTTTAGTTAAATTTGCCTACAAGGCCATGTAATTTTCCATCTTGCTTTTAACAAAAGGACTTTATTGCACCAAAGATGAGTCATATCCTGTGTATTTCACCCTTTCTTTGAATCTTGGTACCTGCTTACTTGACCCATAATTCCCAAAACTTGTTTTTAACCTGTTTGTTACCTCTTGAAGTCTTACATGCTACTTTTTGTGATGTTAGAATTTTATGTTACGCATTCACATCATTACAACAATTTTACTACACAATTTAATATTAATTTGACGGCTGGTTTTTTTATTGGTAAGTTCTTTTTTTCAGAGCCTATTTCTATTTTTATTCGGTGAACTATCATTTTCAAAGTTTATTTTTGCAATGTAAGTGTTTTATTTTACGTTCCTTCCCTACTGTGCTTCAGGTCATAGCGTTGTTTACAACTAACGTAAGGGGGCCCTGCCTTAGATGATTGATCACGTGCCACTCTTCAAATTTAACCGAGATCTTGTTTAGTTTTGGAGGGAATAGTCGGGGTGGCCATTTTTAAACGTTACCGGGTTCAGGGTTGACTTTATTTCCGTGCTGTTGTAGAGTGAAGTTAGCGTAGAACCTGGGGGTTAAGTACACTGCACCTTTGTAAATAGTGCGTTATCTGGCCTTTCGGGTAGTACTGATCAATTCATGGAAAATGCACTACTTACTCGCCTTAATGCGAGTATGTAAATATGTAATATATGTAAATAATTCTGGAATATACCCATACCCAAGAAGTGGTCCATGGTACAAAGAACCATTTTACAGTGTCTTCACTATTAATAGGTAATGCTTAAAATTTCGACTAACTTAACTTTATTTTGGTTCATATGCATTCTCAATGGTACATTTATTAGTAATTATGTATTTACACCATTATCACAATCTAAATTTTAGATATTTCCGTCTCGCCGTTCTTTTGATTATCAGAATTTTGTAAATCGTTAACATTCTTGGGGGTTTCGTCTTTTAACTTCGGCATCATTAGTTTCTGTAGTGCTGATGTGGGCATTTCTACAAATAAACAAAGCAGGAGACCAACAACGTAGCCAAACATTAAGTCGCCACAAGATTGAGACAACTACAATGCAAAAAATGTAATTTGTTTAGGAACCATTTCATCTGTAGCAAAACTTACGAAATTGAATACGGTCATGTATGTTTTTGTTCTAGTTTGACCAGAGCGGATGCGAACCACTACGACGTGCACCAAATATATACAATATGTAAGTCTTCCTAAAAATTGTAGAGGGGGTATCATAATTGCGTCCCTTAGCAACCCTAAGGACAAGAAACGAAGGAAATAACGTAGTTGAACTCCAGAATTAATACTTACATCCCACGTTTTTGGTGAATCCAATACACGCGACTCCCATCGCGAATGCGTAGGATGTTCTTGCAAAGCTCGCATAAACGGCAGCTCCCAACCGTGTGGGTACGTAACTATCATCATATAAAGGTATCCCAACAAATATAACGGAGAGTGGCAGCGTCCAAACTGTAATCCACCACAACACGTGATGATACTTAAAACTGGTGGCTGGATCATTCGAGTGCATTTTATTTATATTTACCTTTGTTGTAAACAACTTCTTATTTTTATATTTGTAGAAGATGTATCCAACAATTAATCCTATTGCACAACCACTCACGTTGGTATGGCCTGGTATCGTCATGTATAACCATTCTGGTATATCTAGTAAAATCGTGTAGAGACCTCTGGAAGCAGACAATTGCTAAACGTTAACGCGAAGTATTCCAGTAAGTAATCAACGTTGAACGAAAAATGAGCACAACGAGCGATCAAAAAAGGATTGACATCGAGTCGCCTTTGGAAGTTCAAGTTAAATATGATTTCCCATGTAAACAAAAATTCCAAAGGTAACTCGACAGCAACTCCTTTTTGATCGCATTCTCACATAAAATGCGTAAGAAGAAGCAAATTTTTTAGGTGTGGTCATATGAACTTGTAATATAACTGTACCTTATGTAGGGAATTACGTTTTTACTCTCGAAAAAAAATATATGACGAAGATAAAAGTTCACAAATATACACGAATAAATAACATAGTCTGGCAGATTTCAGTAAAAAATAGCAACAATTGCGCATTAGATGAAGAAAGCATGAAACTCACAGGTATTGATCAGGGTATAGTCCTGATGATTTTAAGATCGGGAGGCCTACAAAAAGTTATCAAAAAACAAAATGGCGGCCGTTCAAAGATTAAACCTTACTTAATATAGGGAGTGCCTTATTCTGCAGGAACTATGAGTTTTTATGGAAACATGCTTCTGATCTTTTTTATAGCTCTTAAAAATACCTTTACAGCGATATATTACACGACTACTTCCTACTTCCGGTTTTCGGAAATGACGTCAAAATCCGAGGTTTTCGTATTCATGCAGTTGCGTACTTTGGTTATAATTCAATAACCACTGGTTTTAAGAAAACCATGCGTCTAGCCTTTCTAATAGCTCTTAAAAATTATTATATTGCACAAAATCCTAGTTTTTAGTATTTTAACTCCGCTAAACGCGAAAGAAACGGATACGGCCCAAAACGTGTCAGCTCCGTTACGTGTGTAGGTATTTGTGTAACGTTCATTGCCACATATTTTTTCTTTTGTTTACAGATATAAAGGGAGTACAGTTAATTTAAGTCCGATAAAGAATAGAAGGAGAAGAATAGGACAAGAAAAGAATAAAGATAAGAAAATAAGGATACGAAAAGAAGAGGGAGATGGATAGAAGGAGGAGAAGAATGGAAGGAATGTGGATTGTAATGCACTTAAAGCGTCAGTTATGGACTGGGAAAAATGTGCCGTTTGTCAATGTGTTTCATCCGAAAAACTAATGGACTCGGGAAAGAGCAAAGGTCGAAGACTGCTACAAGATCTAGGAAGAAGTCATTAATTCATTCAAGAGCCTAGGAACCGTCCCGGTAAAGATAGAGGGCGGAGGAGATACGTTAATGAACCACAACGCACAATTAGCAGAAGTCTTGAAGGGCATTCGGTTCCGGTTCCCTGAGCCTTTTTTTAATTAGCGCTTCCATTGTCTTTGCGTTCATCAGCTTTAGGCGGCACGACTTGTGCCACTTTGCGTTGTGGTTCATTAACGTATCCCCGCCCTTCATCTAGTAGTGGTATGTCGATCTTTACCGGGACGGTTCCTAGGCTCTTGAATGAATTAATGACTTCCTCCAGGATCTTGTAGCAGGCTTCGGGAGTCAGACCTTTGCTCTTCCCCGGGTCAGTTAGTTTTTCGGATGAAACACATTGACAAAGGGCACATTTTTCCCAGTCCATAACTGACGCGTTAAGTGCGTTACAATCCATATTCCTTCTATCCCTCTCTCCCTTCTTTTCTTATCCTTATTCTTTTCTTGTCCTATTCTTCTCCTTCTATTCTTACTTTTCTTTATCTGACTTAAATTAACTGTACTTACCCTATTTCAACGGTCGCCGTTATATCTTGGACCAAAATTATATAATGTTTTACCGAGTAATTTTAAAAATGTAAGATTAACGAAAAATCTATTCAAAAATATTCAAAAATGGATGATGACTCAAACGACACTTCTGGACAGTATATTAATTATTTTTGCATAACTAAGTCACGTTTGCTGAAAATAGAACAATAAACGTAATGAAAAAAAATTAAAAGCAAAATTCTTTTGTTGATTTAATAAAAAAAGAATAATGAGATTTTACTAAAGCTACACTTTAACTCAGGGCTGTATGCTTAGTGCATAGAGAATCCCTTTCCCTATTATATTTCTTTTTGATGTTAAAAAATTCACTTTCTTTCTGTCTCTTTTCTCCTCTTGTTTTTCTTGTAGATATCTTAAAAAAAAATTTTTTTTATATTACTCATGTTATCAATGCTCGTGTATAACAATATGTATGGGAATAAAGTCAATTATTATTATTACTCCCTTTATCTGTAAACAAAAGAAAAAATATATGTGGCAATGAACGTTACACACGTATCGGAGCTGACACGTTTTGGGCCGTATCCGTTTCTTTCGCGTTTAGCGTAGTTAAAGTTTTAAAAACTAGAATTTTGTACAATATAATAATTTTTAAGAGCTATAAAAGGTTTTCTTAAAACCAGGGGTTATTGAATTATAACCAAAGTACGCAACTGCATGAATACGAAAACCTCGGATTTTGACGTCATTTCCGATAACCGGAAGTAGGAAGTAGTCGTGTAATATATCGCTTTAAAGGTATTTTTAAGAGCTATAAAAAAGATCAGAAGCATGTTTCCATAAAAACTTATAGTTTCTGCAGAATAAGGCACTCCCCATATTAAGTAAGGCCTAATCTTTGAACGGCCGCCATTTTGTTTTTTGATAACATTTTGTAGGCCTCCCGATCTTAAAATCATCAGGACTATACTCTAATCAATACCTGAGAGTTTCATGCTTTCTTCATCTAATGCGCAATTTTTACTGAAATCTGCCAGACTAACAATGTTACTTTATGCATTTAATCGCGTAATTGCCTATACCTATTAAATTATTTGTACGTAACCCACCTCAAATTTAATCGAATTTGGTTTGTTAAGCGCGAGTAATAAAATTCGAAGATCTATACAAATGCAAAATAAGTATCCTCTCTGCAATGGCTTATTCTTCTTCATAAATGATTTACGACCCTGCGCGAAATTTATCATAGTCCTGTGGGAACGAGTCTATTTTGGTTATAAAAACAACCCTTATACGTGTTTGAGGGTTCAAAACTTAACTTTTTCGCGATCGAATTTTTAGACGGCCTTTGCGCTCAAGCTGCCGCTCTTCTTCCCCATCTTGTTCCTTTCTCCAAAACGCCCACTAGAAAAACCGAAACGTAACCAGAAACTCGTTTGTGCGGCCCCAAACTCGCGACTTCTCGTTGCGTATACCAGCATCCCTCTTCGAAAGCTGTGTCAGCTAGGAAAACGGAAACGGAACGTACGGAATGGGACTAATCTTGTGAACCACCAACGCAACGGTTCGTTATCAATATCAATAACCACTACCAACGACACCCTTCTGGTTGTCGCCGTTACCCATATGAATCATGACGTATCTCACACATGCTGCTCTAATTTTAAACCTACTCGAGATCACTATTCGCGTGAAGCGAATTTCCACATATATAAACATTAAGCATTTTAAGACCCTAACGAAATGTATCGTTGTAACTACTTACTCAGGATAATTACGTTGTAATATGTCAAATTCGTTCACATAGCTGGCAACTCCCGGCGACACCATTCCTATTACCAGAAGGCTGCCAAATAGAAACGGTGCAAGCTTTTTGTACTTCCAAACAATTGCGAGAACGGTTAAAGTGACAATAAATAATTGAGTGTCCGCTGCTATGTACCAAGTTTGCAGCATGCACTAAAATATAAAAAAAACTGATTATACATAACACATACGTTTAAGTATTTGGAAAAAAGTTGCTCCAAGATATCATTAATGTGCTACCATGGAACTATTAACCAACAATAGGAATTTCATCAATATTACAGTTTCGATATTAAAATGGAGCCTCGTATAAAATTCTACTAATCCAGCTATCCACCTATGATTAGGAAATTGTACGAAGAACAACGTATACTTACGCCAAAGAGAATTTAATAAAAGATATAAATGAAAAGAGTTTGGAATAGAAAATAAACCAAAGTAAGAGGGATAATTTAAAATAAACAACGAAGGAAACCATAAGCGTCAATATCGAACAACATAAACTACTAAAATGGTGAGATCCATATGCTATATTAGCTTCCGTATTTATGAACAGGAATAATATACATATGTCAGAAACTGAATACCGAACTAATGACGACGGAATAATATAGCATGATAAGAGAAACTAATGAAACTTCAACCCAATTACCCAACTCCAACGTATTCTTGAATAGATTTGGAAAATCGAACAGACCCAAATAATGTACCTAGGTAGGTAATATAGTTTCAAATCACTTACCATGTTTTTGACATCGTAGTAGTTGTTAATGTACAACAAATTTACCCACCAATTCTTCCTGCAGTTGCGGTATTCGACACCTACAACTTTATCCCATAATGGCCCTCTGGTAATATGCTGCAACCATGTTGCATTAAATGCAAGCACCGCAATTAAAGGTACCGTCAATCTAAACACATTCCCGTTACAACATTTGGTTTAGTACAATTACGGCAAATTACCTAATATATCTGTGAATAAACGCATATAGTATGTACCCCAGCTTAAATTTTGGCTGCTTTTCGAAAACTAAGAAAAAACTGTAAGTCAATAACCCGCTTGATATTAACATAAACATTTGCATGGAATAATTTCCGTTTACAAATAACATATTTATTGGATCTAAGGTCATCTAGAAACTTAAAGTTTATAATGTTCAATGTTTTCTTTTATACTTACGGTTTCTGGAAATTTTGGGTTTGCGGCAAATGTTATAAATCCAACCATGCTAGCGTGTGTAATAACTACTAGCAGCATTGTGTAGACGCGTATGCCGTTTATGAACTTCAGCTGCTGCACATTGGGATCTTTACTCTCTGCTTTAAGACGCTCCCAGTTTTTCGGTATTGAAAAGCAAGCTATAATTCTTCCATCTTGATAAAGAAAGTAGTATTAGATATATATACTCTATGTAATGCTCTATGCTCAAAACTATAACGGTAGCTCTAAGTTTGAATTTATTTCTTCGAATATTATAGAGATACGTAAAGTTGAATTATTTTCGAGATTCAAGAGCTAGGGCAGTTTACCATTACAGCTCATCATTTCAGGCTATTTGTATAGGTAAATGAAATTGATTTGTTTAGATCCCTTTAATAATATAAATCATCAAGAGAAAAATTAATGTAAAATAGTAACCAATTTGTGTAGATTGGTTTATGAAAACATTCAGGAATTATATCATTGAATAAAATTTTTATTCAATGATTATATGCAGTGTATTTTTTTAAGAAACTATTAACAGGGATGGCCACGAACTAAAAAAGTTTGACAAAAAGTTACGGATACAAAAAAATTGTAAACGACGTGGATTTCGGATTGAGATTTTGTATTATTTATCAATATATTTGTAATATTACGTTGGAATATTCATTGTCTATTAACCAGGAAATCAGAAATCAAACTAAACAAAGTTCCAAGTAAAAATGGAAATAAGCAGTTTTTTCAATCGGAGTATTACCAGATATGAAAAAATTATTTCGTATAGAGCTAGCCGTTGGTCAGTTAAAAATTCTGCTAAACAATTTTCGAGTTTATATGCAAAACAACCTGCTTATAATTCGAAATTTAACCATTTCGGGGTTTTATATCTCAGTCTTCCTTAAAGTAGGTCTGTTTCTATACCTTGATTGAATCTGTTTTGAAGGTTTTTAACATCAACTGAATTTTATGGAACTGTTAAGTACATTGTTTTATTTTATAGCAGTTGTTAAACTGACATTGAGACAAATGGGACTTTGAACACGAAATAAAATGAAGTTCAGAACAGAAAACAATACCCAAGCTTGTTATTTTTGAGGTCTTAATTAAATTCAGAATTTTCAAAAGGGTTATAATGAATTATGTGTCTTCTGCTATAAAGTTTTGTTTTATACACGACCATAAAGGGATGAAACTAACCATCTGGTAAAAGTTATCGACTTGTATAATAAATAACTATTATTTACTCACGTGTAGTCGAAGTTATTTTGTTGTAATAAGCCTGAGATTTATATCTTGCAAGTCCCTCATAAAAAGATGAACTTAGTACTATTATTATCAGTACTATGAAGCATATTCTGAAAATAAAATACAGTTTTTAGTACAATGCTTCATATGAAAGGAACTAATTCCTTTATAACTTATTTCATATTTCTGCAGTTTAATGATAAAATAAAAAGGAGATGAAATGAATTCTTTCGGCGAACGGAATTACAACAAAGAAAACTGTTTGTAAAATCAAATATAAATAAAGTGCCGCTGATATAATAAGAGATAATAAGAGATCTCCCCGAATTTAAATTAAAACCGTGATAAAGTCAAGTTAATGTGAGTGCGTATGCAAAATGCGGTTTATTGGACCAAGTTTAATAGATCTGCAAACAAATCAACATTAACAGCAGGCCTTTATTGTCCGTTCGATTTTCAAATTCCAGCCCAGAGAATTATAGTCGAGAGATTTTGCCATACCGGAGAGTTTAAGTATGCAGTTTCTTTAGAAAACAACTGATATCAACCCAAAAATTCCAGACCGCCCATGATCCAGAAAAGTTGTAATTAATTAGTTCGCCAAGTAATCGATACCTTTGAGGTCCATTGTTAAAAAATATTCAATGAAAGATGTTAAAGGATTCAAATAAATATTAATATCTTGTATTTTCAATGTATTTTGCTGAATTTAGTCAGTCCTATATAGTTCATATTTTTCTCAGAAAGGTATTCCGTAAACCTTATATCGAATAAAACCAAGTTCAAGCTGGTTTATTTATTACATAATTTGTCACGGTAATCACAAATTAAGGTGTGGTTAAGGTATAAATGTAGATACTTATGATGACCTCTGAAGTTAAATTTCAAACAATTAAGTTATAAAAGGTAATGAAATGAGGTGACCATTTCAAAGTAAATGTTTATTACCTACCTAAATTATGACAGGTAGACTTATGGGTAAATGAAAATTTAATGTAAAAAAGGAGATGCATTCTTAAACAATATTTAACATTTTCTGATTTTTCTCAATATACAATTATATACAGGGTGACAATTTGAAAACTTACCACCCCCCATATCTTAGTAAATAAACGAGATATTTAAAAAAATCAAAATCCGTTTCGGTAATTCGGAGGGGGAATCACAATGACATAGTTGGCGACGCACCCCCTCCAACCCCCTGCGCCCCAGCCACCCCAACTTTTAAATCTTAAATAGTGACCCCCCATGTGTGATACGTCGTTGGAAAGCTCTGAAAAAATGCTTTCCAACCATACCAAATAGCATTACATTTAGGTTAGTAATTATCGTGCAAATCAAAAAATAAACTAATATGATACATTTGAAATCTGTCGTATTTAAAACGCAACCGGCGAACATAGACGAACTAAGACAGAGAATAATTCAAGAATGTCGAAATATTGCAAAACCAACATTTGAAAAGGTTCGACAAGAGTTTGAGAATAGATTATAACTGGCGATCAAAAATGAGTTGCTGTCGAGTCGGCTTTGGAAGTTCAAGTTAAATACGATTTTCCATGTTTATTTTTTGATTTGCACGATAATTACTAACCTAAATGTAATGCTATTTGGTATGGTTGGAAAGCATTTTTTCAGAGCTTTCCAATGACGTATCACACATGGGGAGTCCCTATTTAAGATTTAAAAGTTGGGGTGGCTAGGGCGCAGGGGGTGTGAGGGGGTGCGTCGCCAACTATGTCATTGTGATTCCCCCTCCGAATTACCGAAACGGATTTTGATTTTTTTAAATATCTCGTTTATTTACTAAGATATGGGGGGTGGTAAGTTTTCAAATTGTCACCCTGTATATGGCCTTTTGGTATTGTTATTTTGCTGGAAAGTGAAAAGAAAAAAAACCATTTGTAGCGAATTTTCAGATTACAGACATGATCAATGGTGATCTCTCGTAAGCAAGGGGAGTTAGGATTTAGGAGGTAAGGTTTTAGTCAAGAATAATAAGGGCTGGCCTACGTCATTGTTTAGTAATTGTTTAATGATGCAGTTTTCTTGTTGCAATTCCCGTTTCAAAAAAAACAAAGGAAATTGTCAAAATTATTTGCAGAAACGCCTCCGCTGCAAAATGGCACCCAACAGTGGGGATTTAGCGTAGGTTATTATTATAGGTACTTATGTTCGCAGTAGGGATACCTAATTATTTATAATCAATGATATAAAGCATAACTTACGCTACAGCAATATCGTAATTGTCAATGCCGTAAAAAGGTTTTTCAGTTTCGCAATGCATTTCCATTACGGAACTCGTTAAGCCCAATTCTTGGAGTTTCGACGAATAGCATTCTACAATTCCTTCCCTCAAGCTTCTTTCATTATTAATATAATTTGAAATGTTGCTCGCCATCTTTGGACATGAGAGCGGTATGCAAATTCCGTGCCTTAGCCAATCATGACGATAGTTCTTCACGTTTGAAATTGTTTTCTGAAAACCAAATTTACCTAGTTCTTAACATATTAATCAACTTCTTCTATTCGATAGCTTAGTCAAAGATCATACTGATCTTTGGTTTAGTTGAACTTGACTGTTAAAGGCAGAAAGTTACAGGTTGTTGTCATAAAAGCAAAAAAAAACGCCATCAGTTTCAATTCCCCTTTACAATTTCTTTGGAAGAATATGCGTTGTATGGAAGGGTATTGTTTATGCAAAAATCTCAGCCGAAGTGTGAGTATCAATTTCCAACTATACCAAAATAACTAGCGAGCATGATTTGCGTTTCCCTGAATTCCATTTTGTGCTCTTTGACCGTTGAAATTAATACTGATCTACTGGATTAATGACTCTACCTGTATAATTTTCCATATACGCAAATTCGTCGAATTTCTGATTGGGGCTATCTGTAGCTTGACCGTGCAATATAGCGCATTTTTTCCCAACATTAAACATCGATCAAAATCATCCAAATGGAATAGATCTGGCATTAAGGCGTATTCTTCGTCTGCAACATAAATTTTTAAATCCCAATTCCTTCCCGAGGAGCGCAAACCTGTAACTTGTTCCACACATTCGCAAAAAACTAACGCACTCAAAAAAAGTACTATTCGTATAACCCGCATGGTTACTTACACACTTATAACGAATCAATTTTATAGTAAACAATGTTACTGGAGTTACCTAAATGCAATGGAAGTATTCCATTTATTTATAAAGCGGGTGAAGGAAAACAAGTGTATGAAGTTTTATTATAATGTCGCCAATTTACGCGTACGTATATGTTATGCGTCACTATAGATAACACCTTAGTTTTTTAAATTGCAATAATAATCTTCGCACATTAATTTTTTTAATTCAAATTAAATTTGTAGATATTTTGTCCCTTCCCCAATGGATATTGCGATTGTTGAATGCGGGTCAAATATTCAGTTCGAATGAATGGATGAATATCCTTGAGGATGCTGCTCGCGTTTGTTGTTTGTCTTAAAACCAAAAACCACTTATGAGGTGGATGGATTTTTTAGTCAAAGTGTAAAATCATCTGCAGTTTGCAAAGATCTAAAAAAAGGTCTTTCGCCCCACGCCTGTATCTTTAGTCGTGGTAAATATAAATAAAGTAGGTACTCTTGAGTCTTGATTCTTTACTCTCTTCTACCAAATATAGATAAGTACCTTTATACTATACTGGTTCACTTTTATAAAAAACAGCCATTTAACAAATAGGCGTTTTTTACTAATTTGGACCTGCTGAACACGAATATCGATGTTGGCATCTCGAAATCTGAACAGGAAATTCAGAATTCAAGATGGCGGCCAATTTCCGAAAATGTTGATCTTTTCACTCATGCGACCGATTTTTTCGATCTAAAAACGGATTATAATGTTATTCCTGACGAAGGTATACGGCACGAGAAATAGTGAAGAAATGTTTAAACAATGATCTCATAGTTTTTCTAACGTTAAAGTTGCGTAAAAGTGGAAACCTTTTTTTCATAGTACTATGGCTACTGTTTAAATTTCTTCACATCGTGTAATTATTAAATTATTTCTGTTTTGGCAAGCATTTTAGTTCCTGTGCGTCGGCCGTCGTGTGATAGATATCCGCGATGTTACATTACCTCACATTTGGAGGAATTTCCTTTCATTAGAGGAAAACAAAAGAAATATGATCGAGTTCTTGTCGCATCACCTTGAAGAGGCCTCATTTGACGGCGTACTTGTGATTGCTGGAGGCTTCAGTGATATGAAAGAAAAGTTTTCTGTAACCGTCAAACGACACAGATTTCCTCCTCAGAAGCTTTCCACAAGGAAGAGGATACTAGGATAACGTTACAGATACAGATGTATTTCTGTTACTTCTTCATCACTTCGAGAAAATACTGGCAAACTAAGCTTGATTGCTGAGCGGTACTTCAAGTAAGATAGTCTTTGTTCCTATCCATAATGATGTCCAGAGGAACTGGCCAAAGGGAGTAGTAACGAATATCCTGTCCTTTTACGCTATCACAGGAATGATGTCACGCTATTTCTGTTGTAAATTTTAACTCTTGGATGCATTTATTTTTATTTATTTATTTATTTTTGATTCCTGGTGCTTCAAAACGTATGTTTCCTTCAAGGGAGGGGAGGGGGGGTCTTTTTTTACCCCAATGCAATACTTACCTCCCTTACACGTTCCTTAGTAACCCTATATGGGTTTTTGTCTCTGTATAGTGCATAGATTGAAATCGATTAACTCGCCAAATCGAGTTTCATAATTAGGTTTTTCTTTTTCAGAGTCTTTTTACGATGGCCTTAAGGAATGGAAACGGAGAAACATCTTTTCGCTAGGATACGTAATTATAGGTATGTATTATAAAAACGAATATAGAATAAATAACTACTTGAATGTACAAGAGATAAAACTTAAACACTTATATCCATTAATAGTCTTCCTCAGAATTACTGTATCTTTGAGCAACAAACGGTGGTCGCCTTTGCTGTAATGAGATGTTAACTTCTTCGGGTGACCTGAAGACTTGAGGAAGCGATTCAGGTCTATACGTTGGAGCGAATTGTGTCGGTACAGGTCTTCTGTGTACAGTTACAGTGCGATATGGATTTGGTGTTGAATGTACTGGGACAGCGGGGCGTACCTAAAAGTAGGTACATCAACTTCAAGTTAAAGTCATACGATGCTTCCACTTACTGGTTGTTTATATTGCGGTCTTGGCTCTTCATTTTCATCACCATAATCAGTGAGGTAGCTGTAATTGTCGGGGTAGTAACGGTCTGAGTATCGCAAGGTGATATTGGGTTTAGTTTGGTGTTCCTCCAAATTGACAGGTTTGTACAAGTAATCATTGACAAAGTGATATTTGGTGGATTGCTGACAAATGTTATCGTGTCCCGTCGGCATGCAGATCAAGTGCACCTAAGCAATGTTCGTTAAATTTTTCTTTGAAACTATATAACTTACCTGGTGGAAAGTAAATCCCTCAGGGCAGACCCATGAGTGTTTCGCATTATCTTGGCAATAATGGAAAACTTCACATCCCAAACCCTCATCGGCGTAATAACCTGTATTTTTACCATTACAATCAAATTTGGATTGAGGAAGGAGGATTGTTAATCGGTCCGGTTCCTCTATCTCCTTCTCTTTTGAATCCTACAAATGTTAAAGTCCTGGCCCATCAATCATTGATTACCTATGGAAAGCTTACCTCTTCAATTTCATTAGGACCTGGCCGTCTAAATTCTTGAGGCTTTCTTGGTGGTGCTTCGGTGCGTGGATGGGGACGTTGTTGAACAACGGGTAAAATGTTACGGAACTGGTATAAGTCGTCGCTATATATGGAAGTTCTCGTCGGAATGGCTTGAGACGGAGAAGATTGACTATCATATTGATACGCTATTGTCGTTGGCCGGAACGAAGTTCCTTGCGCTTTTTCGTGCCCATTAAATTGCGGAAAACTTAATGTCGACCTTATGCAGACGAATAAAAGTAGAATTGGCGTGGCTCGCATTCTGTAACAAACACAGCGTAGTGTTAACATTACGTAAGGCTATACTTTCTCCATTTAAACAGGTGAAACTCCCCGAGGGATCCAAAATGTAAAAAAAGTACAATAATTACATAAATAATGCTTTCTTCACAAAAGTAACCTCCAGTCCAAAAATACTCATTTTTGGTGTTGAAAGTGGTTATATGCCTACGAGAACAGGATTGCGAAAAAAATTAAGAAAGTTTGGTACATTGAACTTAACTAGGTAGTTTCAAATTTGGGTGATTTCTTTATTTGAAATATAATATGGAGTGAAAATATGGTTCGATTGTGTGCGAAGTTAATTAAATTCAAGAATTTCTATACCTGGATGTAAGTAAGTATAATGTCACGCATTACTACCCTTTTCTCTTTTACATGTCTACAATATATTGTCGTTGGCATGCTTGTGTTTGGAAATGACAAATTTCATGAAAAGGTTGCTAGAAGAATGTATAGTCCGCTCACTTTACGTTAAAGGGTAAAATCTCATAATTAAAGGTTGAAATTTGGTGGTAGCTTCCTTGTTATAATGCTTATACAGAATTTTGTTTGTGGGAACTTTTACGGAATCGAATTTTCTTACTTCTCACTAGTTCCTGCAAAACTGAGAATTTTTCTCAGTACACAGCTTTATAGCTCGACAAATAAATAGTTATTTTTTATTATACCTGAATCACAATCTCCGTTTTAAACACTCAAATGCGTGCGAAAAAAGGCCTTTAAAACACACGTGCTTTAAAGTTGCTAAGTAACGATACTTCAAGTATGACTTTTGAAACTGTCATCTGGGGCTGAAATAAAAGATCCTCTTAGGTCGCTGTCTGTAAATGCAGAACATTTCTTTGGCTTGTACCTATCCTTTGGTTGAAGGTTTCACAAACGCGCGTAATTTAGGGTATGCTTCCAAATCTGTTCCACTTTTAATCGCAGCATTGTTTGAAGTTTTGAGTTAATGCACCAAAAGATAGGAGATTTAAATACCTTTGGCATTTCCTTCATATATCCCAGCATTATCGATGCATTTAAGACTTTATTCGTAAGTAACTTCCTTTTCATCCATGGAAACAACTTTTCATATTCTTTATAATAGGCTTTACTGGATTTGGATTTTACACCTACCAACGTTTGTTTAGATTTTACAACAAGCGATTTAATGGACGGTGTATTATCTTTTTCAACGGAAATCGTTTTATTCACAAAGACGACGATTTTTATAAGCAAACGTCAAGTGACATTTCCATGGCAATCGTGAAATTACGAACACCCAGCCCACTTAATTAGACATGTATTCGAGTATAACGTCAATATGATTTCATTGTATTTCCTATTTTTAAATTATACTGCAGGTATAATAAAAAATACTATAAGATACACGTGTATAATTGGTCTTTAAAGCACTTGCAACGTTAAAGGCACTCCGCTTTGCGTCGTGCCCTTAAACTCGTTGCGCGTGCTTTAAAGACTTGATTATACACTTGTATCTTAATATACTATTATTTCTCAATCGTACACTTTGGGTTTTAGGTTGTACTATCCTTGCTTAAGGTACTGCAGAAACAATTTTGGGAGCGGAATCCGCTTTCATTTTGCCGCAATTAGCGGAAAAGGCAAACACCACAACGTAGCTATTTTTATTAGGTGAAGGAAATAGCGGAAAAGATGCAAAATAGTCTACGGTTTTATACGTAACGTGCGCCCCACGTGCTTTGATGCATTGCAGCACCTTACACCACAAAAAAATGATTAGCACACATACCACCCACACAGCTGCACATGGGCGATTCTGCCCTTCCTTTTATGTCTAAAGAATACGTGTACCAAATTTGGTTCCAATCGGTTCAGTCGTTTAGCCGGAAATGAGATTGCAGACAGAAAGACCGACAGACACACCGACATCAGCGAGATGTTGTTTGATTCGGATTTCTGGTACCTACTTCAAAACGTCAAAATAGTGGGAGATCATTTTTATCCCAATGCAATATACTTGTAACATGCTCTTGAGGCTATTCAAAATTTCTTTGATTTAGAAGGTGATAATATCTCTTTTCATTTTTCTTTATCGAGACGCGCACTTTTTAAATATCCCTTATAATAATACAGTTTTCTTTAAAATAACCTTATAAAAAGGTCCCTCAACCCGCGATCGTGCAATTTTTAACGGCGGAAAATGTGAGTGCTTCTGAAATCTATAATCGAATGGGGCGGGCGTTGTCAGGATGTAAACGAAATTCCTTTGTGAACTGACCTCCCCGTTTGTGCAATATAGCCCGACTTAGCGTCTCGAAGTATGTACTCGTACCTTGCTGCAGAGATTATTGTACCTCCTTTCAGCTAGTCGACCAGCAGGACGCCTTACCGGTCCCAAAATACCAAAATATCTTGGAAATCATTTTTTAGGACTTTCCTTAAAATATTTCCAGATTTCCAGGATAGGTTCTTTAAAATCATTCTGAAAATCTCAAAAAATTTTGGAAGAATTTTGGGGCTCCAGACAAAGTATTGCCGATATTATTTTAGTATTCTCGGATATTATCTTGGAACACAAAGTGACGCACGTATAGCGACCAAAACGCATGAAATTTTTAAATATGGACCCAATGCTGTATGCATTTCAGCGTTTTTATAATGAAATTGGTGCACAAATAATAATTTTATTTACATAAATATATAATTTATGATTTTAAAATCTTTTATAAACCCCGCATTTACGAACTCATCCAATAGGCTGATCTCGGTGCATACCATACCGGCGATGTAAATCCCGGCGACGTACATCCCGGCACCATTTTCCAGGGGACAACCCATCCTGGTATCGATCATCCCGGCGATTTATACCCGGCGACAACCTATCTCGGCGACTATTGCTTTCCAGGCATCGGTTATCACGGCAATGCACACTTTCCTAACGCCGTCTGTCCAACCTCATTTCTGTTTTGACATAAATAATGATATGCTTTAGAAGCGGATATCAAATTTTGTACCGAAAGTAGCTGTGCCTGGATGCATTGTAATTACTGCTTAGAAATAGGTATACTCGCAGGAGACCGAAATATGCAAGGAAGCTCAAATAAGTTGTGTTATTTACACAATTGACATCGGTGCAAAGGACCCATTTTTAAAAAATTGCGTTTTACCATTTACCTACGCAGGTAGATACCAGAAAACTTTACCTACCTATCAATGGCATAATTTCAATTTTTATAGTCCCTATTCAGATTGTATTGTATCTAAAAAGGAAAAATCACACTCTATAAAATAGCAAAGCTTAATTCCGGTGAATTGTTTCCATATGATAACCGAAGCCGGGAAGTAAATGATCGCCGGGATGACCGTGGCCGGCTGATCTAGACCCCTGGTTTTATAAAGTAGAATAATAGTACATTATATATCAAGGTAGAGAAGTACAGTATTATTGCCTGAGCACCAAGATTACATCTCGAGGCGCTTGCGCCGAGGGGTGTAAGGTGCGAAGGCAATAATAGACTTCTCTACCGTGGTATATATACTATTTTTTTCACTACTAGCACTTGAAATCCTCTAAATTAACATATTATATTGATAAGAGAGTTAACGGTTAGACAGAATTGTTTGTTTCTTAATTTAACATGTCAATCAAGTACGTGGAAGTACAAGTCAAACAGGCCGTATTTTGTTCTGTCATTGAGATATTTTCAAAGAGTAATTTCGTTCGAATTTTTTCAAAATGTGATAATTTTAGGTATGTAATTTCTCTGGAAATGGCGGATGGTGGCAATTATTCATTTTAGAGAACTTGTCTAAACGTTTATTGAGCGAAATTTCGGGTTGTGTTTTCTAAAAGTGGCAGCATGACAGTTCTCATTATTGACTACTAGTTAATAATGTTCACATTATTAACCACTTTGAACAAATGCCGAGAAAGCCTAATTTACAAGTGGAAAAAAGGTTAATAGATAATCATGTCATCAGACGCTAGTAGTGAAAAAACAAATTTGTATACTTCTGAAGTTATCACGGTAACAAATCTGAACGGACGAGCAAATCGGCGTCCCTGGAGGAGTTTGCACAGGGGTTTGCACCTTTAGTTTATCAATAAATAATATAGAACTGGTAAAGATAAAATTGTGCATTAACTAAAATGAGTTTTCGAAATTTTAATGTCATAATTGACGTATGTTAATTGGACCGGTTTAATGTCCAAAGTACAGTTTTTTTTAACTAAGTTTTTCACTAGGAGCTCGACCTTATACTCCTTATTTAGATTTGTCTCCCAAAGATCTATTGTGAGATTCGCGTTTACAATAACACCTTACTACAACTAACTCGGTGAAGAAGAAGACTGTTTTGTACAATTCATTAATAGACAATTTACTCTGTATGCATAATTTATTGTTATCTAGAATCAATTTTTCATTTATACAAATAAAGCTTTGATTTTCATTTATTATTTGTAGGTATTACTAAATTAAACCGTCCCAGTCTAAGGGCCAATTGTAAAGTTTGAAATATAGTAGTTGTAGTTTCAGACATTTTTATTTGGAAAAATTCAACCGCAAGTTGTTATAAAAATTATAGAAGCATAAACAATAATTTGTTAAGTAGCACGGACGTAGATGATTATGCGCCCGCTTTAGATCCGATCGTGGGTAATTAAATTCAAAACAAATGTTTATTTAGCATTTCATTTCTTGAAAGGATGTTGTCGATTATGTACCCACTGTAAAGTTCAATTACCATTTTTGCTCTTTCCATAACCAATATACAAAGTGGACTTTTACTTTTTGAATTTTTTTCATTGCACTTCTATTATACGGATTTGGCTTACATTGGGGTTAACAAATTTTTCTATATATGGAATTAAAACAAATTTCTCTCGACTATTTTACGACGATCACTGTACATTGTGTGTCATTTCTATCTAATTTACAATTCCTTTTAATATGCAAAACAACTTTCCGTCTTCGCGTTTTAACTATTTTAGTTGTCATTTTTCATATGTTTGTCCTTATTTCGTTGAGAAATGTAGTATAAATTCCCGAGTGAAAAACTGTGTTCGGTTACGTAAGGTGAGGCGTATATTATGGAAATTAGTTGGAGAAAGGTCATTTTAGTTGTCATTTCGAGAATAATCGCTTCCGTCTCAAAAACTAATTTAAACCTTTTTTGTAGCGATATAGTTATTTAGAAAGTAATGCTAATTTATTCACGTTTCAGAGATTCTTGAAAAACTGTTCCTGTTACCAGACTGTTCGAGTGCGTCGTTTTTCAGGAAGGATGTATCATTCCGTGTGATGCTCGACCCGTACCAGTAATTGCAAAACTGAATGTATTTTTTACTTCATTTACATGACTAGAAAGGGTGCAGCGATGGCCATCCATCATCTACTCTAGTAAGACAACTAGTTAAAAGTAGTTCAAGACATGTGCACCTTGATCTACACGACCATACAACTACTTGCGCATCTCAACTATCTATATGGATTCTGGATACATGTCATTACTGATAGTTTATCGAATTCGATTAAATTATTACCTGAGGTCAATGATTTGTAAATGGTAGTAAAAGTTATTCTATAGTTATCAAATAGATGTCCACTGCAAATGTAGGCCATTCACAAGCTTTTTCTTTCATTATAAAAGTGTAAAAACCAACCTTGCACCTGACTTACAAAAATAAAAGTAGAAACTTGACCGAGAAAATCACGTAACCTTGTCTTTCCGTTTGGTTATAATTGCTTGTTAATTCAAACAGTCTGTTTAATTTTGTATTATTTAATTTACATAAGGAATTTTATTGATTGGCAAAAGAAATGAATTTAGTGCTTCAGTGAACGATGTTTTTACTTTTAGAAATTGCATTGTGCACGAATGCATTCGATCTCCCCTTTACAGGATTTCACGTTGAAAATATGTGCAAGTTGAAAGAAATTGAAATGTAATTGATTAAAACCGATACTTAAAAATTTTAAATATGTTTACTTACAAAAAAGTCCATATTGCCAAATTGCGGTAATTCCCGAGGCATCCGAAAATGAGCTAAATGTGGGATTGATAATAACAATTTCCTATTTTGTTTCTTGCTGACTGTTCGGTTTTCCCATGTAGGGGGCGGGAAACAATACCCCTACCGCAGAGTGTACTGCGTTTCGTAAGAGGTGTTTAGACAACTGCAGGTCAGCCGCAGCATTTTTGACTAGAATGTGGAATATTCGGGAGAAGTGTAAAATTGGTGTCCCAGCGACGTGTTGGTCAATTCAATGTGAAGGATTATAATCAAAACCAAATTTTCTGTGTATTTTACACATTTGTATGCCAGTAGTGAATGGAGTGTGTCAAATTTGGATTTCAAATGTCCGTCTCAACTCAACAGTACCTATCTCCATCGCCTTATACAAAATATCCTGTTTTGACTTTCTCATTTTGATAATTTTGCATACTTTTATATCAAGTACATACAAATTGTGCACAACTCTTGTGCAGAGAGTGCACCGAAATAGATAACTAATGGATATATTTCTTGCAGACGTCTCAATCTTTGTGAGTACCCTCTTCCGACAATCCGTTCTTGACATCAGTGAGGAGGATCATCAGATTAAGTATTTGGTAACCCTCCCCCTCCCCCCGTCACCCCTGAGTCAATGTGATTTTCCTATTAGCAAATGTACTCGAAAAACTGTCAAATCCTGTATTACTTGACAGTTTTTCTCGTCTAATTGCTAGGAAACAGATTTTCATTACCTAAAAACAACCCAAATTTACTCGGTAAAATACAAACCTCTTGTGCAATTATAAGTGAAAAATCACTCTAGCGGAATCTTAAAATGATATTTACTCAAAAAGAGCCCATCTATATCGGTCCTTTTTTGAGCCGAATCATTTTTTTTGTGTTTTTTCGCCTCTTAGAATATTCCAACGACACTTAAAACAACCAAAACTGCATTACAGCCAATCGAATAAAACGAAATTTTACCCAACGGTAAACCAATAAAAAACGGCGATTGATACGAAACCGCCGCTGATATCTAGTTATTACATAAGTGAAAATAAAATCGACTTGTGGTGTTAAGAACATTCAAACTAAAAGGGGCGGTCACCAGTGAATAGCCAGGAGGAACGTGTGAATCACGGGAAGATGATCAATCATTAAATTTATTTATGGAATTCCACAGCATCGTTTGTAGTAGCACCCCATATGATCCATTTGGTAACCTCAAATTATTATTTTTTCGCCCACTGAGGTCATTTAAAGGCGACAAAGAGGTGGTTAAAGAAATTGACACATGGCAATGGGGGGAGGGGGGGGGGAGAATACGTGTCGTCCTCGTCATGGAATTTTACTGAGATCATGTGGAAAAAATTTTCCTGCTCGTATACGTTTTTAGAATTTTCTTTAGTACCTATACAATTAACTTATGAGTAATTATTTAATGTTGTTTTTTGACAGTTCAATTAAGTTTTAGCGTCGAGTTGTTAAGCGAGGCGTTCTACTGTTAGCCATATTCAAATGATATGTTTATCCCGCCAGGGTGCGGGCCTCCGTTAACAACTCGACGCTAACCATGCAAGACCAAAATCCCCCGAGCGGCATCCATTGAACCTAATGTGTCTGCAATAAAACAGGTCTGTTATAAGAGAGGTCGCCTTCCAGGCTTTTTATTTAACTTTGCTCGCATGAGATCTCTGATTTTGTCAGAGGTCATGGTTACACAAAGTTGGTTAGTGGAGTAACATTGACCTCGCAGTTTCGATGTATTTGTTTTTAGATAAACTCGATGTTGGAAACCAAACTAGTAGGTATACCTACACGTCTTTTTTTAGTTCGGAAAAAGTTCTTCGATCTTCAGGTAAAAGTCTATAACTTCTTTGCTTATTAAATTATAGGAATTGTGTCAGGTAAAAACGTTGTCGGACTAATCTCATTTTTTTGTATATTTCAATTTAAAACGCAGCATATCAAATTCTCTTTTCAAAAACATAACATTCCAAAAATTCAAGAAAATTAATGATTCAAAGAGATTCAAAAAAGATTTTTTTTAATTCAAAAACGTACATTTTTTTTTAATCATTTAAACCTTTTTAAATATTTTAAAGCTGTTTTCAATCTTATTGAATCTTTTTCGAATTTTTTTGAATCACCTGAATCTTTTTTTAATATGGTTCCTGGGGTGCTATGTTTTTGGAAAAAGAAGTCAATATGATGTATGTTTAGATTGACATATACAGGGTGTTTCAGTTAAAAAATGAAGTTAGGTCCGATAATTATCTTCTTAACCCCGGATTAAAACGGCAGATGCAATAATCATTACAAGCAAACTTTTGTAATAAACACGTTTCCAATAACCTAATAAACAAAGAAGTTATAAGCTTTTATACAAAAATTGAAAAATGCAACATTTAACCATAACTCAAAAACAAAAGATTGCATGCCAGATTGGTTTTCAACATCGAGTATATCTCAAACAAAATACAAATTGAAACTGCGAGGTCAATTTTTTCACTTAATAATTTATTTTTCGTATATTTGATTGTAAATTTTTATCAGTAGGACTTGGTTTTTGTAAAAATTGATCAAATAAGGACAGTACACTTTAAATAATGAAAAGATGGTAGGTATTATGTCATGAACTAAAATAGGTACAATTGTTCGATTTCGATTTTTTACAGGGGGCAATTTTTATAAATCAAGAGTCTTGATCTCGACTAAGCAAAAATACACCACCAAAAATCCCAATGACCTACTATTTGGACGGCCTTTCTTTGGAGTGCAAAAATCCTCTAATAAGTTAGCGCATTTTCCGCAAACAATGTTGCGGTACGACAAGTGCGACTAAACTAAAGCAACAAAATAAGTTCATATTTGAAGCAGGGGGTAGGTAAGTAGAATCCGAATCCAAATTTTCTGCGAATCAGTGATATTTATCGGTGACATTTCAAGTAGCTGGAACATTATGAAGATATGTTTTTAATAATCAATAGGAGGAGACATTTAGTTGTTAACAAAATCATAAATTATGCCCTTTAATGTAATTTGACCTTCATTAAACTGTTTTAAAGATTACTTCGACCAATTAAATGCTCGAATCTACGATTTTATGCATTTTAACAAAATTATACGGTGTCGCCGTATCTTCCATGACTGCACTATAAACGAATTTTGGTTTGTGATTCGCAAATTCTTTTGTAAAGGGTTCAGAGTTTTAGAATGGTGTAAGTATTTCTTTTTTAAATATATGTTGTTTGTTTCTATAGTTTTACTCAAATTGTAAAGTATGCTGAAGCTAAAAGTTAAAAGACAAAGCCTAATTTTTCAATTAATAACCAGAGCTGATGAGCAGGAAGTAACTCAGAAAGGAATTAGTACGTTATTTAATTCCATTTCGTATAAATGAGATCCAGATGATATTAACATATTAACCCGATTAACCGTAATTACAATGGCGAGTTGATGTAAAAAAGGATGTAAATCTTTTCAAACAAACTAAATCAGCAGCTCGAATATTTTGAATGAATAAAAAAAGTCCCAAACATGCTTGTGATTGTTGTAAAATAATGCTGAATATATACCTACAGGTAGGTAGTTCAAAAAACTCTCATAATTTATTGTCTGTATCCAGATCCTAGCTCAATAAAGACTATTCGTTATTAAATAAATTGTAATTCCGAACTAATAAATAAATTGCAGTTTGATTTATGAATTGTACTCCTGTTTTGGTGCGGTATTTGTTCAGCTCTAGTTAATCTGTGGCTCTGGTATATCTATTTGTAGTTCATAAAAAGCAGATAAATTTGAAGGAAACAGCGAAAACAAAAAAAAATTAAAATCAAATCAAAAGCAATTGTTTAAAAATGAATAAATGTTAAACTTCCATATAAAATCAGGAAATAAATAAATTATGTAAAGATTGCTCCAGTTTCATTTCTTAGCGGCAGTAGTCGAAGTCTCGTATACAGGTGAGCATCATTATATCACACTTATTAAAAATAATATGACCATTACGAGTCGTATTTTTACGCAACTTTGGGCCAACGCCCAACATACAAACTTACATAACAATTTAATGTAAGGCGCCGAACCGGCATGTCAGCTTAACAAAAATACACCAATTTATGTTCTGAAATCATTGTCGGCAATGTTACTTTCGATTACAAGCGAAAAATTGGCTACTTTCACTTTAGCATCAGGTTACAAGCAATCGCCTTTTTTTAATGTATTTACTTTATGCATCCAGTAGGTGTTAAAAAATATCAGCCGCAGGTGTTACTTTTATTGGCAAATAGTCTTAATTGAAAGAAATTTGGAAAGAGAAAGCATGTATGAAATTTAATATCATCAATCTAAATGGTGCAACACAAATCATCTTCTAACTCGAAATACGATTTCCGATTCGATTTGATGAAAGAACTAAATTAGTGTGTTTGCAACAAAAGAAATTTCGTAAAACGGTAGATACCTACTCATTAATATTATAAATCGATTAACTTACTTAATGCAGCTTGAACAATCACTGCAGTTGAAAACACTTAAAACCAAACTAAATTTCTTATCTTAAAAATGAAAGCCTTTTATTGAATTCTCGAACCCCTACCCAGTATAATTTCTTTCTCACGGACAAGTGGGGGAGCACGCATAAAATATTCAGTTTTATTTGCCAGTTCCGATAAATCTAATTAATTGAATTTGGAAGATAATGAATAATTTAGTTATTCAAATCAATCTTTATTTTTAAACGAAAGAAATAATGTCAGGGGTTTACGTAAGACGCTCCAAACATTCTTTAATTATGCCGGTAGATGTTAATTTTGCACTAATTATTAGAATTATATACATACTTACCTTTAGTTTTTTTTTTAATTTATTGATTATTATCATCTCGACCAGTGGTCAATTAGGCCGCATTAGTGAATTGTTGCGGGTGAAATCTTATACCTACGCTCAGAAAGTACATCTTTATATTAATTTTAATAGGCGTTTTCGGTTATTTAGATTTAAAACTGGTGATTGTGCCAAAGGATAAGTGGGTCAAAATTGGAGATTCATTGCGACGAGACAACTATTTCAATTTTATTACCCATTGTATGTGGTTTGCCGTTTATAGGCCAGCGATGGCGATATCGCCATAGGAATCGGGAATTCCTATCAATTGCAAAGCTATTGAAACCCTAAATCTGCATCCAATCGCAATGTAATTTTTAATCATGAGATGGTAATGATAGAGATAGAGCATGTGTGAGTGTGATATAAGTGCAACTGTCCGTAATGATGGTCAGTAGCAAAGATATCATGTGCATTCATTCTAGCCAGATACTTATTGGAAAACAGGATCTTTAGGTAAATCTTGTTCTTTAAATCTGTCTACCGTTGCTAAAATTATTCACGAAAAACTAAAAAAAAAGGGACCTTTAACCCCTCCCCTCTCCTTGTTGTTCAGGATACATTCCCCTACATCTGTGCCAAAATTAGCTTCTACATGATTTTTATTCTCTATTTAGCCTTTTTTGTGTTTCGTTGTCTGGACTAATGGTTGATATATTAAAAATTGAGAAATTCGTGATTCAATACTTATATTTAAAAAACTTATGAAATCTAGCATAACATGCACCATATCACACAGAAAAGACCTACATCAACTTGTTCAATGTTTCGACTTTACTTTTGCGTGATACGATCTACCCATGTAACACAACAGACCCGCGCATCCTGCCAGCACGCACGGGATGCTAAATTTCATGAGTTTTTGAAATATCGAATCACGCATTTCTCCTTTTTTTGTATATCAACGATATGCATATTTTAAATTGTCGTGCATCAGATTGAATGCTCTTTTCCATGATCTGAAAAAAACATAAGCATTGCATTTGAAAAACAAAAGTTGCATCGATTTTCGGTTAAACCGGAACTGATACCGGACGTTTCAATATGCGATCGGTTAGATCATAATGACATATATAAAATAGTATTTGACAAATTTTTCGTAGCTCCAAAATAAAAGAGATATTGACTCTCTTATCTCGAACACACTGTATATTCATTGGGCAAAATTGTATCAATACAATAAAAAAATAAAATAAAGTGCCATTATTAATGATTTTTTGCCTATAGTACCTCGGATTTACTAAAAAGAAAAATAATGCGATCTGATATAGGTAGTTTAATTTTTTTCATTTTTTTGGAGAATAATAACAAAAAACTACAAATCTTTATTTTTATTGTACAAAAGTAATAATTTCGTACATCCAACTTGGTTAAAGGCAACTAACCACCCCTCCAAGTAACTCAGCAATACTGGTTTCCTCTTCGGTGGACGGCCTACTGTTCCAAGATTATCTCAAAGAGTCTTCCTACCCAACGTTGTGTGGGATATATCTGATAAGCTTCCGATGCTATTTTATTAACCCCCCCCCCCCCCGTACAGCAAATCTATCGCTGTTGCAAGATTTTCATAGTCCTGGTAGGACTTTGATACGCACCCCTTTTACACACTTACCTAAAACACACGAAAACCTGGACGCATACCGAAGAAAAAAACAACAAAAACGAAGTTATAAGTGACTAAGTTTCTCCAGGGTGACTAAGTAGCAGAGGATTACAGTAACCCAAATGGGTGTTGACTATGGGTATCTTGTAAACCGTATGAGATACAAAATCGCTTAAATGGGCGAAGTTATGCAAAATTTCATGCTGATTAATTTTCCCTTTCTAAGTCTCTTGTACTTTTACAAATAGCGTTATGATCAAAAAAACCGAAAAATGTCATTTCCGAGAACGCGCAGGGTTCATTTATTTACAAAGATATCAAAAAATAATGGTGAGTGGTGACCAACATCACTTTGTGTTTTTTTCTAAGCTTTCTGGCGATGCTAAAATCAAATTTTTATGACTTGTGGGTATCGAGTCAATCACATCAACCTTCTTATTCGTTATGGACGCCATATTGGATTACACTAGGTAGAGAAAGAAATTACAAAATCGAAGGTACCAAATGCTTAGTAAGTATTTCATTAGGAAATTAATCTTGAATTTTTGCATTGAAGCTTACAATGTATTTCTTATGGCCATAATTCCATGGCTGTGTTGATGGATACTAGGTATGACACTTGACAGACAATAAACGAAAAATGTTAAATAATTATAAGAAAGCCGTGGAATGATTGCTATAAAGAAATACATTGTAAACTTCAATGCAAAAATTCAAGATTAATTTCTGAATTTTTCTAGTAACGTAAAAATCTACAAGAAATAAGAAAGTTGATGTAGAAAGATGAGGGTTTGTTAAACCATTTTTTATATCTTTGAAAATAAATGAACGCCAGAACTTCGCAATTTGTTAGTTATAAGAAATTTTGTAACGAAAATTAATTAGCATAAAGTTCTGGACAACTTTGCCTATAGCATCTTTGTATCTCTTCGGTTTACAAGTGAAAATGAAAAAAAATGAAAAGTAGGTACCAAATTCTTGACAGAACAGATTCCTAGCCCAAACCAGATATTGAAAAATGATTTTGACAGTGTTACATCCTTTATATCTAATGAACACTGCCAAATTTTTAACCGGAAAGCAAAATAACCGTTTTTTTGAATAACATTCAATATTATACTTACCTACATACCTACCTTACTGCACCTTATAGGTACTTACTCAGTAGGTACATGAACATGATTGAGCTTTTTTTAGCTCAGAAGTTACCTCCAAAAACTATTTCTCTTCCTACAGCCTACTGGCGGGAAATTTGAAAATCCGCCACTCGGTTTCCAGTATAAATGATTATTTTCTCACTTTTAGAGCATTTAAGCTTTCACGAATTCCTACGAAATTACTGACCATGTAACGAACCTTTAAAATTCAACAATTCAAATTAATCTGTCCAGTTCAATTAACAGGCTTGGTATAGGTCGAATTCTGAAAAGACGAGTAGAAGAGTACTTCTTTACTGAATGTCATGGTTCCGGATCGAATGACATAATTTATGGGTAGCTATTTCTGTTCACCTTTCCAATAGTAGCTTTACTACTTTGGGAATATATTGTTATGAACATAAGTTGATTTATAATATAATGCCAATACAAAGTACTTAATTATTATAATTAGGTACGCATTGTATAGGTATAGACTTTGCCACGTAAGGCCACAGATTCCGTGCGTAGTGAAATGAACACGCCATTGAGGATTTGTTCAACTGTTAAAACCAGGTGCTTTAGATGCATACAAATTATGCGATAAACCAGATACGAGTATTAAGAGTGAAAGTGTCCCGGTCACGAACATCTGTTTTCATACAGCACGCATGAACGCATTTAAGAAGCAAGCTGGATTCAATTACATTTCCCATGTTGACCCAGACGCAAAAATACAAAAGGAGATAATGGAATAGCAAAGTTTCAAATTAAAACTCTGATGTGATTGGTGAAATGAATCATTACACTTTTTCCTGAAGAGATTAGGTACCATATTATAATTCCCAATTAAGTCTTGTCAAGCAAGAAAAAATGAAAAAAATCTAATAAACCTTCACAATTAATTTAGTGCGACCACAGGGATCCAGATTTTTGTTTCTGCTGGAAACGTTCATGACTCGAGGGCATGGCAATTATCTACACCGGTAACATGTGCGAATTTTGTAAAAGTTGTCAGGTCGCTATATAAAATGTTACTAAAATACAAGAAAAAGTAATATTCCACAAAGGTTATTACACTTTCAATGCACATTTAACATTGAAGATTAGTAGGTATTTTTAATTTAACTAATTCCTCGTCACCGGTAATATGTCATTTTGCTGACTTTTGTCTTTTATGTAAATCAATATTCTGATTAATTACCTATATATAGCTAATTGATTTTTTTTTTAATTTATTGTCCCTCTCTTGTTCTGGGCCGTCAACAGGCTAGTGCCCAACTAGAGTAACGTGACTCGTATAATGCTTTTTAGAGGTGCCCCTGCAGGTCTTAAGTTGTTCTATGCTACTCCGGTATATTTACCTTACGAATTAGGAAAACTGAAGGAGAACCTTTGGATTCGATAGAAATTCTCGCTTGCAAGTATGATTTTGTACAGACCCCCCTTCCCCATGGGTATTCCTTATCCCTGAAGATTTTCAGGATTTGATGGATAAGAACTCAGGATAGCAACCAGTAAAAACATTTAAGAGTTCAAGCTGGTTATCACGTCTGAACTCCAGGTATCACATAGGTATTATAATAGCAATCGCAGGTAGCCGTAAAGGAAAGATTTGTTGCCCATTTTTATCTTTAATTAAAATTACCTACTCCATTTTGGTAAACATTTTCCCATATAATTTGAAATAGCATCTAACACGGCCAAACAGACATCATTCCGCGCTCTCGGAATGCACATCCCATCCAAAAAGCACGCGAGTCAAGAAAAAGGAGCGATGCCGCGCGCTCAGCAGTCGCACTGCTTTAGACATAGACTGCAGGAGAGATCGAAAAATCTACCAGTAAGTATTTACCGTTTTAAAGGAAATTTTATAATCTTTAAATTTGTTACCTAGTATTTTTTTATGGAAAAAAAATGAAGAAGATATTCCTTAAAAAGTTAAAAAATGTACCTTTGGGGTGGTTTTCTGGAGGGTTGCCACTCCCGCGGGGAGGGGATTTTTAGTAAGTTAAATACCACCCCAAGTCCTAGTGCTGACCTTTACTAGAAGCATGGAGCTAAAAGATAAGTAAATACCTACCTCCATATGACTAAGCATCTGTGGTTGAAATTTCAAAAAAAGTAATAAAAAAGTTAGGAATACACAGCCTGCGCATGCGCACACCTGCGGTTTACAATATGCGATGTGATTGCCATTACTACGAGCATCTGCGGGTAAAATTTCAAGAAAATGTCTCAATAAATAAAAAAACTTGGCACTGGGCAGACTGAGCATATGTACAATTAATGGTCACGATTTTTCTTGGTTCAGGTACCATTGCTATAATCTACCAAATTCAAAAAGAACGAACTAAATGTATTGAAAACTGTAGTAGTTAAGGCCTCGGGTGGACGGAGAAAGTGGCCATAATAGCGCCTTCCAACAGTTGGACAATGCGCCAAAAATACGGGAGCCATATTTAGAACCCACCGTTGAGTGAAGGATTAATTACTCAATGTGTCCACTACGAGCTTAGACAACTGAACTCTCGCACAGGGCTCAATAAATAAATAGTTATTCTGATTCAGACAAACAGTAAAATAGTTATGTACTGCCTGAGATTCTTCATAACCTGCCTAGTAACCAGCTTTGATAAACAGGTGGCTCTCATCTAGTAGTATCACTAAAGTCACTAAATATATCTAGTGACTTTAAGTATCACCAAAGAGTATTACTCGAGGTATTACTCTTTGGTATCACAAAGATTTACAAGATATACTTATATTTTCTTCAAAATGCATTAACATCATTATTTTTATTTTGTTTTAATTAAAATACAAATCACATAGAATAAATAACAAGAAATGGGAACTATCACGGTTCTTTCAGGAACGGAATATTTAGTAAAATGTGGCAAGTCTTAATGGAACAATGCAGCTACAGAGGCAAATCAATGGCAGTGTGTCAAGTTTATTAATTTTCTATTCCACTACCCCAATAGGAATACTTCCCATCATCGGAGTAAGAGGGGGCGACACAATGGTGTGCAATCGACTTTGATCTTTTACTACAGGATCTAAAAAAACAGTATAACAATAAATCGTCTCTTTTCTGCAATTACTTACAGAAGTAAGGATGCGCCATAGCATCGCGAGCAGTGAGTCTTTCCATGTGATCATAACGTAATAGTTTATCTAAAAAGTCCAATGCCTCTCCGGAAACTAATTGCTGATTCTCGCTATGTACAAATCTTTCCCATCGTTTACGTGAATGTCTAGAGCGTTACAGTGAATAACACACTTCAATATTTGAAGACTTACCGTCCGAGAATATCGTTAAATCTAGAATCTAGCTGTATGTGATATTTTTCAAGGTACTCAAATAATTCATCTGTCCCAAGTACTTTGGCAATACGAACTAGTTGATCATAATTATCGTGGCCATGAAAAAATGGTTCTTTTCGAAAAATCATAGAAGCTAACATGCAACCTAACGACCACATGTCCAAGGAATAGTCATACATTTGATAATCAACTAGAAGTTCGGGCGCTTTAAAATATCTCGAGGCGACCCGTACATTATATTCCTGTCCAGGATGATAAAACTCTGCTAAACCCCAATCTATCAATCGCAATTTTCGATTTTCGTGATCAATCATAACGTTATGCGGTTTCACGTCTCTAAAACATTAAGAATATACTCCATATGTAGTCACACAAAATGAATACCTATGCATTATTCCCATACTGTGGCAGTAATCCAAGGCTTTAAGTAGTTCATATAAATAGTAGCGAATATCAAAATCAGTAAGTCTTTGATACAGCTCTTTAAAATCTGTATTGTTCACATGTTCAAAAACTAGAGCTGGTGTTCGGGAAACGGGATCTTTAACTACAGCCTGTAAAGTTATAATATTGGTTCCACCACGTAAATTTTCCAAAATCTTAATTTCACGTTTAATTTTTTTCTTTTTAACAGGCTGAAAAATTAGTGCTGCGGTTACAAGTGATATAAACTTCATCTCACCTTTAATATTTTAACTACACCCTTCTCATTATTTGTCACGTTAATTTCCTCAAATACCTCGCTATATTTTCCCCGTCCCAGCTTTCGGATTAATTGGTAGTTATCCTGTAATCCCCAGTCGACGATATAATTCTCATAGTCCCAATACTCTCTGGGTTTGTGAGAGTTTACATCCGCATACACTCGAGCAAGACTTGCTACTGCCATATTTTGCTAGTTACAGGCACTTTTTCTTGTATATTTGACTAATGAGCGTAGTTTCACTGTTTAAGATTTTTAGTAGTAGGAAAAGGCATTTGTATTTGTATAATACTTACATGTTAAGAAAAAATTGGGTATGTAGTTTAAATTAATCCTGTAACGCATGCAATCTGAAGATGGATTAATGGAGTTTCATACCAAGAATGCACTGCACGTGAAACGTATTTGTTCATAAGGCGTTTTCGAATATTGAGTACCCCTCTAAAACTGCATTGTTTTCATTCAGAAGTCAGATTGCTGCGTCATAACCTAACTTTTCAATACAATACATGCTGCTTTTTTAGTTATTATTATACAGGGTGTATGTCTAAATGGTGTTACTTTAGGGGAGATTAAAACATAAGATCTTTTTTTTTCAAATTCAGCCCAGGCGAGGGTCTAACTATTTTGTTTGAAAATACACCCTCAGAAATCCTAAAATTTTTTGGTAACCAGCTACGTTACGATCACCTGAAGTTCCTCGCTTTGGAAAACAAATAAAAATAAAATGAATGAATATTAATAAAAATAATAAATGTTCCTGTTACATGTAGGTACCACGGCGCTTCAAAATACAAATGTGAAATGAAAAGAAACGGGTTAGCTCAGTTGTTTCCTACTTGGTAATCCTCCTTTCCCAAACATGTCTGGATTCTCGATAATATGCCCAGAGCGGAAAGAGCTTTGAAGAGATTTAAAAAGACAAAAGACAATTAAAAAACAATAACCGACATATGCTTACGCACGATTCGCACAAGTTTCGTTTAGAAGCGTATTGGGGAAGAAAATACCGTTGGTTATATGAAAAGTTCAGAACGTAATTTAGAATAATGACTAATGAGGGGAACTTATACGGTCCTCAAGAGGCTCAAGGTACTTGAAGGGCCTAAAGAGTTTTTATTTTCTAACGGTGTATGGATTAATAGTTATTTATGTATTAAGGGCATAATAGTGATGTTTATATTCTCGAGGGCGACGAGTTAAAAAGCTCGAGGGCCTATGGCCCGAGAGCTTTTTAGTCGCCCGAGAGTATCAACATCAGTTTATGCCCGTGGTACATACACAATTTTATGTTTTACAAACAGTTTTCTTCGTCAAAAATCGCTTACAAAATAATTCATTATGTTTGATCGAGTATGCGTGGTTCGAATTTGTTAATGTGATTGAAACCATCCAAACGTCAAACGTAATTTTAAATAATTCAATTCATCGTAATGAGCAAGAAGTTCCAGAAACTATACGAAATAAGGCCAATCTTGTGATTTAGTACCTATTGACAATTAATAATTGACGTTTCTAATTTTCAATGACCTGCAAATATTTGTTTGTTTTGTCATTAAGTATAAATGAGTTACTATGGTGATAGGTACTTAATGCCCTAGGGCATAAAATGGTACTTTATGCCCGCGTATCACAGATATAAAATGTGCTATGATAGGTTAGTAAGACATAAAGTAATTTTTGTTTCAAAATTTTAAAGTTTAAAAATTGATGCAGTGTCGCTGATTGCAGCTCCCAAATTACGCCTATAAAATCAAAACGACTATGGAAATGATTACAACAATGAACAGGGGATATCTTCTAAATGATCTTTCTGAAATACATTTGAAAACACTAGGTATATCGTTACATTTATTTCAATTCAACTTAAGTTTTAAACATCAAAAAATTATCTAGTGGTACGGTTTAAACCATTTCCTGATTACACTTGAATAATCCTTTTCTGCGATAGTTTTGGTTCCAACGGGATTTTCCAATATTATAGTTCCCGATACACCTCGTTCCACAAAATTAAGGAATTTGCAAAACGGTTGCTCTTTTCCGAACATTTGACATTCGCTGTTGGGTGGTAAAACGTAAATTGTTTCGCCATCCAGTATAGACATTTGTTCATCTTGAAGTAGTCTTCCACGCGCGGACCACAGGGAAACATCTTCGTAAATATCGAACAAACATTTTACATTTAACACTAACTCGTTTAATGTAAGTGAACTCACTGCTGTTTCCAATAATATCAATCCCTTTCGGTCCTTATAAACCACATTAACCCATTTAGTAAACGGAAGAATGTTACCCCTAGGACTAACTAAGATTATCTGTAGGATTCCATCTTTGGAAGACTGATGGTCAATAACAATCGTTTCATTATTGCCGATATTGTGCTCTGTAATTGGCTCGAATGTCGTTTTAATCCCGTTTTCAATAAATGCCAGATATTTTTCGGCAATCGCTTGGTACCGCCGGGAAGCTTTATAATATACTTTTACTTTATCCATCGGCGATAAATGCGACTTCTTCCTCAAACGCTGGATGCGATTGACAATCTCTCTGGCCGTACCTTCCTCGAGCATGTCGGACGTGGGACGCACGTCAAGTAGGACTATTACTTCATTGTGGACCCCTAACTCGTATTGTTTGGATACAGACACGTCGGTCTTGTAGACAAACCGAACAAGAGAAGTGTCAATACATTGACCATCTTTGTTAAACTGCCTGTTGGTGAATAAATCGTTAATTTCAGCATCCGTTAATGACTCTATGGCTTTGGAAATTGCCTTGTATTCCGATTTATACTTCGTCCCCAATGCTTTGTAGTCCGGTTTAGCTTGCAGACCAATGCCATACTTGGCCTTATCGCGTGAAATAGTGATTGTTCTAACATTCATTTCCGTAGAGATGTAGCTCTGAAGAGATCGTATATCATTGACATATACTTCACTTTGGGGTATTATGATCAGTTCAGGTAATGGATATTTTAAAGGTAATGATTTCTTGTCTCGAAGTGTTCGGCCCATTTCCACAACTTCTTGCATGCGTGACACGGATCTTTCGGTATCGCTCTTGAGATACATTCCCAGATACTTGGGATACATTGAAAAATGGACGCTTTCGTTTCCGGAAGCACACCACTTGCGTAAGTTCTGATAGACGTATTCGGAAAAGAAAGGAGCGAATGGTGCCAAAGCCTTTGTCATCGTAAGCGTAACTGAAAACAACGTTAACAGCGCACGCATATAGTCCTCTTTGTCGGTTTCGCCCTTCAAACGTGACCGGTTCATTCGTAAATACCAGTTCGTTAAATTTTCAAAATATTTTATTACACGAGGAATTATACTGTATAAATTATACGAAGTCATTTCTTCTTCTACTTGCTTCAATAACGTTTGTGTCAAGGACAAAACCCATAAGTCCATGATATTTGTAGCATCAACCGCAGCATCCTCAAACTTGAACGTTACACTTGTTTGACAAGCGAACATTTCAACATTTTGCACAAGAAACCTGTACGCATTAAACCATGGAAGAAGTACGTATTTGACCATATCACGTACCCCATCCTCCTTAAAAAACAAATTCTCAGCTCGGACTACCGGCGAATTGATTAAATACAAACGTAGCGCGTCCGCGCCGTATTTTGAAATTATCTGCACCGGATCCGGATAATTATTTTTGCGTTTGGACATTTTTTGTCCATCACTTGCCAAAACTAATCCGGTCGCTATTACATTTTTAAACGGTGCCACGCCGAACAAGTTTGTTGCAATCACCAGCAAGGTGTAAAACCATCCTCTTGTTTGATCGATGCCCTCTGCGATGAAGTCGACGGGGAAACTATCGAAGAAATCGCTCACATTCTCAAAGGGGAAATGTTTCTGAGCATAAGGCATCGATCCCGATTCAAACCAGCAGTCGAATACTTCAGGTATGCGTCGGAGTGGTGGATTCCCTGGTGTTTTTGATGGAATAGTTAAGTGATCGATATTTTCACGGTGCAAGTCTTCGATTTTTGTTCCTAAACAAAAATGCTATTGAAGTCGATTGATTCAATATATTCATAGCTTATCAGATGGTAACAATAATTTAAAATAGTACATTATATATCAAGGTAGAGAAGTACAGTATTATTGCCTGAGCACCAAGATTACATCTCGAGGCTTATATTGATAAGAAAGTGAACGCGGTTGGACAGAATTTTTTGTTTCTTAATTTAACATGTCAATCAAGTACGTAGAAGTACAAGTCAAACAGGCCGTATTTTGTTCTGTCATTGAGATATTTTCAAAGAGTAATTTCGTTCGAATTTTCTCAAAATGTGATAATTTTCGGTATGTAATTTCTCTGGAAATGGCGGATGGTGGCAATTATTCATTTTAGAGAACTTGTCTAAACTTTTATTGAGCGAAATTTCGGGCTGTGTTTTCTAAAAGTGACAGCGTGACAGTTCTCATTATTGACTACTAGTTAATAATAAAAAATTATTAACCACTTTGAACAAATGCCGAGAAAGCCTACTTTACAAGTGGAAAAAAGGTTAATAATCATGTCATCAGACGCTAGTAGTGAAAAAATAATATAAGCGAATAGCTGTGATAAATGTACCTGTATACGTTATCATTATCATGTACATAGGTGGGTATCCTTGAATACAGAAATATAAATGCAGTATGCAAATAGAGCGCAATCCGATGAGTTTTATTTCCTCCAAGTTACAACAGTGGCGACGAGGATTAAAGTAAATTAAATATCCTAAATTAAATTAAGGTAAACACGTTTGATAAATACCTAAAAGTAAATTAATATTAAATCCAAATAAATATACCTATTAAAATAAAATGGCCGCGCTTCTCGGTAGAATTCAAGAATACAAAATCGAAGATAAAAACTGGTCGTCATATATCGCGCGATTAAAACAGTATTTTAAGGTGAACGAAATTGAGGCTAGCAAGTATACGCCAATATTAATTACCGTCATCGGAGGGGAAGCGTTTGATTTAATGGTGGATTTGTGCAACCCCGCCAATCCAGAAGATAAAAAGTTTGAAGATCTAGTCAAGCTGATGCAAGACCATCTCCAGCCGCAACCATCCGAAATAGCGGAAAGATATAAATGTCGCCAACGCAAGCAGGACGTTGGGGAGTCAGTGGCAGTGTACATGGCTAATTTAAAAAAATTAGCTTAAAGATTGCAAATTTGGAGAAAAATTGGAGGAAAATCTGCGAGACCAATTAGTCTTCGGGCTCAAGAGTGAAACCATCCGACAGCGATTGTTCGCGGAGACGTCACTCACGTTCCAAAAAGCACAGGAAATTGCTGTGGGGGATGGAAGCAGCAGAGACCAACTCCCATTTGATCGCCGGAACTTCGTCAGTAGTGGCGGTTCATAAATTGCAGGCGGCGAGGAGAAGGGTAGCGTGCAAGGAAGAGCCCAAAGAAAAGGGTCAGCGCAGTGGATACCGAAGGAGCAGGTGCAATCACTCAAATCACTGTGGTAAATCTAATCATGTAGACGATAGTTGTTTTTTCGTAATGCGCAGTGCCATCTATGCCAAAGAAAGGGACACATCGCTTCATTTTGTAAAGGTAAATCACGAGCGAATAGCAATTATCATAAATATGTTAATGTTTCATTAGAGGAGTCGGATTTAGATTTAAATGATTTAAACATTTTCACGATTGCCTCGATAAATAACCAGCCTATAAAAATGTGCATACAGGTAAATAATAAATGGATCACAATGAAAGTTGACACAGGGTCAGGAATTTCGGCGATTTCTGATAAATTTTATTTGCAACATTTTTCGCAATGTAATCTTATAAATTCAGATATCCATTTAAAAAGTTATAATGGCAACGATATTAAATGTACCTATCGGATATTGTGTAGTCAATGTCACGTATGACAACACAACTGTAAATAATTTGAAATTATTTGTTATAAGAAATGGGGGACCTCCACTTATTGGCAGAGATTGGTTAAAAAAGGTTAATATTTCGATTGATAACATTTTTCATATTGATAATAATCAACCGAACAGGATTTCAAAAATGTTAATTGATAAATTTCCCGGCGTGTTTGGTAACGATTTGGGTAAGTTTAATGGAGGAAAGGCTAAATTGTATTTAAAAGAAAACACAGTTCCGATTTATCGCAAACCACGTCCGTTACCATTTGCTCTAACCTGTAAAGTGGAGGAGGAATTAAACAATTTAATCAAATTGGATATTTTAAATCCAGTTAATAATAGCGAGTGGGCAACTCCAATTGTCCCGGTTCTTAAAAAAAATGGCCAAGTGAGAATCTGTGGCGATTTTAAAATAACCTTAAATCCCAATCTTCATATCAATAAATACCCCGTTCCTAAAATTGACGATCTATTGGTGTCATTAAAAAATTGCGCGATTTTTAGTAAGATCGATCTTTCGCAGGCGTATGCGCAGATTGAGTTAGACGACGAATCAAAAAAATTGGTCACTATAAATACCCATAAGGGTCTGTTTCAGTATAGCAGGTTGCCATATGGGGTAGCATCCAGCCCAGGTATTTTTCAACAACTCATTGAAAATATTTTTGCTGTCATCGACAATGTGGTAATATTTTTGGATGACATCTTGATCGCATCGGAGAACGAAGGAACCCATATAAAAACACTTATGGAGGTATTCCACAAATTAAGCCAAGTTAATTTAAAAATTCAAGTAAATAAATGTTCGTTCGCAACGACACAAATTCAGTACTTAGTCGACAAAGAAGGTATACACACTGATCCGATCAAGATGGAAGCCATTAAAAAGGTAAAGGTACCGCAAAATGTGACTCAGTTGAGGGCATTTTTAGACTTAGTAAATTATTACGCCAAGTTTTTACCAGGTATCACTAATATTTTGTATCCTTTATATAAATTATTAATATAAGGAAAAACGAGCCATTTCAATGGCAAACAGCTCAACAAAGAGCATTTGAAAAAATTAAATCACAATTAATGTCATCTAAAGTGTTAGTGCATTACAACCCCCAATTGCCGATTATTTTAGCAGTTGATGCGAGTGCTTATGGCATCGCAGCGGTCATATCGCATAAATTTGATAACGGGGACGTAAAACCGATAGCGTACGCATCACGTACATTATCGTCGGCGGAAAAATCTTATTCCCAAATTGATAAAGAGGCTCTAGCAATTGTATATGGCGTTAAGAAATTTCATCAATTCTTATACGGTAGAAGCTTTACATTACTAACTGATCATAAATCATAAGATCCTGTATTAAACAGAATTATAGGATTTTGTTTACATGGGTGGCCGCATAAGGACAACTTGGATAAAGAATTCGCAACGTTTTATGAAAAGCAAAAATTAAATGAGATTCATATCGTACGAGGTTGTGTACTATGGGGTTATCGCATAATAATACCTCAACAATTGCGACCAAATATCTTAAAAGAATTACACTTAAGTCATTTAGGAATTAATAAATGTAAGTCTTTGGCGAGATCATATGTATGGTGGCCCAATATCGATTATGACATCGAACAAATGTGCAAACGATGTATGGTTTGTAGTACAATAAGGCCAAATGTTTCAAGAACTACATTAAATCCGTGGCCGATTGCACATCGACCTTGGTCCAGGTTACATATAGATTTCTTGGGTCCGCTAAATGGACAAAAGTACTTAATTGTCATAGATGCTCACACAAAGTGGTTGGAAGTTACTAAGGTTAATTCCACCACGGCTGAAAACATTGCTTCGAAGCTGATGAAATTATTTAGTCAGTTAGGGTTGCCAGATTCGGTAGTCTCAGATAACGGCCCACCGTTTACATCCTCAGATTTCAAAACGTTTTTGAAAAATAATGGTATCAGGCAATTGTTTACACCTCCTTACCATCCACAAGGCAATGGAGCAGCGGAAAATGCTGTCAAATTAATTAAGCAAGCTTTAAAGAAGGCTTATTTAGAAAAGCATAATCCGGATACTTTTTTATGTCGTTTTTTGCTAGATTATCGCAATAGTGAACACAGCAGTACAGGAATTAGCCCAGCCAAAGCCATGTTTGGCAGGAATCTTAAAAATCGACTAGATTTAATTATGCCCAATCGTTATAGAACAGTCGAGGAAAAGGTAATCAAACAGGTAGAAAATTTTGGCGGAAGAAATAAAGTTATTGAGGTAGGTGATAAGGTCATTATTAAAGATTATACTACACCTATCCATCCCGTGGGAATGTTCGGGAAAATTGCCAACAAGCGAGGGTCCGTCTTGTTCGATGTTGAAACATCTACAGGGAAAAATGTAATTAGACATTCGGACCAAATTCGAGTGATTGAAAAGATTAATAATAACAGAAATTCATTATTGGTTTCAACATGGAACAAGAACGACGAAGAGGTAAAAGTGGAGGTAGATAAGTCACCTAGTACGTCACAAGTTGTTCCCCACCTCACCGATAAGACAGTGTGCGTCGATGTTGATAGTGGACCTAGTACGTCATCGCAAGTGATAAGTGACGTAGATTTAGTACAATCCCAACCAGTTGTACAGGAACGATATCAATTGCGTCCTAGAAAATAAAATTTTGTTGTTCTTTTTTGATGTAAATAAGAATTTGTATTTAGTTTAAGGAAGTTTGCAAATAAGGGTGAAGGTGTGATAAATGTAGGTACCTGTATACGTTATCACATAGGTGGGTATCCTTGAATATAGAAATATAAATGCAGTATGCAAATAGAGCGCAATCCGATGAGTTTTATTTCCTCCAAGTTACAACAATAGCGAATATGTAATAGAATGGAGTGTGATTGGAGCAGAATGAGAAAATATTCATATATTCATTTTTTTTCGTGCTCCGCGTCCCATTTTTAATAAGAATGACAGATGTCATTGGAATGTACAATGATTTTTTTTGTCATTAGATCACTTGATCAACGGTGGGAGAGAAACTGGCTGCAATAGTGCATCCAACTTCGACGCGAGATTTTTACATATTCGAAACATTTTTCCGATATCCAACAAATCGAGATTCTCATTGGTTAAAATATGTCAGTTGTTTTAAACATCGGATCCTTTGTTGCAATTTCACACCGGTATTTCGCCACTTTTGTATTGCCGGACTTTTCTACCATGGTTAATATGATTTTTTTGCCGCCAAGATAAAATTAAAAATTACAGAAGAAGAACGTTTAAAATTTCAAAGTTTGTGAACAATTTTGAGAAATAAAACGCGGGAGCTGTAATGGCACGAGTTTTATGTTTCGCCTTATTTTAATTCATTCACACTCAGAGAATATTATTACGTCTTGAAGGTAGAAATATTTCAATTGGCATTATTTTACCGCCTGTACTCAAACTAAACTTAAGAATAACGTATTCTCACCTGTTAACCGTTTTAATTCAGAAATACTCCCAACGCATTGTATTTCACCGCCACTTTCCGACATCCATATAGGAATCGGTGTACCCCAGCAACGATTACGACTCACAGCCCAATCTCTTGCTTCCTTCAACCAATTACCGAATCTCTTTTCCTTGACAAATTCCGGCACCCAGTGCGTTTTCGAGTTGTGTTCCTGGAGCAACTTTGACAAATGTTCAACCCGAATGAACCACGACGGCACGGCTTTATAAATTAGTGGCGTGTCCGATCGCCAACAAAACGGATAAGAATGTTGTATATGGGACAGTCGTACGAGTCGCTTCTTTTCCTTTAGTAACTCTATGATACTGGGGTCCGCATCTTTAAAATACTTCCCCTTAAATTCCGTTATGGGCATCGTAAAACGGCCCTTTACGTCGATGGGACAAATGGGCTCGTCTTCGACGCTAATTATTCCCGCCTGTAAGCAAATGCGATAGTCGTCTTCACCGAAATACGGTGCTTGGTGGACGATTCCTGTTCCAAATTCTTCGGTGACGTAATCATCTGTTAGGACTCGAAAGGCGCCTTTCGATTTTAGACGTTCATAGTACGAAAAAACAGGCTCGTACGCGACACCGCGCAGTTCTTTGCCATAAAAAATCTCCAAAACCTCGTAATCCTCAAGTTTGAATACAGTTTTGAGTCTCGCTTTGAGCAATACATAAACTTCACCTGTGCTTATCTCCCTTACTCGAGCATACAATAGGTGGGGATTGACACAAATGGCGAGATTAGACGGTAACGTCCAGGGTGTTGTTGTCCAAATTAAGAAAGCGGCATTTTCTGTATCACCAACAATTGGTAACGAAACGGTAACGGCGGGATCCGTAACAGTCTTGTAATTCTGACCCGATTCGAAGTTAGACAATGGGGTAGCACACACAGTTGAATAGGGCATTATCTTCGTTCCATGGTATACCAAGCCCTTTAAATATAGTTGTTTAAATACCCACCATACAGTTTCCATATACCACGGATACATAGTTTTATAATCATGGTCGAAATCTATCCAACGTCCAATACGGCCCATTATAATTTTCCACTCCTTGGCATATTTGGTTACCATCGCCCTACACATTTGATTGTACGAGCTTATACCTAACTTATGAACGTCTTGGGGGCCTTTAATACCCAACATCTTGTCGACTTCCATTTCTATGGGCAAACCGTGACAGTCCCATCCAAATCTACGCTCAACGTAATATCCCCGTTGATGAGCATAACGGGTAACGATATCTTTAACGGTACCGGTTAAAATGTGCCCATAATGGGGCAAACCAGTCGCGAAAGGAGGGCCATCGTAAAAAGAATACTTGGGTTTACCTTTTGACTGTTTCAATGACGTTTTGAATGCGTCAATGTCGTTCCAATAATCTAAAATGCTTACTTCTTCTTCCGCAAAATTTATCGTTTCGGGAACACTAGAAAGCTCCATTGTAAGTTCACTCGTATTAAACACCAACTATTGAAATTATCTGGAATTGCAAATAATTCACGAAATGTTGCATCAGATTTCAAATTCAATTTATTCAATGCGCGCAAACGCTACTGTAACGTGTTTAGAAACATAGAATAGCGTATAACAAATAGTTTCATTTACAGGGTGTTCATGAACTATTAACCAGAGTTAAATACAACCTCAAACTGACAATAGTTCTTTTGGTATTTTTTATATACCAAACTAGGTATATATTTTAGATCAAATTACTATAGCTTCTATGTAATACAATATAATAGATGTGGGTCTTAGACTCCGTCAAAATCACAAATTTACCAACTTCATTAATTAAGCTTTCCCGCGCGGGGTTTTTAAAAGTACTGTGTTATTAACGATCTACAAGATCGTTTACAATTTTATATTACTGTCTGTCTCTCTGTCTGTCCGTGTACAGAATAACTTTGTTTAGAAACGTACGATCACTTTGAAAATTGGTCCACACGTACGTTCGTTAAGGATATGAGAAAGGTCACTATTGTTTTTCAGCTAGGTAGACTAACGGGTCAAAAAGTTACAGCCCAAAACTGCCCAACACTCCAAAATAATGGCTTCTTTTATAATTCTTATCACAAAGATATGAATGTGCGGTTTTCTGTGTTAGTAAACCTCAAACTATGCAGATGAATTTTAAAAAAATGCGCATGCGCAATCCAATTCTTTAATTTATTAAGATATTTAAATCAAATTGTGTATATGCACCTCGAGTAAAAGTAAAACTAATGCCGATTCAAAACATCTGCTTTACAAGCTTGGCCTGGTGGGAGAGATCACTTTTGTAAAAATGATGTATGCGTAAAGATCTTGTCTTGAATGGCGGTAGTGAACGTTTCGCTCCATAAATGTTTGTTGTTATTTTGTGTTATTTAATGCAGGTAGTAATTTTTGCATTTCTTTATATCGTATTTGTGTTTTGTTTGCCGCATTTTATATTTTTTGTGTGTTTCAATATTTGTTTTTGAAATTTACTTGGTTTAACCGCATTGCAATCATATGTGTGATACCGTTATGCTATTGTTTATAATTGTTTACATTTTTGGTGTAATGTTTGCTTAATTTATGTTTATTGATGTTGATTACTTGGTCTTGTCCTTGAAGTTACATTCATGTAAGTTTTCATTTTATTTTAATATGTGGAAATTGCTGATTTGTTTGATGTATGTACTGACTTGTTGTATGTTACTAACAATTTTCTCCGTGAATGAAGCAGTCTCGGGGAAGTGGAAAAAGAAACTGTAGTCTATAATTATGTGTTAGGGCACCTAATTCCGTGCTCTGTCTTCGACATCCAACTGTAGGTTCGAAACCCCGAAACCAGGGGCGGACTACCAATCTTGCAGGAGCGAGATTACGCTAATCAAAGCTCTTCAGTTTAGAATCTATGTGCGTTAAATGAGTGGCGATTCAATAATTTCCACATATCTTCTTTTTAGTCAAATTTGCCTACAAGGCCATGTAGTTTTCCATTTTGCTTTCAACAAAAGGACTTTATTGCACCAAAGATGAGTCACATTCTGTATTTTTAACCCTTTCTCAGAATCTTGGTACCTGCTTCTCATTGTCCCCAAAAACTTGCTTTTAACCTTGAGTGTAACCATCCTTGTGTATATGCATTTACTATCTTTGTTAACTACTGCTAAAACTTTTACAAAATATTTTGTTAATTAACTTTTGGACTGTTTTAATCAAACTGCAAGGTTTTTCTTACGTCGTACTCTTTTTATCCTTGGCAGTGACTTTTGCGAGAGTACGACACCTTTTGGCTTTGTTTGTTTTGTTTATATTAATGTACATCAACTAAATTTCCGGGTTTTCACAATCATAATAATTACGATCATTATTAAACAAACTTTTCACAATTTCAGTGTTTTATTTAACGTTCCTTCCCTACTGTGCTTCAGGTCAAAGCGTTGTCTACAACTAACGTAAGGGGGCCCTGCCTTAGATGTTTTATCACGTACCACTTTTCAAATTTAAGCGGGATCTTGTTTAGTTTTAGAGGGAATTCGTGTGGGCATTTTTAAACGTTGCCGGGTTGATTTTATTTACGTGTTCTTGTAGTGTGAAGTTAGCGTAGGACCTGGGGGGTTAAGTACACTACAGTATAAACTTTTGTTTTCTGCTAGCTAATTGTAATGTTGGGCAGTTTTACAGTGCTGCTCATTATTACAAAATATTACTTAAATATGGTAATCAGTAAATTAAATACATATTTAAAATAACTTACTTCAACTACCTTTGAAATATTTTGACTGGTGCTGAAATTTGCAAGAAGTACTTTTTTTTTATGGAAACAAGTACCTATTTGTACTTTAAAATACTACTGATAGGTACTTATTTATAAAACGTTCAAGAGTTTTACATAATTTTTCAGGTACCCACAGCTTTTTACAATACGAATACAGTAAGTAGGTACAAATTATCACTATTCATCAATTCTCTAGACACTTGGACTTTATCTTAAATTTAATCTAAATGACCTGTATTTTAAAATGTGTGCGTTTAATGCTTATAGCATTTAGCCTTGTGTACACCTACTATACGCCATCCGGCAAAATCGTAAAGATGGATTAGTAGATACGCGTAATAACCAAAGATCGAAAAGATTTTTGAATCAGAATCATAGTCGGATGTATCACCCACCTTTATCAAGTGAAGCATTTGGATTTCTACATTGTTCATTTTTGATATTGTTCAGTTGTTAGTTCGCATATTAGAAAACTAAATGTTTTGGGCAGAGGGGACGTCTGCGTTTATACAATATTTGTCTACGTATATTTATTTATTTTTATTTATGGGCACTTGCTTAAAATTATTTATTTTACTATTCGTGACAATAAAGTCCCATTTTTTTGCTACTATTGTTTTTTAATAATACTTTTTATTTTCTGACCAAAGACATCAATGAAGTTATAGTAATCCGTGATCGTTGGTTCAATTACACTATTCAGTAAAGGATTTTTGCTGATACTCTAATGCCCGTATTCTCCGTAGGATTTTTCCAAATTTCCTTTTTCATGTGCACCGTGGAATTTGAGCACCCCTAAACCATCGGCATATAGAGATGGGCTGCGATGTGTAAGTTTTTATCGTTTTTTATCAAATGCAAATTTATTCACACATACATTCCTGTTTCAGAAATAACAGCGTGTCTCCAATAAATCAATTTTTAAACACTTTTCGACTCTTCCTCTCTACTAAAAATGCAAGAACGTTTTTTTTCTTCCATGACACTAAATTCTTGAAACACAAATAGATTAAGTTCGATTTTTGGCCGGATTATATAGACAACTGTTTTATCAGACAGTTGTAGTAATCAATAGAAACGCCTGATATAGATATTCCTAGTATCTAAACAAGGGCACATCAGGATTATAAGAAAGGTAAATAAGGATGATTTAATTAAAGTGAATCAGTTTATGCTAATGTCGACAATGATCTGAAAACGACACACGATTCTGTTTGAATGTGGCTCATGGGCCTCCCTGTATAGTACTGAAATAGTTAATTTGATACCTTCTGTGAAAAAGTAGTTTCAATGTACCAGTTTATAAACACTACTCAAGTACAAGTGTAACCATAACCTAAAAACAAACATACCGGTAGAATTTATTAATTTCATCTCATTTTCCATTAAGAAAGACGATTATGTCGCTTTCTAAAGGTGATGAAATTCCGGAAAAACGTTTAAAAATAGAACGAACCTACAGTAATCGCTCTCGAAGCGATAAAACTCGTAGCAGAAGACCCACAACTGAAGAACTTTCCCCATCTACCTCAAAAACTAATAAAGGCAAGGCTAATACACCTTTCCATGTAATCTAAACTTGTAATTATAGAAAAGTATGCCGGTCCACCGATCTTGATACTTGACAATGGCGCATATACCGCTAAAATTGGTGTATCTTCAGATGAATCAGCGAAGTACCAGTTTCAACTTACCTTCTCCTATTGTAATAATGCTATACTTGCAGGATCATACCAAATTGCATAATGAAAGTGAAATCGGAAAGGAAAAGGTTTTTTATTGGCAATCAAATTGAAGAATGTCGTGATCTCTCAGGCTTATACTACTTACTGCCATGCGAGAAAGGTTTTACTGTTAAATGGACTGTTCAAAAACCTGTATGGGATTACATGTTCAATAATGTTTCACACATCGAAGATAAAGGTGTTATCATGACACAGCCGATTTTCAACTTTAAAACCATACAAGAAATTACTGACGAAATATTTTTTGAAGAATATGAAATTAAATCTATGTTGAGAGTTAATCCTTGCGATTTGGCTAAGTATGAATATGTTAATCGTGTTGCAGGTAAAGTTCTTTTGCTGGTTTAAATTCGATTACTGCCCTTTTCTTGTTTAAGGTAAAAATGTTCCTTGTATTGTAGTGGACTCTGGATTTAGTTACACTACAGTGGTGCCTTACATTGATGGTAAAAAGTATTATCCAGCAACTCGGAGGATCAATGTTGGTGGTAAAGTAAGTTTTTTGTGAGTTACCCAACATAATGTTCTTTTGCCTTACAATCTCATTCATTGGTGCTGTGCTCATACCATGGTATGTCTGTAATATAATAACAAGGTGAATCCAGTTCATGGTGGATTCAATGTAAAAAAATAGGTGAATAGCCTGAGTGTATAGAATTTTTGGTAATGGATTATGGAGGTGTATTTGTAGAAAATCATGATTGCACTCATTTGAGTGAAAGTGGTTTTTTCGATCATTTGAGCATGAGGATGTTCATGTACCAACCATGGTTACAGTTTTCAATAATGATTTGTGAGATCCTGAGTTTGAATCAGTGGCCACCAAATGCCCCCAATTGTGATTTGTTTAACGCAGGTGCGGTAGACTCATCAACTTAAATTTGCCTTTTTCTTGGAGTGCATGAACCCCCATGTTCCTTCACAGTTCGTACACTTCATTATTTTACACCAGGCTCATACTAGTGTTTTTCTAGATGCTTACCAACTACCTAAAGGAGATTATTTCCTACCGCCAACTGCATGTTATGGACGAGACATATGTCATTAATCAAGTAAAAGAAGATAGCTGTTATGTTTCTTCCAATTTTAAAGAAGACATGCGAATTGCAGGTTTACATGGGGACGCAAATTCAATTGTCAAAAGTTATGTGTTGCCAGATTTTAACAATATCAGACGTGGGTAAGTATTGTTTTCCCAATCGGCTCTGATAGAAAGTATCCCAATTTCTAGATATGTTCAGGAATCGAAAGGAGCTGCTGATCATATTGCGGAAGGTTGTCAGATATTAAGACTGAATAATGAAAGATTTACTGTGCCTGAACTTCTATTTCATCCGTCTGATATTGGTATAGAGAGTGTGGGCATTGCCGAATGCATCGTTAAGTGTATTCATGCGTGTCCAGAAAAAGAACGGCCTCACTTAGCCAAACACATCGTTCTAATGGGTGGGAATTGTAATTTCCCTGGGTTTAAAGAGCGTGTATATTTCGACTTGCGTTCCTACTTGCCCGATCACTGGAGTGTCAATGTTCATAAACCCGAAAAGTAATTAACTGTGTCATTAATGGGATGATATTAGTGGATTTTTTTAGCCCCATAACTTTTGCATGGCAAGGTGGGAAAAGTCTGTCAGCAGATCCTAAACTAAAATCACTATTCGTTACAAAGGAGCAATATGAGGAGCGTGGAACTGCATTTACATATGAAAGATTCAGTGACTGGTGTGCACATAGGTCATAATTGACATTTTTCTAATTTCTATTACTTTAAGGTTGCATGCGGAGAAAACCTGTAACGAAGAAAACCCTTCACCTACAATTGAAACAGTTCCCAGTAGCATTTTGAATAAAAGCAACTTGACACGTTTTGATCTTTTTGGTAAGCATGAAGTGGAAAGTGAGGAACTTAGTGAGAGTCTTAATGCAAACTCAACTGACAAATTAAGTAAGGAAACGACAAGTGATTCAAAAACAGACGGTGCTGATAATTCAAAAGACAATGATAGCAGTGAAAGTAGCATTGTAGGTCGTGATATTGACGTGCATCAAGATGATGACAGTAATAAAGCGAAGTTTAAGAGCTCTCTTTTCTTAGAAACAAATGAAAATGATTCATTTGATACACATTGTTTTTCTTCATATGATTTTAATATATTTAGTAATTCTTTTGTTTAGTTTCTAGTAGGACTTTGCATAATGTATTTTATACAATTTTCAATAAACATTTTAACTGTTTGTGGAGATTTAGAAATGAAGCCCTGTGGATACGTGTTGTATCTAAATATATGTTGTTGATTTTACATTCTGAACTATCACGTGACGTAATTGTCCTGCTGTACTGCCTATATACTTGTAGTTATGGTGTAACAATTAAGTATGTAAAACAATGGGTTGTTTTTCACATACTTGATTGTTGTACACCCTGTGTATGGATGTTCTGTACCCATTGTAAATAGCAAGATTGTCAAATGCTACCTACCATAATAATTTTTGTTATTATATCCATTTCTTGTAATAAAAATATATATGTAATATAAATATAAAATATGTAGCTTTTCATAAATTCAAAGGCGAATTTACTATTAATTAATTATGCTTCTTTATTTTATTTCAATTGATTTGACTATTTGTTCACCAAATAAAGATATACTGTACGTGGAAAATAGGAAAAGAATTTGAAGCTACCTATAGGGAAAGCAAAGCGAACCCTAAGATTGGTTTTGTCACAACAGTATACTATATACCAAGAAAACTTGATAGAGAGGAGTAAGAGATATAAAGAAGAGTGAATGAGTAGGAAGCACACCAAAGGAATGAACAAGATATGATGAAGGTTTGTCAGTAGGTATATGGTGGGATGAGGTCAAAAGGAAATGTAAGAGAATAGTGAGGAAGACTTGAAAAAGGAAGTAGGCACCAGAAAACGTGAAAGAGGCGTACAAATGTGATATATGGGTGGCCCACATTTGGAGCAGGGCCTGAGGGAGATGGGAGATACCAAATTTTGTCGAAATCAGAATTTTTTCGCACCTCCGAGGAGGGGTGCGCGCTTTCGTGGTAGGAATTTTGAAAAAAAATTCAAAATCATATTCAAAGCGGTCACTGGGGTGGCTTAACACCCGTTATAGACCCCACTGTGAGTGGTTTTTGTCATGGACCATTCCCTATTGTATATGGACGAAAGAAAACTATGTATCGGACCTCTTAATTTAAACAGTATACCTAAACAGAGTGAAGTGGTATTCTTAAATCTCTGTTCATCGTCTGAAAATGGGTCAAGTGTCAAGTGAAGATTTGACGATAAATGAATAAACATGGCAATGTTGTTCAATTCAATTAATAGACCTGACGGTCCGGCAACCTCGCGTTATTGTGTATTCAAAAAACCTAACCTCTGCTTTAGATTTTAATATTTTCCATTTGGTGAGTGGAGTAGTCGTTGAAACCGATAACGTTAAACAAAATGAGCAGAAAAGAAGCATTATCTTCGTTTATTCAACAAATCCATCAACGGCCGGTGGTAGTTAAGCTCAACAGTGGTGTTGATTATAGAGGTTTTAATCAACACTTGTTAACCTTTACCTGAAAATTACTTTGCAGGAGTCCTGGCTTGCTTAGATGGATACATGAACATTGCTTTAGAACAAACGGAAGAATATGTGAATGGGCAACTGAAAAACAAGTTCGGTGATGCTTTTATTCGCGGAAACAATGTTTTGTACATAAGTACGCAGAAGCGAAGAATTTAACATTAAGTTACTTAAAATATTGAATACCTACACTACTTATTAGGTTTTGGAATTAAATTTTTCATTTGTTTTGCCTGCAAATTTTTGTTATGAATGTTGGTTTTGTTTTTTTTGTACAGTTTCAGGAGTACTATGCGATCAAAAATGAGTTGCTATCGAGCCGCCTTTGACATTTTTGTTTACATGGGAAATCGTACTTAATTTGAACTTCCAAAGACGACTCAACAACAAGTCATTTTTGATCGCCCATTATAAAATATGAGCAGAGGCATACTTCTCAGAAATAGTTGACTATGTCACTAAAGTGTTCTACTTCCGCTGCTTATACATTAGTGATTAGATGGCGCCATAGTGTAAGAACAGAATACACTATTACTGCTTTCCATTTGAGTGAAAGAGGAACTCTAAGCTGTACCGTACACAATGCCCTGTGTTCCTTTTAAGAAAGCTTTGAGCTCTGACGCGTCCGAAATTGGATTTCCCTTGTGCTCTCATGCACCACCTATTTGCTTGGGGACGTTTGTGGTTATTTACATACTGTGAATGTCAATTCAAATGTGTGCAAAGTAAGCTGCTCCGAACGAACTGCACCACAGCTTCACGCACTCAAATTGAAAGCAGTATATGATGGCGCAAGGGATATGCAATCCCTTGAGGAACTTCAAACTCTCAATTTTGTGGAGGTGTATAATTACTTTAAATTTTTACGACATGTGCAGTTGGTTGTTGAGTATTGCCAAGAGCATTGAAGATTTTCTGCACAGTTCCCTCTTCAAGCCTTTTATTTCTTACTTCATCCCTCCCTGCCGCTTTCTCCTTTTTCAGTCTCTTTAGTTGATGCTCAAACTCCTCTTTTGAAATCTTGGTCTCCTTCCACCTCCTCTCTTCCTAGATCCTCTATCACCTGCTTTCCTGCTAATACTTTAAAAAGGTATTGCTTTCAGTCCTCTATTGATATTTCTCCCCACTTCTCTGTTTTTCCCTTTTGCTATATGTGTTTGTTATCTTCCAAAAATCCTCTGTTTTTATTTCCAAGATTTGTTCTTCATATTCTTTCTGTTTCTCAATCTTTTTTTCTTGACATTTTCTGTTGTACTTTTTTTCTTATCTCTTTCTTTCTTTCTCCATCACATTATCATTCTCTGTTCTTTTAATATATATATAACGCAAAGTAGGTAAAATAACATACCTATTCAGATTTTAATGATACCTACTACTGTGGTTTTTACTTACACAAAGTGGTGTATTTATTACATTTACAAACGCATTCGACTGTTTGAACAAATAAACTAGCGGGTCGTGGGAAGGGGTGGATTTACGCATAGGCTAAGTAGGCTAAGCATAGGGTGACAAAAAACATCAGTATTAAAGTCTCAGCTTGGACAGGTCTTTGCAAGCAGTGCAAATTGTCAAAGCAAAAATCGGATCATATAATTATATAAGTACCTTACCTACTTATATAGATAGTATAGAGGTAGGTAATACAAAACTATGTCTAGAAACTGTTAGGTACCTAAGGGAATCTGTTATATAGAGAAACTGGATACTATATAATTATACCAATCCCATATCAGATTTCAATGTTCTCCTATATACAGAAAACTGTTGTAGAAATGTAAAAAAATGGTACAAAAGCTATCTTGACTTGATCCGTCCTTCTAGATCTTTAAGGACTTAAGGTTAACTTCAAACTTGATTAACACCTTACATGTAAATACGTATAATGGTCTATGGCGAAATTTTATGCCTACGTGCGTTTTTGCAGGTGCCCATGTCACAAAGCAACGCGAAAACAATAGAAGATGCTTCGAAATCTTCGCGCAGTAGTGTAACTTTGGTTGCCTAACCGTGGCAAATATATTCAGCTCGTTAATAAACATCTTAACGAACGTTAAAGGAAAAGGGGGAGAAAATCTTTAAGAGGGGTATGGAGCCCTTGGTTGGGTAAGGGTAGTGCACCTATAGAATGCGAGAGTGGGGGTAAAGTTTGATCGGCGAAACCTGAAAATATTATTGAGTTTGTTCCGCACCGCAGTGTTTAAGGGTGGAAATGTTGTGACATCACCCAACCGGGCCATGGACTTCTTCCACCCACACCTTACGAATTGTGCCTAAGGTAGGGGTTTTAATATTAACCAATGATACCTGTATAAATGTGATCGTGTTTTGTTTTATGTAATTACAAACAAAATCCGCACTATAAACAGTGTTCCAACTTTGAGGTTATGGCTAGTATTTGCGATTTGCCTTTATTTGCGATCATTTCATTTAATTTTTTTCAAGTTTTGTTTGTAATTATTAATTAACTCTGTGCATGATTTGTGTACGTTCGATTGTTGATACTAACCTTTGTATTTTGCAATATTAGCGGAATGTAGACATGTTATCTGGTTTTAATAGGTATATTAGATGTTTTTTTATTGTTCATCATGTGTATAAGTAATGTGTGTCATTGGGTATTAAAAAAAATGTGTCACCGGCTCCGGCAGACTGTTTGGATTTAGGCTAGACGGTTAATAATAATGGCAGTTAATTAAATTCAAGTTTCCTTTATAAATGGAATTTTCTGATCTACATTATGGAACAAGTCGAGCTAGGTTAGGGGCGCCTGTCCCTGGATAGTCATCGATCAGCAATGACAAAAGGGCTGCAAATGCGTAAAGCGCTTGCAAGCACGTTGTTGAAAATATTTTCTACCGATACCGGTTGTCTTCAAACGAGAAATTTCGCAATTGTTTTAATAACGACGCGCATGACCGAAATTTGTAAATTTTGAGATAATAAAACATGGGTTTAATAGAAAATACTCCCACGCGGAAAACGGTACAAATTGTGAAAATTAAATTTGGGTTAAGCTGAACAAAACTTTTTGGCATAACATTACGAGCCACAACAATAGATAACGGTAGTCCATAAGCGTTCGTTTATTGAAAGGAGCCTGACCTACCCTACAGAACTAGTATTGAGAAGGGCCATGTGCGGGTAGGGTATTTTATGTTTGTGTTTGTCGTACACGCTTTACGTATACATCCGTTTCACTTCAAGGGCGCATGCTTTACCACCGCCCTTCGTGTAGATTTCCTAGAAACGGAGACCGTATGGAATTCAGATTTTCGACAAATGTTCATTGATTTATTTTACTTAAAGGGATGGCTTCCATTTACCCTCAGAAATAAAATAAACGTTACTGTATACGGGTTTTCTCGCTTATTGTCGCCCTCCTTTAATAACTTATCAATAGGTCTTCCAAAGACTATCTGATTACTCTATAATTAATTTTACTCATATTATATTCCGGCCATTAGGTTTAATTACATGGAAACTGTGAAAATTGTGAAGGGCTTCCTGCCCTCATTTATACAATGGAACCCCAATAAATTTGAAATTGAGGCCCACACTTCCTAATTTTAAGACGCCATAAAATTAATAGTTCCAACCTGCAATTTCACGGGTTTTTATACAGACTAGGGATGATCGTTTTGTAATATTAGCCGTTTTGATAGTTAGGTACATAGATAGGTAGGTACTATATTGTTGGCGCTATGAGCTTCCGTTCAAACTTCCCTTATGCGGGCTGTATTACAATACAGTTACAGAAGAACTTAAAGCAAAGGCAAGAATCGCTAAAATCTGTATGAATTGATAGCAAACCGTACTCGAAATCCTATGTTTGTTATGTCACTTTTGGTGCAAATAGCACAGTTCGATGGAACCGTTTTATTCTATTCGTCTATTAGTGCTAGAAATTTGAACAAAATGCGCTTTTGTTCGTCTGTCTGTCCGTCTTTATCGCAATTTGTTAGAGTGTGTTGTGCAACTGCTATATACGTCACATAGGTAGCAAACGAAAACTTATAAATATCAAGAGGTCAACCTGCTGCAACCCACAGCAACTCCTTAGGCGTCACAGAAATGGACTTCGAGTTTTTTATAAATATAATATGTATAGCAATTAACCTAACTTAATCTATTTATACGAAGATATCTAGAAGTTTTATGAACGAGCTCCTACCGAGTTTATAATTTTATTTGTTACTCAGTTGTAAACGTTGATTAACAAGACAAAACGCAAACGGGTAAACGTCATGTTTAAACGCTACTGACTTGTAAAACTGACAGCAGACCTGTAAAAATTTTACAAGTTAGTAATCTAGTAATTTCATTGGCCAGAATTAATGCGAAGTCTGTTACATGGATAACATGATATTTTAGACATTTCTTCAAGATTAATTTAAGAACTAATTATTTACGTTTACTATTGTTTACAAATGAGTAACAAATAAAATATTGTACATTATACGCCAGGTACTAGTTTTTACTGGCTCTAGGAGATGACAGGCTCGCCTGATGGCTCGCCAGTCAATTTCTCCTATCGCCAGTAAAAACTCACTTACCTGGCTAATAATGTAAAATACTATTACGGTGTCGGTTCGTCTGTCTGTTAACACGATATCTCGATAACGAATGGACCGATTACGATGAAATTTTGTAGCTGGATTCTTGATCAAATATGTAGATCGGGTAGGTCAACAAATCAGGAAGGCCCTTTTGACATCTTAGTTATTGATGAAATGAATTGCATGAATTTCTCTCGGAAATTCCATATGGGCATAGCGCCAGCCATATAATACGCAATTCCAAAAGTGGAGTCTAGTCCGAGGTCTAATCAATTTAACATTCACAGTGCCATTTTCGGAACTCGATCATCTATGAACCGAATTGCAAATTTTTTTATTTACGAAGATATTTAAATGAAATTAAATACATAGGCACTTGAAATAAAATCAAATGCAACGCCAGTTTAAATATTTGGTTTTGCGCATGCGCAGTGTGCCAACTTTCTTATTTACGAAAGCATTTAAATAAAATTTGATACTAAACACTGGAATAAAAGCATGTAGCATCAGATTCAAAATTTGGTTTTGCGCATGCTATAGCCAAACCCAGGAGCTCGTTTGCTATATTTGTTTATACGTTTATTTATGCACAGATTTTGTCGGGAAAAGGCCCAAACCAAACGCATTCTTTCAATCCTCAAGAAGTTATTTAACGCATTTTTGATGACCAAGAAACATCAAAATCGTTTTGCCGCTCTCCTATTTTTTGAAAACCGTCGTCTCTCTAAGTTGATATTCGAAAAGTAAGTCCCCACTTACTTTTTAGCGCAACTCCACATATAGAAACAAGTTAAAAAGTAATCGTAAACGATTTACATAAAGCGCATTTCCACTTGCATTCATTTCCCATTTGTAGGATGCAACTTCTGTTAAAATCGTAAAAATCCGCCCACAAATATGAAAGATAGCGTTGCACATGGGCAATCCATTGTTGACGTGCTACTTCAATTTCAGTTTATGAGAAGAATTTCATTTCAATGCTTTTCTAAATAAGAAAGTTGGAACTGCGCATGCGCAAACCTAATTTTTAAAACTAATTTACTATAACTAACTAATAAACTAAGATTTTCCTTTGTTCCAAGCGCCTAAGTATCAAATTTCACTTAAATAGTTCCATAGATAAAAAAGTTGGCACGGCGCATGCGCACAATAAAATTTTGAAACTGGCGCTAGATTTTCCTTTATTCCAAGTGCCTATGTATCACATTTCATTTAAATTCTTCCATAAATAAAAAAGTTGGCACTGTGCATGCGCAAAACCAAATTTTGAAATTGGCGTTTGATTTTCCTTTATCCCAAGTGCCTATGGATAAATTTCGTTTAAATTCTTCCATAAATAAAAAAGTTGGCACTGCGCATGCGCAAAACCAAATTTTGAAATTGGCGTTTGATTTTCCTTTATCCCAAGTGCCTATGTATCAAATTTCGTTTAAATTCTTCCATAAATAAAAAAGTTGGCACTGCGCATGCGCAAAACCAAATTTTGAAATTGGCGTTTGATTTTCCTTTATTCCAAGTGCCTATGTATCAAATTTCATTCAAATACTTTTATAAGTAAAAAATTTTGCAATTCGGTTTATAAATGGTCGAGATGCGAAAAGGGCACTGTGAATTTTGAATCGATTCGATTCAACTTTTGCCATTGCGTATTATATGGCTAAAGCTATGCCCATATTGAATTTCATGCAATTCAATTCATAACTAACGGAGATGTAAAAGCGATCGAACATTTCTAAACAAAGTTATCGTTCACACGGACAGATAGATGGACAGACAGACAAAGGAACAGACGGAGAGACCACCCGGCAGGCGACAGATAGCAATGCAAAATTATAAACGATCTCTAGGATCGTTAATAAACGGCAAAAGTGTAAAATTATGGAACATGTAAAAAACGGTTTTTTGTTTTTTTTACAATAACTTTTTTTGTAAGCGGTACAGAAAAAATTCCTTCCTTGGTACAAGACTCGACACCATAACGAACCAAATAGCGAAAAAAGTAGAACAATAGCTCTTAAGATAAAGAACTAGTAGCGTCGCAAAGTTAGCGGACGGACGGACAAAGTGGCCACAATAGCGCATTTTTTTTTATTTTTGTGGAAATGCGCTAAAAATGTGCCGCTATTGTGGTTACTTTGTCCGCTGGTCGATGGCTGTCACTATAAAATGTTTATCTTAAGAGCTGTTGTCCTACTTTTTTCGGTACAAATTGAAAATACGTACCAAACAAACAAGTTAAAAAGTAATCGTATAAACGATTTACAAAAAGCGCATTTCCACTTGCATTCATTTCCCATTTATAAGATACAACTTCTGTTAAAATCGTAAAAATTCGGCCACAAATATGAAAGATAGCTTTGCAATGTGCAATCCATTTTTGACGTGCTACTTCAATTTCAGTTTATAAGAAGAATTTCAAAACCAAATTTTTAAACTGGCGTTTGATTTTCCTTCATTCCAAGTGCCTATGTATCAAATTTCATTTGAATACTTTTATAAATAAAAAAGTTTGTAATTCGGTTTATAAATGGTCGAGATGTGAAAAGGGCAATGTGAATCGATTCGACTCAACTTTTGGCAATGCGTAATACATGGCTGAAGCTATACCCATGTTGAATTTCATGCAATTCAGTTTACAACTAACGGAGATGTCAAAGCGATCGGACATTTCTAAACAAAGTGATTGTTCACACGGACAGATAGAGAGACAGACAGACAAAGGAACAGACGGATAAACCAACAGACAGACGGCAGACAGTAATACAAAATTATAAACGATCTCTAGGATCGTTAATAAACGGCAAAAGTGTAAAATTATAGAACATGTAAAAAACGGTTTGTTGGTTTTTAAACAATAACTTTTTAAGCAATACACGCAGAAAAAAATTCTTTCCTTGGTGCAAGCCTCGATACCATAACGAACCAAATAGCGAAAAAAGTAGAACAATAGCTCTTAAGATAAAGCACTAGTAGCGTCCCAACGGATGGACGCACGGACAGACGAACGGACGTACAAAGTGGCCACAAATAGCGCATTTTTTAAGAATTAAAAAAAATGTGCTATTGTTTGCGTTTAGTCCGTCCGTCCGGGCCCACTTCCACCGTTTTGAACTACTTCTTAGGTAGCCTATACCTTGAAGGTGTGCCAGACGGTCATCAAATTTGTGTCTAAAAAGCCCCCCCCCCCCCCCACGAATTATTTCCTGAGATACTGCCTTTGAAAGTAAAACGTGATCTCAGATTTTGCATACGCATGCCTTTAGTGGTGCTAAGTAAAAGTTTAGAAAATATCTAATATTTCACAGACACATCCAACATTTTAAAAATTTCGTGCACATATTGTTAGTATAATTTCGGGTAGGTATCTTTCCAAATTTCCAGGTATAAAAAATATTTCCATAATTTCCGAGATAATTTCTTACAGGTGTTCCACATTTCCAGTAAATTTCCAGAGCATTCGTCATTTGCAAAATATTTTCAACATTTCCAAATCTTGAGGATTTTGAAGCCAAACGTTAGGTATACGTGAGACAGTGAGAGGAAGTTGGATGTTATTATTGTGTAAGATTTCAACTTAAAGAAACATTAAAATTTGCTGTGGCTAGCACATATACCACCTGCGCATGCGTGATTCTACCCTTTTATGTCTAAGAATATGTGTACCGCAAATTAGGTTCCAATCGGTTTAGCCGTTTAGCCGACAGACCGACATCACAGAGATTTTGTTTGATTCGGATTCCTGGTGCTTCAAAACGTGTATTTCCCTAAAAAAGTAGGGGGTGGGGGTATTTTTTACCCCAATGCAACTTACTAATGTGCGGGTGGTAAAAATGTATGTACAGGGTGAGTTAACGATTACGCGGAGTAACTTAATGCCTTGAAGATAAGATTTTTCGATAGAGTGTTTTTGTATTATGATATGGTTGAATATTCCCCACATTTAAAAAATATTTGGAATTATACAGGGTGCGCCTACAACGTAGGGCGCCCAAATGGTACATTTTTTTTAAATAGAACCCCCTGTAAAATGTGGAGAATATTCAACCATATTTTAATACAAAAGTACTCTATCGAAAAATCTTATCTTCAAGGCATTAAGCTACTCCGCGCAATCGTTGACTCACCCTGTACAGGCGACACAGTTCGTTCATGGTTTTGGACTTTCTGTCCATCCGTCTGTGTACAGGATAACTCGCGAACAGTTTCAACTTTCCAATTCTGTTTTCAGTAATACTCAAGTAATGGTCTAGGGACTAACTGATTAAATTTTGGTCATTTGGACTTTCTGTGTCTATCCGTCTGTTTTTGTCGCTCCTTGTCTATATTGGTTTGAATTTAATTTAAATTTTTCATAAAGCATAATTTACCTTAGAACCAGCACAATTTTTATATCACCTACCAAGCCCAACTTGTAATTTGCTGCCTTTGAAATCAAAGTCAAGCCTAAAAATCTGTTATGTTTTAGCTAATTTTTTAAATGTGACTAACACAAAAACAAATTGGAGCGGATGTTAGATTTTTTATTTTCAAAATTTTGATTGTAGGTCTATAGCGAGCTTCCGGATCGAGGTAATGGACTCCTTGTTCCAATCAGCTCTTATGAAACCCGCTCGGATAAATATTTATGAATGGTTATCAAATGATCCTCTGTGCAACTCCAAAAGGTAAATTATTGATAGATTCTTGAAAAAAAAACTTTGTGCGCATTTAAAGTTGATAGTTAGGGCTTACTTTTAAAGTAATTGATATTTATACCTTAACAAACGTCTAAATATAATTTCTTCACCAATTTATGAAATTACGTCAACATTTGCTTAAGTACAAGTGCGATATTTATATCACCAACAATCAGAATTGAAAAATCGTTAATGCGTAAAACATAAAACCATCCCCATACTTCTAATTTAATTTGTGAATTTAAATAGCGACTAGTTTTGAGAAAATGTCATCTAATAGCTTGAGGAAACGGGAACATTAGTGAAATTTAAAAAATTACATGGAAGCATAAAAAAAATCATTGCAATTTGTGAAATTAACATTATTAATTGATTATTCTAACAGATGTTTGTGTTTGAGTCACATTATAATGAAATGTTTGTTTCATTTCAAAGATTTACGTGTAAATGGACGAAAGCAATCCAACAATCTAGATATCGATTCTACAGTGTTCTGGATGCCTACTAGTATTTCGCTGACTGCCTAATTGCTCATAGAATTTTCTGGAACGGAATGACACATGTTTCGTCCACTATGTAATTGAGGGGAAGTTTCATTTATTTAGAGCAGGTATATGAACATATTGGGGAGACGTTTCGCGCCTCATACTTAATTGAAATAATTATCTGTTATGTGTAAACTCATTCCTATCATTACGCATAATTTTGAAAGAAGAAATCAAAATTTATTTAAATACTATAGTCCCAATGGCCGACTAGGACATTGCAGGTACAGGACGTTCGATGATATGAACGACGAACGTGTTCCCAGGACAAACTTTACAGAACGCGCTTTTCAGTAAATTATGCAAACTAATTTAAGGTACGCGGAAAACCAAAAAAATATAACCTTGGTAATATCATACGGTGTACAAATAATTTTAGATAAAGGCCCGTCTGGGTAGAGGGATTCTATTCAGATGTTACACAAAAAACCAGGCCTGCGACTTGAAAAATAACTGCTTTCTAACAGAGGATTAGTCTTAAATACTTTGCACTGCACTCTCACAAAAGCCACCCCAATAAAATGCTCTGTAAAGCAGGTACACTTAAAACTACCTGCTCGTCCTAAAGGTTTTATTGTTGTTTGTCAAGAATTTAGCGAGCGAAATGTGGAAAAATACCTACCAAATTTGAAAATGACCACTCGCCATCATGCGACATCAAACGCATTTTTTTTGTTGATCTAAAAATCAAACGCTATTAAAATATCTTTATACGGTTAAAGTACAGTTACAAAAACAGGATAGTAACGGTACTATCCCAGTTTTTTATTGTATAAAAAATATAAGGGTTGCCCCGAAGAGTGGACCAACTAGTTTATATTAAAATCTTCGCCGACACAAAAATTACTTTAAACAGTCGGAGACGTTAAAGGTGTCTTTGTAAATAAACGTTCGGATTTATGTCAAAATTGTTCATCCTGTAATTTGAGAGCTACGAGCATATGGCCCTAATTATTTTAACAAACTTGGGGAAGTGAGCGATTGTGACCTATCCACTTAAATACAGAATCTACCGGTCGAGAATGAGGCCAAAGATGCATCCTGCTTCTTGCAACTTATGTTTTTGAGAAACGTGCAAGTTTCCCTTAACGTACGTGACCCTGAAATAGACGATTCTTTCTTTGTATTAAGCGACATTTGGTTTCGATTGATATGCCAAATCGCTTTCTTTTGAATAAAGTCGTAAGGATATTCTACTTCTTTTCTCTTTTTCTCAATTTTCGCTGGGGAATAAATTTGAATGAACGCTGTGATACCATTCAATGCTCAATGCGTGAAACTCTCTAAAGTTTGTTTGATCTCATTGAACGCATTGTGCCATATGAACTGTGTTACAAGATATCTATAACAAGTTTTAGAAAACACAACAGAAACAAGTAAAATGATTGACAACATTTCAGAGGCATTTTTTTATAATCTGCACAAGATATGTTATGCAGAAGTCGTATAATTTAGCAAACAGATGGGGAGACGAGCGTCTTCCATTAATAGGGCTTCACGATTTTCACATTTTCAAATCGAAAACACAACACAAAATGAGTTGAGGATCGGAATGACAATTTTTGGTCGAGCTGAAGTCTGAACACTGTGCTAACATTTTAGTCTAAACCTTATACTTACCCAGATTTTTGCCCGAAGGTGAGTAACTTTAGCGTATTTTCTATGCCCAGGTCACTATTTCTCGAAAGGATATATGGATAATCTCCATCAAGTTAGCCCTCGCAAAAAATTTCGGTGCATTTTCCATGCATTGATCAGTACTTCCCAAAAGGCCATAGCTATGTGCGCTATTTCTACCTTTACTAGAGACATCTATGGTTAAAATTTCAAAGAAATATCTTCATAAATAAGAAAGTTGGTACTGTGCATGCGCACATCTAACGTTTAATATATTTTTGATGATAAAATTATTTTTACCGTATTTCTCAATCTATTGATAAGATCCCAACCTTTTTGCCCCTGAAATTTGAACTACCGTGTACCATAAAAACATTTTCGAATATTTGAACGGCACAATCCAATATGCATCAAGCACAACTCGTTAAACTAGTAGTGGAATTTATGAATTTAAAAAATCGGGGTGGGGGAGCAGAGAGTCAAGCTGGCCTCCGAGATTTGAGTGCAGGAACTACTGTGCATCATAAAACTATTGTCGAAAATTTGAACGGCACAATCCAATACGCATCGGGCACAACTCCTTAAAGTAGTAGTGGAATTTGTTCCTTAAGAAAACCGGGGGGCTGAGAGTGAAGTTGGCCCCCGCGATTCAATTCAAGGAAACCTAATTTTCCAGATCAGCACAAATTAAAATTGAATCAGTTCAATTTTCCGCAGTGTGCGCATAGGCGCATTTAATTTATCGCAAATGCGATACTACTAGAAGCATCTGTGGTTGAAATTTTAACAAATATTTCCTTAAATAAGTTGACATTGTGCATGCTCACATTTGATTTTTACTATATGCGATATAGATGTGCTTACATCTACCAAAAGTATGTATCTGTGACAAAATTTAAAAATATATAGTGCTGTGGACAATGGTATGCGGTCACTACACCTCCCACAGAATACCTGTCCAGCTGGCTGAAAACAAATCTAAATTGAAACTTAGAATTTTATAGTCTTTTAAATAAGGAAGACTCGGTGGTCTTTCGAATATTCCAAAAAATTTATTACACAATTTCTGATTTTCGATGGCTGCTCGGACAGTAGAAACTTTTAACTTTCACTAAGCAGACAACTGCTTTGTTTACTCACACTCGAACTACTTTTTCTGAATACGGACAAACAATTTTACACACTTCACAAACTGGCGTCTTCAAGTAACTACGGCAAACTGCTCGAGATTTAGCGTAAACAGATGAACAGGCTCTTTAACCGTCGCGAAAACTAACAGCTAGTAGCAGTAGCCTCGTTTTTACCTTGATTCTAGTATTTAAGGAAACACCACTTCCACTAGCAAATGAACTCCTTCCTTAGGATTTTCACAAACACCGCCAAACACAAACACAATTAGATTTGATAATGCCAGCTTCACAGGAACGCGTCCCCACTTACGCCCAAATAACTCGCACATCGTAAAAGACATTATCTCTTCTAACAGCAAAAAGAGCACGTATATTATTTGATTTTCGTCCAATAAAAACTTCTTATCGCAAACGACCAGATGTCCCTACATTTCAGCACGCAATTTCACGTTTTACAATTAAGTACACAAACCTAAGTATTACGCAATTACAACCAATTTCAATAGGAAAAATAGACACTGAGATAACGAATTTAAATACAATATACAAACTTTGTGCTTATTCGTAAATAATTCCCCAGATTAAATTGCAATATTCTCATATACAGGATGCCCCGTCATTATTTTTGGTCTTTTACCGAAATAACGTCTACATGACGTTATACATCGAATTCAATATATAAATATATTAAAAACTATAAGAATAGTGAAGGCCTCGGACGTGTTATGGAAGTTCTGATAACAGATTCCGATTTCCAAGTAAAGTGCATATAGAAGGTGGTCATGAGAACCGTCCATTTCCAACCGTTTAAGCTAGGGAATATGAAAACTAAGTTTGACATTTTCAGTTATTTTCAAAGATTTTTTAACAATTTCTTTTTTTTTAAGCACAAAACGGGGCAACTTTGCCCCAATCCCAATTGCCAATTGTGAGCCACAAATTTGAACCACTCTGTACTTGTAATTAATTCCAAGTTTAAGAGTGTCAAGATGACTGTCTAAATGACAATATTCAAAATTCTACATAGAACTTAGGGCTTGTGGTCTTATAAAAAATTTTTTGTAAATATTAAATAAATGTTAATGTGTTTGTAGGTGAACCTTCTAGTGTTATGAAGTTTAATTTTCTTTTTAATTGTTTTAGTATGGCCCCAGTTTCCAGTGCAAGTAGAACACCAGAAAGGAAATTAAAAGTCACAATGTCTTGCCTGGGTCCTTCAGGATTTCCAAATAACAACGCCAGCTCTCTACCTCTAGCAATACCAACACACACCTCTCCCGAACCTAGTTCTGTGGATTCCTTTATTACCGACTTATTACAGGTACGTTCTGTCCACTTTAGCTTAAGAGTGACTGACCACATTTATTTTAGGCTGTGACGGGTGACGATGCTCCGGTGTGCTCAAGCTGCGAAGAAGGAACATCGGCTTCATCTCGTTGTCGTGATTGTAGTGAATTACTCTGTGATCCGTGTGTGCGAGCACACCAACGCGTTAGAATTACCAAAGATCACAGAATTGTAAAATTTGCAAGGGATGTGAATAATATACCTGATTCGTTAAGTTCGGTTGGCTCATCACAGGTCAGTCTTAATCGTTTCGTTTTTTTGCAGTTCAATTCACTCGCAATAATTACAGGCCAGCAATAGTCCAAGTAGTACAGGTATCGGCGCAACTATTAACTTTTGTGATCTTCAGCACGAAGCAAGGCTTTACTGTGAAACGTGTCTTTTGGCAGTGTGTACTGAATGCACTCTGATTGAGCATAATGGTCATCAGCTGGTGTATATTCAAGATGCAATAGATGCTGCTAGAGCAAATACTATTAAACTTAGTTCGGAGACTAGGGCAGCCATTGCAGCGGTTCGAGAGGCTATCGAGAATGTGCAGCGTAAAAGTGAAGCTGTTGAGCTGAGAACACATCAGGCAGCTGTTGAAGTTCGGAATGTTACTAAAAGGTAGGTATCTACTTTAAGTAATGTATTTTTTCAAATAGTGCTAATCAAATATCCAAAAAGATATACATTATATTATATAGCATCCTTGCGTTATACTATAATATAGACAGATCTGCTAATTTTCTTATTTACAACTAATTGATATATACAGTGTGTCCCAGATCGGATGGGTTGCATGGGTAACTTTCTTATTATTAAAGATAGAGAATTGGTTAAATGGACAATGTTTTGCAGTTTTAGATGCTTATTTAAAATTTCCTTGTGGAAATTCAAAATGTCGAATAGGTTCGACGTAAATTCAAAAAACTAAAATTGGTCATTTCCTTTAATGTTTTATATCTTCGAAAGTACAAGAGATATAAAAAAAGTTTTATATAAAAGTTACTGTCAATACGCCCAATTTAGAATTGATGTAAAAAAAATTCAAGATGGCTACCTTTGAGGAACATTTACCAACTTCCTAAAGTTAAATAGGCGCCATATTGGATTTTTAGATTATTTGATGGATTATTTAATTCTCTTTTCAATGAGCTATCATAGCATAAGATTGAAAATAAGATACCAATTATATCAACGGGTTTTATATTTTAATCAAGTAGGCTATGATGATTTTAAAAAAACATAACAAAATCTATTCGAGGCAACAAAAGAATAAAAATAATTACATCCAATGTTTAATGTTGGGGATTACAACTCCCTCCAAAATTTTATATAAGTACCTAGGTGTAGAAAAATTTTGACTTTTATGATGTCACTTATTGACTATCATATTATCCATACTTACATACCTACAAAATGCTGGTAGAACTACAAACTATCCCCTCGAAAAGATGCCATGCCATTATCCAGTTAAACACAGTTCAAGACACTTCCATTTACTTCACACAAAATATTACCATTGATGCATTGTCCCAGGTCACATTTTGTAGGTGGTTTATCCGGAAGAATATCGAAACTAACAGTTTTACCAGTTCGAGTATATGGACAGATGCATCTTATTTTTCTGCGGAGTGTTCGTCGACATAATGAACACTACTCGTCACAGGAAAACCTAGATGAGTTTCACGCCGAAATCATTTAAGATTTTAAAACATATGACATAATGGGAAGTCATGTAATTGGACTGGTAATCTTCGATGGAACTTTAACTGCTCACCATTATTTACAAATCCTCCAATCAACTTCCTTAAACGATTTTCTAGACAACGTACCTATGTTTCACAGAAAGGGTTGGTTTATGGTTCCTACCAACAATTGAACTGGCTACCTAGGTCACATCTCTCGAATTGTGTACATTGTACATTAAAGAATAAAGTACATGGAAGTAACTACTATACTAATAGGTAATAATAACACAACTGCGCGAAGCCGTTTAAAGGTGTGTTATAATATCAATGGCATCACGTTGCCTAAAATAAACTGTCTTGAAGTGTGTTTCACTAATAATGGCCAGTATTTTAAACATCTGATTAATTATTTTCATTGTTTTGTTGCCTCGAATAGATTTTTTTTTTTTTTAATTCATCATAGCCTACTTGATTAAAATATAAAAACCCAGGACCGTGGCATCCAGTAGGGCAACCAGGCAAGTGCCCTAGGCGCCAAAAGTCCTAAGATTTTTAAAATAAAAATTATACAAAAGTATTTTACAAAGTTTATATTTTGCAATTTTAAGTGCACTTGAGTCCGGATTGATCGTAAATAAGTTATAAATAATATAATAATTGTAAAATAAGTATAGTGAATAAGAGAAATAAATAAAAGCAAGCTAAGCAACAACCGTACAGCGTACAGGCTCGAGGCCGTGTTAAGCAAAATATAGTGTAAAATATTTAATGTTGTGAGAGAATATTGTTTTCACAGCAATTTTATATCTAAAATGTGTTTTTATTTATTTCAACAGATATGTTGCCCTTATTGAAGAACGTGAACGAGAACTTTTAACTAGGATTGAACACGTGCGCCAACTAAAAGGTAAAGCTTTACACAATCAAATGGAAGCTCTACGAGTTGCCCTAGCGAAATTGGCCAGGATGTCGGATCTGTTAAACGAATCGATAGAGGGAGCAACTGGAATCGATATTATTTCAATAAATGAAAAGCTATCGACCGAGTTGAAACAAATACGTACGATTCAGTCGGATTTGGCGCCATGTGAAGATGACAACATAGTATTTGTACCGTCAAATCTGAACCTACTGCGAGCGGTGTCTTCGTTAGGCAGTTTAAGTATGCCGAACAGTAGTTTGGTGATGCACAATCGTTTAAAAGAGATGCAAATGAATAGCTTGCCGTTGTTACCGCCAGTTGAACTGAAAGACGAACCGGACTTGCAAATGAGTAGTGCATCAAGGGGTTGCGCTGTGCTTGGAGTTTCGAGAGTGATCGCACGCGAGTCTACTGCGAGCCCGATTATTATAGGATCAGAAGGGGAAGGAGACGGGCAGTTATGTCGACCGTGGGGTGTCTGTTGTGATCGAAATGGCAACATTATAGTCGCAGATCGCAGCAACAACAGAATTCAGGTTTTTAGACCGAACGGATCTTTTTCGCATAAATTCGGCACACAAGGCACGGGCGCGGGTCAATTCGATCGTCCGGCAGGCGTCGCCGTTGATCCCCAGGGTAGAGTAGTGGTCGCCGACAAAGATAATCATCGCATTCAAATTTTAACGCTTGACGGTAGTTTTGTTCTGATGTTTGGCGAGAAAGGATGTCGCAATGGGCACTTCAATTATCCGTGGGATGTTGCGGTTAATTCGGTGGGTAATATTGTGGTGTCAGATACACGAAATCATCGCATCCAAGTGTTTAGTAACGATGGTACTTTTATTAACAAATACGGCTTTGAGGGCACCACACCCATGTGGAAACATTTCGATTCCCCTAGAGGAGTGTGTTTTACACCGACGGGTAGTATAATCGTTACCGATTTTAACAATCACAGAATTGTAATAATCGATCAACGCTTTTCGCAAGCACAATTTTTGGGTGGCGAAGGATGCGGTTACAAGCAGTTCTTGCGTCCCCAAGGTATCATATGTGACGATGAAGGGCGTATCATAGTTGCCGATTCTAGAAATCATCGAATACAAGTTTTCGAGAGTAACGGACACTTCTTGTGGAAAATTGGAGTTCTGGGGAAAGGTCCCGGCGAGTTGGACCGTCCGAGTGGTATATGTCTAAATCCTGAAGGCCGTGTTGTTGTAGTTGATTTTGGCAATGATAGAGTGCAAATATTTTGATACTGGTCTCGTTATTTAGGAAGTTAATTTTACCTACGAAAATCGCAATTACCACATTCTCAGGGTTACTACTTCTCAGGAACATTTATTTTTTTTGTAGATTTAAGGTTACGTGCCAATGTACAGGTCGCATGATCTGTTACGTTCAAAAATCGTTTTACTTGTTAAACATGCGTATTATTCGATTAAGTATTATTTCCTTACGATTACCGAACTATTGAGTTACCATATATAGTCTACTGAATGACAACTGACAGACTGAGCTATAAGACTGATCTACCTATTACAATTTTCTAAACTTATTTACACAAAGTATTTTTATAAAATTGCTCCCAGGCAAATATGATGCAACGTAAGACTGAATGTTATGTACCTAGTGTTCATACTATACCGATTGATCTTTTTGTAGTCTGATAAGTAGCTTAATTTTTGTAGTCAAACGTGTCTGAATCGATTTTTCTATAACTAAACCTTCATTAGATAAATGTCCGTCGACATAAAACCGTGTTGCGCCAAATGTTCTTGGAAAAATTTCAAGTTTAAAATTTGACACTATAGAAAATTATATACACATAATATACAGGGTCGTTATACAAAATTTTGTAAACTTCATTTGTAAAAATAAAATTTTATTTCCGACTATAGGAATTTACAGGATCGTACCTCGAATACTATAATATTTAGATAATTGTACATAATAATGTACTTTACTAATTTGGTTTTTGACCAAGGTCGAAAATTGTATTGAAACAACGTTGTAAATAAATTTACAACGGAACTTGTTCTACCAATACCTAAAGCAAAGAAATTTAGCAATAAACAATAGTGTTGGACATTCCACTGAAAAGTACGAAACGAATGTAGATGGGGCAAGATTTTTAACCACCCTGTATTTTAGTTAATGTTTGAAACAATGTAGTTCTATTTAATAAAGTTTTGTCTGCATGAAATGTGCCATTATGTAAATTTTATCTAAAAACAGAGGCCTTACCTGTTTTGTAAAGTTTTTATTTTGAGGCGTGTTATTTAAAGTTCCATTTAAAATGATTATATGTAAAGTGTGCTTCTTGTGATTAGATGTTTATAAATTTAATATCGCAATTGTGTAAGTACTGTATTATTTTTACGTATAGGTTACTGCAAATGATTGGAAAATACTCCCACATTTTCCGATTATATTTTTGTCTGTAAGACGTAAATTTGACAGCATTGTCCAAAAGTCAACTAAGATTATTCCGTTGCATCTAATTAGGTTGTTAAACTGCGAGTAATTGTGAATTATTCGATGACAAATTTAAATGATTACTGTTTATATGTCTTATAATAAAAATAATGGTGCATTAGTTGTAATTCTGTGGCATTGATGTTTATAATTTACATTTAGGTTTAGGGCAGAAGAAGTAAAAGTGTGAGGGTGAGAATCAAAGATTTAACGATGTTGTATAAGTATTGTTTTGATTTTCGCTAATTGCAATATAAAGAATTTTTGTAAGAATTTATTTTTGTTCAACACAATTTAGGTTTTAGGTAGTTTTAAACTAATCCAAAAATTCAACTGCAATTTGGATTGTGTAATACTAAGAATATTGTTACAGAATAGCCTCAAAGTATGTACTAGATTTTTTTTATCAACATACGATCGTAATTTTGGTTGTTTTTGATACCATTTTTTGAAAACTGCATGATGTAATATATCTGCCATTATTACATGGTTATCTAATCTTTTAAATAACATAGTCTAATCAGATTTGTTAATCCCTCAGTGGGTACTTACTTGTGTATGTTTTTGTTTGTTTGTTTCACCTTGTAGTAATGGTGCAATTTGTGTAATAAATAGTTCCTAATAAGTTAGTCATCTCTTTTCATTTTTTTACCACCATAATTCTTTATTCAAATCGATGAGATTCAGATTGTTTCTAAAATGCAATTCTAAATAACAGTAACAATAACATCCGTAGATAAAAAACGTTGGACAAAGTCACTTCTGGTTGATGAATAGTGACCAAAATTTAATCAATTAGTCCCTTGATCATTGTCTACATATTTCTAAAAACAGAATTAGAAATTCAAAACCGTTAGTGAGTTATCGTGTCCACAGACGGACGGACAGAAAATCCAAAATCATAAATTCAATTTTTGTGGCTCGTTAGTCATTAATAATAACAATTTGCCTACTCGACAAGCATTTTTTGATTTTTAGCTTCCTAGCTTGAGCTAGGTGGCTATTGCGATCACCGTTTTTTGGACATGATAAGATTTCATCAAATGTCGACGTTTTAGATCATTTTAAGCAACCTTTAAAGAATAAAATTCTTTTCTGTCTGTATGTGCGTACGTTGGCAATTTTCTGAGGTATCGGCCTTCGTACATTATCATGACGAATTTTGTTTAAATTAAAATTGTTTAAGAGACCTTCGGGTCAATTTTTCTGTTTGTAACGCAGTTGTCCTTACTGATGTTTTAATCCTTATGTTAATTTTTCCCCATGCACCTAGTTCTAAAGTTATATTTGTTCAATATGTAACTACTCGTTCTACCCTTCAGAGAACCATAGAATGTTAGTCCTTAATTTTAAAGCCAGAAGATGATGGTAACGTCGAAACTAGTCGCAACTATTTATTCCACAATCACGGGGAAGGTTTTGAGTTATTAATTCTCCCTAATTTCTTCGATGTCCACCTCATTTTGAATTCAAGAAAACATGGATACCCTCAATTCTTAAAAAACTAAAGTATTTTTTTCGCCAAGACTAAATTAATAGTCGAAGAAACATACGATATGACCGTAACAAAATTGCAAGAAACTATTTTATTATTTTTTTTGTTAGCTAATTGTATGAAAACAAAAGTAGTAAAAGTTGGCAAATATATGGGACTACTATTAGTTGCAAACTACATATATCTAAAAGGCTATTACTTCCATGAAATTCTTTTTAAATTTATAAATAAACCAACGTTTAAAATTATCAGTGAGTTATTTATATTACCACTGTTATAAAATTAATCAAAGACATAGTTTCCTTTTTAGATGTCAATTTTACGGCGAGTTGTCAAGGTCTTCTTCATCTGAAATCACCACGCGCTTGGCAGTAGGCCAACACCTTGCCTCCAAATGCTTTGGTCGTAATATAACTGTAGTCAACATAATCAGGAGCAGTTTTTCTACTAATGATTTCTTTTTCACAATATAAACCGTTTATTATTAAACAGTCCTGACATAATAATGAACTTCTCTTCAAGGGTAAGTTATGAGAATCGACAATACCCTTCTTATGTTTTTCAATGTCCTTGTTAATATAGTTCAAGCGGCACGATCAGGGCCATTTCCAGAAGGGGGCAAGAGCAGGTTTCGTCCGCTCTTGGGACCCGCTTTGTCCGCTCTTGAAAATTTCTTAATATGACACAATATAGCATGCTCATAAATGATTAAATATTTCCTAAACAAATTAACAAAAGAAGAGATAAAAAACTTCAACAGTTTTATGTGGCAATCCGCCATAATTAAGAAAGTGTTTCAGGTTGAAAGAGGGATTTAATTAATGAGTTAGTTTTATTGTGTTTCCGTGGTTGCGTTTCCCAGGTTGTGAGCGCATAAATAATATATTATTATCATTTTAAGTATCTTTTACCACCTGCAAAACATAGTATATACATGTATGAAGTCTTCAAATGACTTGGGCATCGAACAATCGAGTTTGGTCTTTTTCCTAAGAAAATTGGTGCTTAAATGTGTATATATCGCTTTTAGGCCTTAAAGTAATAATTACCAAAATTATTTTTTTATATGCACATCTGGAACTCATAAGCTTATTCATACAACGAAAATCTGAGTGGATACAATGTCTTCTCCCAAGAAAACCCATACATAAATAACGATTTTGGTATTTTTGCCCAAAAAAATATCACCAACAATTAATACATATGGACCACTTCTTAAGCATTGAGCAATCGAGTTTCCCAAGAAATTTGATGCATAAATAGCGATTTTGACATCCTTTGGGTAAAAATATTTAGGACACCAAAACACAGGTATCATTTCTTGGTCATTGAGCAGTTGACTTTGATCTTTTTCCCAAGAAAGATAACGATTTTGACCGCAAGAAAATGATGAATACTTAAGTTAATTTTTGATAGTTGCGCACCTGGAACTCGCAAGCTTTCATATGGCGAAAACTTGAAGTCGATACGAGGTTTAGAAACTGATGCACGGAACGACAGACACAGGGACGGAAATGTGAAGACATAACGCCCAGTTCGTGGGTTGCGCTAAAAACGAATTTATTCAGTGGGTGGTATCTGCGCGGAAATTATTAATATTTCGCCTGCCCCTTTGTAGATTTATTTGCCTGCTCTTCATAACTAATCTAGCTATACAGCCCTGGGCACGATATGCACTGTTGTTTCAACACTCACTAGCCTTGTTTATTCCTTCCTTCAGAGCTATTCCTACTTGTTATTTGTTATTAGCCATGAATGTGTTAAAATAATAAATCTTTTTATAGTATGAGAACTAGGTTTTGCTGATAATTATTCCGAAATTACATATATAACTTTAGGGCAATATTCGAACAACTTCTGGTAAATATATTTTTGCCAACTTTTAGTATGTCATTTTGGACACCTCATAATACAAAATAAAACCATGAAACGTTTTCTTGCAATTTTTTTAACGATCCCTGTATCTATTTTTTTACTTTGGCTAGACTATAATTCTAAATAGGAATTACAATTATTGATTATATGTTACCTTGTGACATCCTATAAAATCTAAAATCAATAGACAAACATGAGCGTAATTTAAAAAAAGAGATACAACAACGTGCGGTCACCCATCCAAGTACTAACTGCCTGAACAATAAATCCATGAAATAATTCATCAATAAATCCATGGACAAATTCATGAATTAGTTGATAGATGTAATGTGGGCTTTACGCTGCTTAACTTCTGTGATCGGACGAAAACTGTAGAATATTTTTTACCAAAAGAGCGCACAAAAAAGATGCAAACGCCACGCGAATTCCGCGAATTTTCCTTCTGTATGTGTATGTTAAGTATGTGCGTTGGCAATTTTCCGAGATAACAGCTCGACTTGTTCAAATTTTGCATATGTAAAAATCTTTTGATATGTATAATATTAGGCATACGGAAACGAAAAATAACAGTTTTCAAATAGTAACCGAGCCAAGTTTTGGAGTGGTTACTCATTCAAATATGAGTATTAACCGAGAGCAACATTACTTGACTGTATATGTAGACATTGGCCCATATGAATAAAAGGGAGCATATGCTTATACTTGCAAAATTCAAAGTAAATACTCGTAAGTGCTCTTTCACACTGGGCGACTTAGCAGCGCTGCTGAGCAGCAGGACAGGACGCAGTGCGGCGCTGCTAAACAGACCAGTATGAAGGGGCACATACAAGTATTTACTTTGAATTTTGCAAGTATAAGCATATATGCTCCCTTTTGTTCATACGGGCCAATAAATGAATTATTAGTAATAAACACAAAGAAAAATAAAAAGAAGTTTTTATATTATAAACTTTGTTTTTTTCCCAAGTATAACAATAGAATTCGGAATAAACAAAAATACATACGGTTTAAGATAGCTTTGAAGCAAGATGCTAGCATTTTTGCATAGAATATATTGTAGGTATTAGTTTCAGCATTGAGTGTGTATAATCAATGGTTTCAGGAATGATTTATGGGGGTTTAACTGAATACACCAGAAGAATTAGGGTGTAGCAGAGGGCGTATAGTATCATTTCTTTTGGACTACCAGTTCCGGTAGTGTAGGGAAACTTAATTTTTTCAAATAGAAGCCTTATTCTACATCGGAAAATAATAAACTTTCATGGGAAACGGTTTTGTCTAAACTTATTATTTTTTTTATACTCTTCTAAAAGCGCTACTTTTGGATTGAGCTAGGAAGCTGTTCTGTCAAGAATTTGGCAACTGGTTTTACAAGTCTTTGTGATCTGTATAATATTAAACATACTATTGATTATTAAAATCTCGAGAAGTAGGTTTTATTTAACACTTTATTTTGCCCTAAACTTCAGAGTCAGTTTTCTAATCGGTTATTTTTTATATTTTTTAATACACCTAAGTCGCCAATAACGCTTTATCTTTCAATAGATAGGTTTTGCCACATTTTTCCATATACTTACCACAATAAAAATCAAGTTAGGTACGTACTTTATTTTAAAGATTTAGTAGGTAGTACCTACACAAAGATCTACATTATGATTGTGTGCAACTGTAATTTTGAAATAACAATGACCACATAAATTTGTTTTACAATGACATCAAAAGTGAGAAAACTGTAATGGAATAAATAATTTAAATTGATCAATGAAGTTTAAAACCTATAGAAATACTCGTTTATAATAATGCCCCAGATGTACTCGGCGAGTCTGATGGCAAGCTAGGAAAAGGTCCAGTTGTCCACTGAATGAGATTATGTTCTTGCATTTGAGATGCTTGGAAATGATCCTTCAGTAACATCTGCGAAAAATTCAAATGTCTCTGGAAGGCTTCATTCTCACGATTTGGATCTCCACACAAACGATACAAATCTACAATTAAGAAATTAAAAACGGTATAAGTATTCGGCAATAAACCTTTTAAAATAGCCGACGCCCACAATTGGACGTGAACATCAGGAATTTTGCTAGCCAATTGCATGGCGGGTGTAACCATATTCATACTTTCTCGGCTATTGCCAAGCGAGAGGAAGATATGACCTAATAATACTAACGAACACGAGGTTAAACGGTTTAAGTCTTCTGAGTTTGCCATTTTTAAAGTTTCACGTAGGTATCTCCTATAAAAAAAAAACTGTAAGTGATCCGACTTTAGCGATCATAAATACTCACTTTGCTTCATTGTATCGGCCTTGAAAGAAAGCCTGCAATCCTTGTACATAATATGCAGCTGCACGAAGACTATGCGACTGTGATGGCAGATTTTCTGGATTAATTCTATCTAGCAAAGCGGTAAACTCTCGCTCCCGTTTCGCTCGTAAATAAACTATGGCCAAGTTTAGATTGGCGAAAGTCCACAACTCCCGTTCGCTAGAAGTCTAACAAGGCAACAATGTTAGATTGATGTAAAACATACACTTACTGCGAGTACGGCTGAAAATTGTGCTTCGGCTGCCTCCATACAATTCATGCTCATCGCGTAGAGACCTAATAATGTGTGCAGTTGAGGTCCATGCCTTTCCAACAGCTGAGGATGCTGCCTGCAAAGAGTAGTTGCCGATGTAATTTCTTGTAACGCTTGGGTTTTATTTCCCATTACCAAACGACACATGATTATATGCTCGAGTAGCATTAATTGGAATACTGACAAGATTGGTTTGTTATCAACAACTATAAAAATGACGTCAGTAATAAAGCAATATGAGATGAGTACGTACTTTTGAGTTTTTCAATTTGTATTAACGCTTTATCTGTATATTTTTGCGCTTTTTCCATGTAGCCGGCTTGCATGCTGTGCATAACAGTCACCAGATAGACTAGGACGTACAGGTGTTCCTTTGGCATCCATAAGAACATATCTCCTGCGCTCGGTCCTGTAACCACTGCAAAAATGTTCTTAGTCGCTTGCTACACAGGAGAACTTAGAGTTGTCGGTATTTTAAGTAATGAAACGAAGAAGTGTGTCTAGCAATAAGCAATATCCATGTGTGAGTGTGTTGGGAGGAGTCGGAGGACGCGCATTAATGCATTAATCCGGCAGTCAGATTACAATTGACAGATGATCAGTTAGTTAGTTAGTTGGCAATCAATGCAATACTAGTCCAGGCGTCAGCGGTTTTGAGGAAATAGTATATTAAGATACAAGTGTATAATCAAGTCTTTGAAGCAGGCGCAACGGGTTTAATGGCACGACGCAAAGCGGAGTGCCTTTAACGTTGCAAGTGCTTTAAAGACCAATTATACACTTGTATCTTATAGTATTTTTTATTATACCTGCAGTATAATTTAAAAATAGGAAATATAATTAAATTTACATTACATCTAAAAATTAGTTTTGCATAGTTTTTGAGTCTTTAAACACGTGTGAATCATGTGCAAGCGCTGCATCTAATTCAGATGCTAAGTTGATTGTCTACCTACATAAATACACACAGAGCACAAGAAACAAGTTAAATACGTGGTCACTCACGAAGGACAAAAGTGCAAGGACTAGTAGTGGTACAGACGGACAAAGTGAGAACAATAGCGGTCCCCCCCAAATCGACGTTAAATCACAAAAAGTGATACAACTAAAAACGGTTTTTCCGCTATTTGACGTTTGGCGTTTTCCGTTTGACACTTCACTAAGCGTGCATTATCTGCTGCTCAATAGAGGGCGCTTTTAAGTATACCTAAATGTGTTTCCCATAAAATGCATAAGGTTAGCAATCTGTTGTATGTGTAGATCTGTGGTATTAGGTATAAGTAAAAAACTTAAAACTCAAGAAGTAGGCACACGTGAATATGTCTCAACTTTGTAGCTATATTGGACTGTTGCTAGCAGTACTGCTGGCCTTACCCAGCATTTATTACAACTTACTTTGGTCCACCTGTACAATAAATTAATAGACGACATTTACCTTCATCTGTAGCCATAATAGTTTGTATGCTTTGCTGTAACTGTTTTAAACACGGTTTCACACTCTTCACTTGACCAGCCATTAAATAGTGGCACACCTAGAAACAATAAATAGGACGTTTGCCCATACAAAGATCAAGATACCTGAAGAACCAAAAAGAAAACCTTCAAGTATTCCTTTTGATACACACTTCCCGTCCATGTTTCAATTAAATGTCCAGCTTGGTTCAGAACTGGCTGCACTTCTTGTAGCTTTTTGTCAATTAATAGTAACTTAAAAATATAAGCGTTCAAGAATTCAATAAGAGAATACTAAAAGATTTACCATTGCTTTACTTAGAAGGAACAATACTCGTGTATAGCTTGCACTAGAGATGTGAGCGTAATCAACTCCTACACCTAATAAACTGCTAGCTAATTGATAATCCTTTTCACTGGCGTGTACTTGCTGTAAAATCATACGTAAGTACTACCAAACATTAAGTGAATCACACAACTTACAGCAAGTTGAAAAATTAACCTACAATGCCAATACACATTATGCTGAGATAATTCGACGGCCCTTCTTAAAATGTGTTTGGACGGTGCTAGTTGCTTTTGTTGCTCGTACAGTTCAGCCAAAACGCTCGCAGCCTCAAACTTAACATCGTCGAATGAGTTGATCATTTGAGACAGCAACCACTGAAATTTACACAATTACCGAAACAAACGACAAAGACCTGCAAATTACAGCCTGTTCCAAATGTGTTTTCGCTAAATCGACATTCTTCGTATGAGTAAGTAGAATATTGCCTAATTGCAGGTGAGTTCGTGCCTCAACCCTTGGAGGAGGTTTAAAATTAAAGACCGCTTGTAAACATCGAATGCACATCTTAATCATAGGAGGGCTAGATGTACGAAAATATTCGGCTAATCCTAAAAGAGATAAATACCAAGCGTCTTGCGATGACGCCATTGTTGAAAACGAATTATTTTAATTTAAATTAATAACTATTCGAGCCTTTTAAATTGTTATTATTGTAGCAATCTAGGAAACGGCTTGTTTATAATTATTAGTGACATTTAATAATTAATTCATTAAAACTGGAGCTATTGGTAACATTGTAAACAGTGTTTTATATACAGGGTGTCTCCGAACACTGAACAGATTTTATTTACAGTTCGCCTATAACAAGCTTGTCTGCATACATTTTAATCACTTTACAATTAGCTTTTTATGAAATTAAACTTTCGACGAATTGGCGGCGAGTTAACAGGCACGCAACTAAGCAAATTGCGTAATGGATAATTATGTAGGTCGCTGGCCAAGTAGTTTTTATAATAACCTCACGGTATAAGTTTTGTTATTAATTTATAAAATCATTGAGGTAAGAATTGCTGTTTAGTTACAGACAAACAGACAGCAATACAACATTATAAACCACCTCGAGGCCCGTTAATAAAAAGCAATAAGTGAAAAATTATGGTAGGTACTACCATTGAATTTATAACTACTATATATCTATAAATTCAATGGTACAGTCACTGTAAAACTTTAAAAGAAAACGTAGTTTTTATTTTTACACGGATTATTTGTATCGAGGAATCAAAAGTAAGTAATGAGTTCACATTAAAATGTATGCGTCGTAATATCTGCGTCTTGTAGTGTCCGCGTCCCATTGTCTGCGCCCCAATGTCTGCGGTTTATTCCCTTTGTGGTCTACTGTCTTGCGGTCTAATGTCTTGTGGCCCAATGGCACCCATACTCTTTCATGAAATCATTGTATGTAATACATATACAATGATGAAATGTTATATATAAATCGTGATTGAAATGAAATCTTTTTCATTATTCATGCTACGCCACTGAGTAAGGCGCATGCGCAGACCACGCGACAGTCAGCTGTCACATGTCTGATGCTGTTTATTTTCCCAATCTCTTCCATAAATAAATAAACGTCTTCAATAAGAAATCAAATTTTAAAATTTAAATGGGTTGGCTCGATGCCATTAATTGTTAAACTCGTATTACCCGCAATTTTCTCGTGTGCTTATTGAAAATGAGCTTTACATTGCGATGTGCTTCTCATAAAGTGGAAGAGGTCTTATCAAACATCACTTGAATAATCCCTTTCTTGTATCAACTATCCAAAAACCTGCACATGTATGAGGCGTTGGCGACAGACCCGAATCTTGACATGGCATCGGAATTCACACAAATCGACATCACCAGGAATCGATACCCATTCTGCGTTGTATGGACTCCAATACCGTTTCTTACTTGGTTATTTCCAGTAATTGGGCATATGGGCATAGCTTTATCTTCTGGCATAATTAGAGATTTTGCCGGACCCTACTTTGTATCCGAAGACAATATGGCTTTCGGAGATCCTTCAAAGTATTGGCAATTGAAGTTTAATAATGCAATCGGAGGTAGTGCCGGTTGGGATCGTGCAATCACAGAAGCATCAGATATTTACAAAGAACGCATGCATAATCTATTTTGTGATAACTGTCACTCTCACGTAGCCACAGCATTAAATTTGATGCAGTATAATAATTCAAGTAATTGGAATATGGTAAAGTTAGCATTTTTAATGTTAGTGTATGGAAAGTATGTTAGTTTTGTGGCATTCTTGAAAACGTGGTTGCCATTTCTTGTCCTCCTTACAATTATTTTAGTTATATCATTAAAAGTGTAATTTATGTGTATAAGTGTATTTTTGTAATGTAAATATTAAATGTTTAATGTATCTAAAGTAGAAAAATTAATAGTCCATCTATCTTTGTAAGAGTATATACATGGAGTATACCTACAGTGGGTTGGATTGGTACAGCAGGCTTGAATGTAACCCCTACCCTCTTAAAAAAAATAAATTTAAAAAATGTGCATTGTCATATTTATTCAATAAGTAGATGCAACTGTATTCATTTTAAATTATTTGCAAACTGCAGTTGTGCTCTAAGCTATAGACGAATTTTAGGACCTCACTTAGGCATTATTATAATCGCAAATCTGATCCCTCAATTACCATATGTGTAATTCTTTTCTTAACAAAAGTTTGTTGTGTACTTTAATATACACTGTGTCCAAAATATGATATCTATGATGGACTATTCCCTTCCCCTGCTTAATCAAAAGAAAATATCAGAATATAAAAAAAAATTACATCTACCACTTAATTTTTCCACTTCTATTTTTATAAATTAAATTTGCAGCAAGTAGATCATAATTCTAATGGTATTGCTTAAATTAAAATTTCTGTAAAGAAACACTGCAAAGACAGAGCCCCAGGCTGTTCACATGACAACTTCACCATCTTCCCATGTACAATGCTGCATGTTGTTCGGCAATTATTCAACTGCATACCTGCTAAAAACATTAAAAACTTCTTTATGTCAATGGTAGCAGTAACTACAGAATTAACTTCAGTTGCATCTGCATCATTTGTGTTCTCAAGCAATTCAGTATTATGAGCAACTACAACAAAGACCTCTAAACAGGGGAAATACAACTCAAATTCTCACCTGCAAATGATTCAATGCCGAGATTGGAGAAATGAGCAGTTAAGCTAACAACATCTGTTTTGATGCGTAAACTCAGCTTACCAAACTTTGTTGCGGAGACGATTAAAGAGTGGCCCATGTTTTTCATACGCTCTACTATGCTTTTAATTGGTTTTAAATTAGGCATCTGCATTGAAACCTGCAGAAAACCCTGCCAATTCGATATTACACTAAATCATAACACAATCTTACATGAAAATCGTTAAACTGAGGTTCGGCGTATTCGCCCCAATGTTTCCTACCGATGACTTCAACTGGTATATCATGAACGAGGTGACGATTTTGTAGACCTTCAGTTGATGTCTAAAACAACATCATTAACACCAGAAAATTAGTATCCGACTGACCAATTCCATTTCTAATGTGAGACAGGGAGCTTGTTTGTTGGTAAGTTTCACCTTTAATGATTTTGCATTTTGTTTAACCGTTGATAGGGATTTCAGCAACATTGCTAAGATACAGCGGATAAATTGATTATACTGAAAAATGTTAACATACCAGTAGAAAGTCCTAGGTAAATTTCATTCTGTTCGTGCGAAACACCCTCCAAATTAAATTCTCTAAAGTAAAAGTTTACAGGTAACTCGCACCATACTAGAGGTCTTCTAGGTCCGGTATCATCGTCGGGAATGATGAAGTATACATGTCGAATGGTAATTCGCATCACACATTCCTTTGATAACTTTGATAAACTATTTACAGTCGCTTAAATGATATTATTAAGTTATGTAAATCGTAGTCATAAGGAAATATACTTAAAAAATCTTTCATTGCAGCATTATCTACCAACACCGCACGGAACCGCATTTTAAAAACTATTGTACAAAACTAACTAAGAACTGTTTACATAACCTTAAAATATTTCTTTAAAATTATGGCGCCAAAGTGTTACGGCGCGTGTTTCACATACCTCTGACGGCGGTATTAAAAGTAGCTCACATGCAATAATAAACACCGTGCGTGAAGTATGCAACCATCAAGGCCTATTTTGAACGAAATTAGTTTTACTTGCAGAATTGAAAAATTTGATTTGTTTTAAATTCAAAAATGTTCCAATGCAAATGCCAAAATCTAACATCCAACCAACGTGATGCAATCACCTAATCCAATCGGACCTAAACCTTTAAGCTTAAAAGCCGCTTTACATAGGCAATTTTAAATTCGCTTTAAAGCCGCTTTACATTAGGCAATTTTCGTGCAATGCAAGAGCAATGCAAGTTAGAGATACGTTACTGCGCATGTTCATACGCAATTCAGGTGCAAGAAAAATAAATAGAGAAAGTTCTATTTCACTTGCAAGTTTGGCGCAAGTTCTAGTAACTTTTCTAGTAATTTTGTCAATACCACAATTTATTTGGTTTCGCGTGTGTTATTTTGTGTGTTTTTTTAATAGCAAGCGCCACCATATAACAAACTGTAGCCAGCTTAATTTCCTTTTGTTTGCTCATACCTAATGGTCAATTTTATTAAGTTTCAAGAATAACCTTCTGTGTAAACAAACTGAAAAGTTTCAATTTTTGAAAAATATGTTGTCAGTACTGCAACACTTTTCTGAACTTGCACAAAAGTTGCAACACAATTGCATAAATGTAAAACCGTAATAAGCAATGCAAGGCAATTTTAGATTGCATTGCACAAGCCTTGCATTGTACTAAAATTGCCTAATGTAAAGCGGCAAGCGGCTTTAACAATCACGGACACTGTCCTCCAGATCATGTTTTCACTTTTCAAGTATTGTTTGAAAGATAAAACTTATTGTACCTATTTGCTAAAAAGAACCACTTTTCTTCTTTTTTCTCTTTTACACGCTACGGTTACCAGTTCACGCAAAACGCTCTACGCACGTGAAAAGATAAATGTATCAAATTTCGTAATCGTTCAAAATCTCTTTTTTGTATTTCTAATTGTTTATTTGTTATTACAATATTCTGAAAGCTGGAAGAATGATTTAATCATGAAAAATACGTACATTCAATCCTTCTGATCTGGAGATTAAATTACCGAACTTCCTAATTTTTTTTGTATGATCAGAAGTTAAATGAATTTAAGACAAAAAAAAAACTGTAATATTAAAATGCAGTTTGAATCAATTAGCGGCGGAGAATAGAGCTATGTAACGTACTGGATATTTGGGAGCGTTAAAAAATAGGGAGTACTTACGCCGCTTATTGAGCAGAACGAATGGTCGAGTAGAGTTTTCACCAACTTTTCTTTCGGCCCGGCACACGACAGTAGTAGTATCATGTCATCGCAAACAGCAAGATTCCGACTTGTTTGTTCCTTCCACCAACATTTTTGCGTGCGCACTAAGTACAAGGACGGACAACACGGCAGGGAAAATCAAAATTATGAGGAGTAATAACAATACAAGGAAATTTTTAAAGTGAGGACAACGTACGTTATTTATGTATGCAACAGAAAGTACATGTCCAGAACAAGGTTCTGAGTACAAACGAACGGTCAATTTTTCTAGTTACAATTACAAACGAGCGTTTTTAGAAAAAAATGTCCAATAGAACCAGTTCAGAACACACAAACAAGTCAATATCTGTACTTATTTTTATGGCGAAGTATGCAGGGTGGGTCATTTCAAAAGATCCGCAATATGATATCGTTATACGATACACCTAAAGAGACATATTTGGTGATGATTTTTACTCGTTTCCTTCCATAGGATTTCAATAGTAATTTTTTCATTTCTGATTATTGGTTTCCCTAATTATTTTGGAGATAAAGTCTATTTAGGTTTTTTGTAGAGAAAAAATTACGAATCCATGTATATAGCTTTTAATTTTTTGGACTTTGAAACCAAGAAATTAAAAACTGGCGCTTTTAAGAAAATCAGTGCTACCATATATGACAGTTTGAGATCAAACAAAGCTAACTAATGACAAATTTTTGTTTGATTTGATAATTCCATGGCATTACCGTCTTTATAAAATAGGACACTATAGTATGTACGGATTCGTAATTTTTTTCTCTACAAAAAACCTAAATAGACTTTATTTCTAAAATAATTAGGGAAGCCAATAATCGGAAATTCAAAAATTACTATTGAAATATGGTGCGTTCGTCAAGTCACCACCCCGTATAGTATGCTAAGCTTCCGTTTACTCCCCTAACGTAAACCGATTTGGATGATTAATACTCCATTAATATACGACCAATCAGATTGGTAATTGTTTCAAATTCTAACCAATCAGATGAATTTTTATCTGATTAAAAGCTAGGTAGCTTTTTATCAGCGATAAAAATGTGCGTAGGAATGCGTAAAATATATAATTGTTATTAATCTCCCTAAAATACGCTCGATCTTGGTTTTAAATCAGGATAATTTTATTTTTAATTCACTCAAATTTTGTTGCTTCCTGGAAAAAACTGTCGAACAAAAGCACATGATAAAATCGCTCCAGCTAATATAAAGCTGTCGCGATTTTATCACACTTGATCTCTAGTTTTTTCTGTTGCAACAAAACTTTCGTGTAAAAATAAAATTATCCGAATGAAAATCAAGCTCTTGTGTATTTACTCCCGATTAATGAACTAGATGGGAGTTTTCGTACACCCTGTAGAAGTATAAATTACCCTGTGGAATTATTTGAGTAAATATTTAAATACACACTGCTTCTTTTTTTTAACAAATTCATATGTTAACCTTTTTGCATATCTTGTCCGTTTTTTAATCGAGATTTTTGATATCGACGGACAACTTTGAAGAAGTTGAATTGGTGCCAACTCGTGACGTCACTGCCATTGCGCTGTATCGTGCATTGTGGGATCGCACTGCTCGTATTCCGCTCTCCATCTTTGATTTCTGCTGGGGAAGTAAAAATGTCTCTGTTATCCGCACGTTTGGCTGCTACTGCGGCAAGGCGTTTACCAAATGCTGTATCGCAGGTAAGTTTCTCGTTTTATTATTTCTTTCTATTGAAAGTATTTAATGTGCTTCAATTGTAACATTTTTCTTGACACTGCAACCTTGTGACATAACCGGTACAATTTCATTCTTACATAACTCCTCAAATTTTCGATAAAATCATTTACGAGAACGTTAAACAATTGAAAATGTGAAGAGAACCCAACTCCTTAGTGTTGAACTCATTATGTAACTCCAATCTGTTATATCTAGGTTAGTGCCCCAGCAGCCGTCGCCTCACGTAAGCTCCATGTAACACCTAGCAATCATGGTGCGGAAATTAGTTCGATCTTAGAAGAACGTATTTTGGGATCAGCCCCTAAAGCAGATCTCGACGAAACCGGACGAGTATTGAGTATTGGTGACGGTATCGCTCGTGTGTACGGCCTTAAGAATGTACAAGCGGAGGAGATGGTGGAATTTTCATCCGGTCTTAAAGTAGGGATGCTTATTATACGGTTTAATCGCGTAATTAAAGGGTGCTGATAATTTTAGGGAATGTCCCTTAATTTGGAACCTGACAACGTAGGTGTTGTAGTGTTCGGTAATGACAAATTGATTAAGGAGGGTGATATTGTGAAGAGAACTGGTGCTATTGTCGATGTACCAGTCGGCGCCGAGCTCTTAGGACGTGTCGTTGATGCTTTAGGTTTGATTTTAATATTAATAGTTAATTTTTAGTAACGACATTGTAGGTAATCCTATTGATGGTAAGGGGCCATTGAATGCAAAAACTCGTTTCCGTGTTGGAGTAAAGGCGCCCGGTATTATTCCCAGAGTTTCCGTCAAAGAACCTATGCAAACCGGTATTAAAGCTGTAGACTCGCTTGTACCAATTGGTCGTGGACAGCGAGAACTTATTATTGGAGATCGTCAAACTGGGTATGGTTATTACCTACATTTACACATTTGCGACCGTTCAACTATTATTTCACAGTAAAACCGCTTTGGCCATTGATACAATCATCAACCAAAAGCGTTTCAACGAAGGAACAGATGAAAAGAAGAAGTTGTACTGTATCTACGTGGCTATCGGTCAAAAGAGATCTACGGTAGCTCAAATTTTGAAGAGGTTAACAGATTCGGGAGCCGATAAGTACACCATCATTGTATCGGCCACAGCTTCCGATGCTGCTCCTTTGCAATATCTCGCTCCCTACTCCGGCTGCGCCATGGGAGAATACTTCAGAGATAATGGCAAGCACGCCCTGATTATCTACGACGATTTATCCAAACAAGCTGTGGCTTACCGTCAAATGTCCTTGTTGCTTCGTCGTCCACCCGGTCGTGAAGCCTACCCGGGTGATGTCTTCTATCTTCACTCGCGTCTACTTGAACGTGCCGCTAAAATGAGCGATGCTAATGGAGGTGGCTCATTAACTGCTCTTCCAGTAATTGAAACCCAAGCCGGAGACGTATCCGCTTACATTCCAACCAACGTCATTTCCATTACAGACGGTCAAATCTTTTTGGAAACTGAATTGTTTTACAAAGGTATCCGACCTGCTATCAACGTCGGTTTGTCTGTATCGCGAGTAGGATCAGCTGCCCAAACTAAAGCCATGAAGCAGGTAAATTCGCTTTCAAATCAAAATTATTTTTCTTCCAACTTTTCCATTCTTAAAGGTTGCCGGTTCCATGAAATTGGAGTTGGCTCAATACCGTGAAGTAGCAGCTTTCGCCCAGTTCGGTTCAGATTTAGATGCCGCAACTCAGCAGTTGTTAAACAGAGGTGTTCGTCTAACAGAATTGCTCAAACAGGGCCAATATGTACCAATGGCCATCGAAGAACAAGTTGCCATTATTTATTGTGGTGTCAGGGGTCATCTTGACAAACTGGACCCATCCAAAATTACGAGCTTTGAAAAGGAATTCTCTCAACACATTAAGTAAGCTTCCCAAATATATTAGAACTCTCTCTGTACGTTTGTCGTAGATCGAGTCACCAAGATGTTCTACAAACCATCGCAAAAGAGGGCCACATTTCTGAGTCCACCGATGGTAAATTAAAGAAAATTGTTGTCGATTTCTTGGCGGGATATTCCGGTTAATTTCAAGGTTGTTAATTATATAATTTAAAAAAATTAAAAGTGCTTATTGCTAGTCCAGTTTTTTGACATGATTCTTACTTGTTACAGTTTGTATTGTGGCTGTGGCTAAAAATAAGCCCATGAAATTAGCTTAGATCATTGTGGCAGTCATCATTACTGTAATTAGAAAACATTTCGTAAATAAAGAAGAGTAATAACCCTTTTTTTTAATTGTACTGTTATCTGTATTATGTTTATTGCCTATATTACCTATTTCAATATAAATGTCACTTTATTTGATGTGTTTTTATTTTATTAAGACCTATTAATTAACAAGTCACAATCATTTTTCAGACATACTTTTGAAACTCGATTAAATCTTCAGAAATAGGGTCATAATTTGGGGGGGAAGTAATTGGTGGGGCGAAATTTTTGAAAATCATCTCCAAAATGTTTATTATTTCTACTTTTAAGAATCCTTAGTTTTTATAGTTGGTATTCTGCTAGGACATAAACCTAATGTTTACACTGCCCCCTATCCTTCCATAACAATGCAACATTGTTATTATACCACAATTTTGAGAACGGCCGCCATCTTGAATTTTTTTTAATTCGCGAAAATCTGGTCTTGTAAGACGGCTGAAACAAATCAGCCGAAAGGTGGTGTAGCAAGTTGCATTGGACTCGTTTCTTTCAGCCATTTTACAATAGGGCAGATTTTCAGAATCTCATTTGTATTGGGGTAGTTAATTTCATATGTAGGGGGTTGAGTGATAGAGCAGACGGAATAACACGGTTTATTCCAGTCTGAACTTCGCCCCATTGAATCGCCCATCATGTAATGTAATGTATAATATCTGCATTGAATTAGTTATAAATTCAATGATATCTGTTCTTTGTATAATGTGTGCCCAATAAATGTCATTATTATTATTATTAAACTTTATGCTGAAACATGAGAAACTAGCTTTCTTCCAACAAAAGATCAATGCAGTAAGCATCTAACTTGTTATATTTGTGTTCAACGCAAAACTTCATTAGAAAAAGTTTTAGTGCCTTGGAAGAGCCATGCTACATTTTATACAGAACTTTAGAATTCCACCAAAAATACCAAATACATTCTGAACGATAAAGGGTAAATAAATCCGTTGTAGGTAGATTGTATTCTTTTAACCTGAAACACCATTACAGAAACTTAGATCAACCAAAGATCATACTAAGAAGTGTATCATTCAATAAATACCATATTTTAAACAATTAAGATTAAGGGACTATACGGAAACTCTACTGAGAACTAATAAATTTTTGTTTTTTTATCTTTTTTCATTTAAAATAAGTATTAGAAATGCTCTTTATAACTACAGCTACGTATTTATAGCGAGTTTAGATTATGAAATAAATTTCGAAATCGATACGCTTTAGAAAATGTTTCTACTATAAGCACTTCATTACAAACAACTTATTCCTTTAGCATTTGAAATACGAAAATTTTTTTGAGTGTAGGGTAGGGAAGTTTATACAGGGTGATTCCTATAGTACCTGCCACCGTTTGGGAGCGTGTAAGTGGTGCGTAGGGGAGTATTTTGATATAGGACACTTGGGGTCGGAAATCTAAAATAAGGGTGCCAGAGCCAAATTTACCTTCTGGAATTTCGCGCCTGTAGGTAGGCAACCCAACCGGCCGGCGGTGCACACGGAGCGATCTCAGGCGGCGATGTGTGGCTGACACTTGATCAGAATTTTGTTTAAACCCACGAAATCCCGTCTGCAAAGACGCGTATCAAGTGAATAAACACTATGGCAATAGTATAATAATAGTTGGCTAGATGTAGGAAGTGCATTGAGAACAACGGTGGCCACGTTGAACGCTTGTAAACGTTGTTGCTTTTGACTGTCGTTTCCCTCCTTCCCTCCCATGTCGCTTCCTCGCGCTAACTCGCTCTGCATCGCTCCGCGCGAAACGTCGGTCGGTTGGGTTGCCTACATACAGGCGTGAAATTCCAGAAGATAATTTGGTTCTGGCGCCCTTATTTTAGATTTCCGACCCCAAGTGTCCTATATCAAATACTCCCCTAGGCACCCCCTATACGCTCCCAAACGGTGGCAGGTACTATAGGAATCACCCTGTATATTAAAACCTCGAAAGCGTTATAGCAGCAAAGCTGTCATCATCAGCGAACAACTGATTCCTGCGATTCATTTGATTTTTTAGATCTTAAAATTCATTTTCCTCGTGTTTAATTCTACTACTTAAAGTGATCAACAAGATAAATTAAATTATTTAAAATTATTATCAAGATAATGAATATGATTTGATTTTAACTTGTAAATAATATTAATCCTCCCATTTATACTTAAATTGAAATACATAGTTTGTTTAAACTTTATCATTAAGATAATTTTCATTAGGCCAAATTATGAAAGATACAAAATAGGTATTCATTTTCAGTATCTTGTTGAAAAATCATTTCTATTTTTTTTATCTTGTTAATTTGAAATAGTAGAATTAAAATGATCATTAAGATAATAGAAGCTGTGATAAAATTGTATTTTAAATAATTCTTGGATATTAACATAAAAGCCGGATTTTATCTAGCACCATCTACATTTACGCAATCAAACTACTCCATATTCACGGTGATGAAGGAATTGGTTGTCCACGCTAATTACGTGTGATTTTCAGTTTCTGATAAATTCCTCGTACAGATAACTTTACATAAGGAAATTGTTAACGGTCGTCAAAACATGTCTAGCATTTAAACAAATGGTAGTAAATATGCAAATTGATGAATACGTTAAATTGCCTAATTCAATGTTGCATTGGGATAATATGTTAATTTCTATATTCTAACCAATTAAAATTAATTATGATGCCTTGTAGATATTTCTACTGGTTAGTAAAAATCTGGTATCTGCAAAGTTTGCACTACCCCTACTTTTTAACATGCGTTAATGTACCATTTGCAGGCTTATTACGGCGAAACCTGTTTTAAATCTCAAATTATTATTAATATTCAATTTGTCAGTAGCAAATGCGCACGTAAAGTGCCCATTGAAGATAAAAGAAAGGTTATATTTACGCTTTATAAACGTGCCAATTGTTATTTTATACAACCATAAAGTAAAGTAGGTGAGGGGATTGGTTTATTTTTATTTATTGCTACTAAAACGGCAATAAATGGAAATACAATCGAAAGCCCAGGCAATCGATTGATAAATTACACAAAAATTTCTGTTAGTCATTTACCTGCCGCTAAATTAATCAAAATCACGTATCGGTCATTAATTTTGCTTTTTCCGCCGTCGAGGAAAAGTCGTTTTTCCCTTGCGGTAATTGATAGTTGCAAGCGGACAATTTCGTCACTGGAAATAATTCAGAATAGCAATGCAATCAAGAAACCAAATAAGGGAAATTAAATGTACGACTACGAAGGTAAGGACACACGGCTCCTGGAGTTTTAAACACAAATTAAATTACTACTTTGCTGTTCTGATTAAAGAGGATTTGGAAGGGCTTGCAAATGGAATTTTCCCGTGGCGGCTTTTTCTTCGGTTCTTAAATTCAATAAAATCTGTAATTCATTTCACCTTTAGACGCTGAAACCTATCCCGACTGTGAAATACGCTTTTGGAATAAAACCAAATTGTTAATAGGTGTGATGAAAAACTGTTTTAGGCGGGTGGAGCTTGGTTTCAAGGTCGATAGGTTAGATTAAGATTCAGGTAATTTAAATTTTTAACGAAACTTCACATATGAACATGCTAACTTTATTTCATAGCGTGTATGAGAAACCTTATAACCCAATTTTTTCGAATGAACCCCTCCCCTAAAACTCAGCAAAGTAAATGTTTTAACAAAAATCCAAAAACTGGTCAATTTCTATATTGAGGGTGGTAAATTTTTATGCAAAAATAATTTCTGCAACTTTAATCCTGTGCTAGGGTTTGCAACCGGCCTACAAAAGCATACAATATGGCAGAACGAGAAATGTATTGCGAAAACATCGCAGAAGAAGAACACTAATATTCAATTAACTGCGTTAATTAAAAAACCTCTCTTTTTAGTGAAAATTCTATTTGCACATGCGCAATCACTTGGACGATTTTGTGTTCGTTTTGTTCTGAAATATGTATTGCAATAATTTTTTTTAATTTTCAAAAACTAATTTTGATTTGATATTTTCATGATATAGAAGTCCCAAATCCCAAATTTCTTCAAAATCAGAATCTACTTTGGGCACAAAAGGCACACTTTGAAACTTCGATAAAGTCGCAAGTTATGGTTCCTGAGAAAATATTAACGAAGAAAACGCAAATGTTGGCACGTTTGGAAAGAACACATTTTGGGCCTACGGTTTATTTCGAAAAATTCTTGCTTTGGACCTCATCCCACGAAGTCGTCTTCTTAAATCTTCTAGAAAATATAAAGCGCGTATGTTTTAGTTGTACAGTTTCTGTGTAGTAGGTGTGTGCTGTGATTCTGTTTGGTGATATCAAGTGATTCATTTATCTTGAGACGATTTAATAATTGATGGAATCATCTTTTTTGGAAAAAAGTTTCATACAAAGGTTGTACAGTTCTGAGGGGGCTAATCGGTGGTTCCCTGTTGTGATGAATTCGTTTAAATTTTCTTGTTTACCTTACCGAATCATTTTGGTGTATTTACTTATCCTGTTCTTATTTATCGTCTTTAACCTTTCCATAGTTTTTAAACTATTGACATTTTTAAAATTCGAATTTCTTCCAATTTGCCTTTTTTAAATAATGTTAATAATCCACGTCCAGTGACTGCGCAACTGAAAACAAAAAATCAAAACTTCCGCCAAAATTAACGGAAATAAAACGGCATATGATCGTCAAGAAACAAACCTGTCTAGTGGACCTACGTTGAGTTGTGAAACGAGTTACCTACTCGAGGAAGTGTAGGGATCAACTAACAAATAAGATCAAGAAATGGGGAGGGTGAAATTTAATTAAAAACGTTAATAACAAAAACAATAAAATCCAAATTCAAATCAGGGTTGCCCTCTCCTAATCACACCAGAATATCTCTAGCGACTTCATTGATTACAGGGAAGGAAAAAGAACTACTGAAAACCTTCCAAGAAATAGACTCACTTACTTTCTTACTAATTTACATTTTAAAATTTCACATTATAATAAGACTGTTATGTAACGGTACGAAGAATACACATAATATACCATTTTTGTTTATGGTTGCGAGTTCAAGCGCCTGCATTAAGACTCATCATAACAATATAGGGGTATGTTTAGGGTTTTAGTTCGTGATTCGTCTCCTTATACTCGTATAATACAGGGGTATAATATTTGCATACAAACTAGCGTTTTGAGACCCATCACATAACAGTATTCCAGTATATAAATATCCAGAAGTTCAGAAATAAGCATATATGGCATTTAGGCACAATCAGATGGTGGAAAAATATCACTGCAAACAAATCCAACAAATATATTACGTCCCCACATAAAGCAAACAATACTCCCGACTCATCGCACAAGTCGATAACAGAAGTCGTAATTGAATTTTGAAGTCCTTTCCTCTCTCTCTCTCTCTCTCTCTCTCTCTCTCTCTCCTAGCATCAATCAACTTTTTTCCAAAGAATTAACTACACAAATTTTTATTTAACACCTAAGATAATCCTAGGGCACGAATAGAAAAATCCGACATGAAAACTCTTATCTGGGACGCACTTTGAGTTCGATTAAACACATATCAGCGAAAGAACACGTGCGTTAATTAAACTTCCCTTAACAATAAAAAAACTTCTTATCGCAACGAGTAGATATCACCTGTTCTTTGACTAGATGTGCCTACTACTAGCACCTGATCTAAATTGAATAATTTACAAAAGCGAAAAAATTAAACCGAAATAAATTACCCATTTCTAAAGGGAAAAATAAATATTGAAATAGAAATTCAAGTAAAATAAACCAATTTTGTGTTTATTCGTAAATAACCCACCAGATTTGTACTTTTGAAATAATAATACAGGGTACTCCATTATTATTCCTGGTGCTAAGGCCAAAATAACGCCTGCGCGACACTATATTTTTCTCGTTTGAAATTTTGATTAACTGTTCCGTGACAAATTTGGAATGTCAAAGATTTAAAATTTCAATGATTCGTTTATAAATTTGGAATTTTTTAATGTATCCATAGTAATGTGTTCTGTGTTGGTTGTTGTTGAGTTTATTTTACATATCGGAGATTCATTACCACCGACGCTGTGATCGTCTTGACATCATTTTGTAGTTTCTCTGATTGAAACAGAGATCTTTCATATTAAACTCTCGAGCATAAGGTTTAGCAAATTTTTGCAAATTTATTTGTAAAAAGGTAGCTTTTAATCTTAGTTTGGCCGGCTGGCTGGATAGCAGCAAATGCGGACCCGCAGAAGAACGCTTGTAGAAAGCCGAGGACTGTACCTATACCTACCGGGTCGTGTAATTAACAACTTTGGGGATGGGACTACATGATGTGGGGTCGGCGACATCTGGGCGCCATCCCCGAGCGTGTTATACTAACGTGGCGATTTTTCAGTTTTTCCTATCTTCTTCTACAGTTTTTTTACGTAGTCGCTTTTCTGGGGAAAAAGTAGTGTGGGAGCTCCACTAAGTAAGTTAAACTTCTCGGACAATAATACTTCGTGATTTTGATCGGCACTTAATCTACACTTATAATTACTTAAATAAAGCAAATAATATTGGTACATTCAACCAAATTGACGATCGACGATTGGTCTGGCGCTTAGAAAAAAAAAGAAGCAAAGCATAATTTAAAAAGTTCGGTATGTCACGAAATTACCAATGTTGTCAATTAATTGCTTTTTCATAAAGAATCCGGTGATGGTGATGATTGTACAAAACCGTCGCAGAAATTTAAGTGGCGCCAAGCGAATCCATGTCAACAATGTTCTAATAGGTGGGAGAATTGTCTTGAGTTCACAAAACGGTTTACCTTTCTCATCCATAAAACACCTGGGTTGTCACCGCGGCCGCGATTTAAATGGAGTTCCTCGCATTAGTCATCAAAGAATGACTACAAAAGGCGTAATATGTTTCCTGTTGTGCATTTCCTGAAAGCATTTCCGGTTTTATTTAATAGGTTGCGGCATTATAATGTATTAAGTACACAAGATTCCGGTGTAACTGGAACTATAATTATGTAGTAAGCGAATATTTCATTCATCTGCTCCCCCCATTCAGCGTAGTAGTAAAGGTTTGTTTTTCATTTAAAAGAGCGTGATACCTGTTCACTCACTATACGTTTATTAACCATATTTGCTAGCACTATTGAAGTTACACTACGACTGAAAATTGCCCAACAACTGTTCGTACTGTAACGGTTTTTTTTTCTGAGATTGGAGTAACTGCATCTCATTTTATTGGGCTTACAGTAAAACCATAAATGGTTACTGTATAAAGAGAATTTTATTACTTATTTTGTCGACATTCTACAGGATGAGAATGAATTTCCTGTAGATTATTAATATTGATTGTTACTCATTGTTTTAATATTTTTTTTATTACACAATCTCCGGTTTGTACACTCAAAAAGCGTGCGAAATCAGGCCTTCAAAACACAAGTGCTTTAAAGGTTACTAAGTCATGTTAATTAAAATAGGACATGGAAACTGTCATCTGGGGCTGAAATAAAAAACCTTCCTTTGTTTGAAGCTTTCACAAATGCGTGTAATTTAGGGAATGCTGCCAAATCAGTTCCATTTCTTACTCACAGGATTGTTTGAATGCACCAAAGGATAAAAGATTTGAATATCTTTGACATTTCCTTCATAATGTATGTCCGCATTATCGATGCACTTGCTTCCTATTCATCCACGTCCACGAAAATAACTCTTCGTATTCTTTTTAATAGGCATTACTGGATTTGGATTTTGTACCTACCCACTTTTCTTCTGCTTTTGCAACAAGCCATTTAATGGACGGTGTATTATCTTTTCCAACCGAAATCGTTTTATTGACAAAGACTGTGATTTTTATTAATTAGCAAACGTCAAGTCGTGGAATCACGAATAAACAGCCTACTTAATTAGATATGTATTCGAGTATAACGTCAATATGATTTCATTTCATTTCCCTTGCCCATGTTTATATTAGGTATATTGCAGTATAATAAAAAAATAGTATAAAAAACACGTGTATAATTGTTCTTTAAAGCACTTGCGACGTTTAAAGGCACTCCGCTACGGAACGTGCCATGAAACTCGTTGCGCGTGCTCGTGTCTCTTAATATACTATTTAAATGTTCACAAAGCCGCATATATCTAGATCTAGATTTGAAAGATCTGCTGGATCTGTGTTAAGAAATTTGAAGAAAATTGGAAACAAATGTAAAAATTGGAAAAAAAACCCGACAAATCTGTCGATCTCAACAAACTGAAGAGTTGGACGAACTCGAAAAACCGAAAGAATCGGAGAGATTAAAGAAGCGGATGAAATTAAGGGATGAAAAAAGTTCCAACTAATCTGAAGCATCCGGAAAAAGTGAAAAATCTTAATGATTTAGAGAATTTGTGGATTCTCAGAATCTGAAGAATTTTTTTTTAATTCAAGGACGTTAAAATGGATAATAAAAAGAATCTCCAGAATCTGACAGATGAGTCGAATCTGAGGAATGTGGGTAAATTACAAAAATCGGAAGAATTTCGAAAGTTAAAATTATAAACTGAAACGAATGGTAGATTTTGCCAAATCTCAAGAATATAATCTTAAGGTTTCGAAGACGCAAAGAATTTGGAATTGACAAACAATGGGGAAAAACCTCGGGAAAAACAAATAAGAGTGTTTGTTTCAGTTAGATTTCATTTAGGTAGTGTTGGGTAAAGTTAGGGCTTACTTTTAGACTTGGCACGTGTGTTTAAGAACCCAGTAAATTTAGAGTCTTGTTGTAATTTTGAGTCAGCGGAGTATGTTATTTAAAAGTTGCGTTCAAAAAAATTGTGAAGTGGCACTTGGTGAGTGCCATCAGAAGTGACTATTTCCTAAAGCCATTTTTATTCTGAATTCAATAATCAGCACTTTATGGTTTACTTTTTTGATGAAGTGCCCCATGTAATTTTGCTTTGAGTGGGTAATATGCACAGGTTGGTATTTTATTTCACCGTAAGGAAACTTAAAGGAAACCAACTATGTAAAATAACAATAGCGGGTAAAAAATGCAATTTTATTTCAGATATAAATAGAGTAAATAGAATAAGATAATAAATACTGTTTTACGTGTGTATATTCGGAATGCATATTTTGAATGAATATTCTAAACTCGCGCCTGAAGGTTCAAAGGTTCAAGCGGTCAGTACAGTTAAGTCGCCACCCGTAATTTAGGCCAGGATGTGTTTGATTCATGTTAAAAAAATGGGAGTTCAACCGTGAGCGAAGTCAAGTCAACCACCTGTAGATTACCGTAGGGTGAATGTTATTTGTGTTAGAATTCGTGTCGAACCGCGAGAGAAAACTTGCAGAAACGGTCAGTGGGGTGGATTTGAACTTGTGTTATTGGAATTCACGTCGAGCCGCCAGCGCCCTTAAGTCAACCACCTGTAATGTATCGCAGGGTTTTAATAATCGAAAGTATATTATTGGTAGAAAATCAAAAATCAAAGGTGCCATTCATTATACGAGACCTAGGATTTTGTATTGGCTGCACTGTCCATTTGGATCAGCCTAGCGAATAATCCGAGGAATAATCAGTACTTTAAGTTTGGAAGATCGAGGTGATATCGCGATTATTATATTGGTGTATACTTAAGGTAACCATTTTTGTTGTATTCAATGCTTAATAGGCCGATTCCTTTAGGGGTGTTGGAAATTTAGATTTTGTCAATTAAAATAATGCGGGTGCGCTCTTAAATAATGATGATAAAAAAAGCGAATTTCATACATTTTCACTGACGGAATGTTAGATTTTTGCCTCTAAAATGTATCCACGGCTAGCTCATCCTTACTAAAATTCCCTCGATCCAATTTCCTTAATAAAATTGACTTAGGTATTGGTTTCTTAATCTGAAAATTCAAAAATGGTATCTTCCGCCTTCAATCACCTTGATGGCAAAGCAATACACAAAAATCAAAATATTGATATTTTAGGAAATTTAAATCAATGTCGACCTTCTTTGTCAGTCATTCAAGAAATAAATTTCACGTTCATTGCAATATCCAGTATTTTGTACGTGGCCACGTTCTATTTTACTATGTTAATTGAAAACCTCAAATTTATTGATAATGTTGTGTAAACAAAGTCGACGTGCCATCGGTCTAAACACCCAACAATAATGACGAGAAATCCTGTATGAAAATATTTCAATTGTCAAAGTGTAAATCTGGGGGATTATTTACGAATAAGCACAAAGTTGGTCTATTTTACTTGAATTTGTGCCTCAGTGTTCTTTTTCTCTTTAGAATTGTTTGTCATTGCGTATTATTTTCTCGTTTACCGATTTTGTAAATTGTTTATTTAGATTTATGTATTTAATTGCAAAACGTGAAATTGCGTGTTAAAATGTAGGAACATCTGGTCGTTTGTGACACGCAGTTTTTATCGGACGAAATTTAATTAACGCACGTGTTCTTATCGCTGTTAGAAGAAATAACGGAGATGCAGACGTTACGATGTACACGGTAGTTCGGCGTAAGTGGGGACGCATTCCTTCAAAGCTGCCGTTATCAAGTATAATTGTCTACTTTATTTGAAAGTCCTGGTAAAGGAGAATTTTAAAATCGGTAAAATGCGATTTTTCAAAATATTGCAAAGACCGTTTCTAGAATGTCCATAGTGACCCTTCTTACTCAGATACAGTGTATTGCTGAATAGAATTGGTCATAGTAAACTATTTTGAGACCCTAAGTGATATCTCGGTACTGTTGTAATGTAAGCGATTGATCCAATCTTTGCATTTAACGTATATGCAATTTCATTGAAATTTAAAAAAAAAACATTTCTCTCGAGGGTTTCGATTTCAACTGACTATATGTAAAACAGTCCCACGACGAATATAAAAAAATCGAAGCTTACTGAAAAAAGTAGGTACGGCTCTGTTGAGATTAATGCTCTGGCAGCGAGTGTTTTATGAGAGCGCATGTGAAGTGTAAAACTATCTTGATCTATTGGTAATTACATCAGAGAAAGTTTTCAGTACATATGGATCCTGAAGCGCTCGAATTTCTCAACACATAACTTTAACGTCGCGGCGTGACTTGAAATCTTTAAGACCGTGATCTGCATTTTCATATTACAGATCTCGGTCTTATACACTTTTTGTTGGGATTTCTCCATACGAGAATTTACAAAAGCTATTGAAAATGTACCATATATATCCTCTTATCGTTGCCGGTATATTAGGGATTTGGACAAAAAGAAGCAAATACAAAGAACCACGGCCTCGGATTCCATTCGTATTCTTTACCGGTGGTTTATAAATTGCAAGTTCGCCTTTCTTATTACGTCCTCGAGGGATGTCGAGTTAGTCATGCATTTTGGCTTTGGGGTCTATACATACAACTTTGCACGAAATGTTATACCTAGTAAACAATCAAATGGGAAACGTGTGTGAAATAAAACAATAAATTCCTAAATCAAATTACGTGTGAGATGTTTATAACTACATTCTCTTCTGAGTTACGTAATTTTTAGAAAGAAGTTTGTAAATACACTCTGCAGGTTTATCTATTTAAATATTTACGAATTTTCTTGATTACTATGTACCTACGCCAAAGGAAAACTCATTTGATTGAAAGCTATATAAGAAAGTTGTAATTTTGCGCATCGCTGAAAATTAATCTTCTCCGACGCTGGAATTTTAGCTTATCAACTGTAATCCCTATGAATGGGTCCTATTCCATTCGAGTTTTTTGTCACATTTTTAAAGTATGGAGTTAGCAATAACCAGCCAACAATAAATATGCATATGAATGGGCAAATTCTACTTACGGGTGTTGGACACTAATTATATCAAATGTTGCGAATGGTATTAATTCTATACACCCTTAAATATTACCAATAAAGTTTGTACACGTATGATTCATTTTTGGACTTTAGACTTTAGATATGAGTGTAAGCACAGAAACACATTTTTTCTACTAAATCAGACGTTTTATCACCCTAACTTTCGGTTAATGTTTTTTCCAACTGCGGGCACTTATACTAATTTCGGAATTACGTATTCCAACAATCAAGTTTAATCCCCTTTTGGTCATGGCGACCTAGCTGAATTTTTGTTGTAGCGAAAAATAGCCCAGCGCGGTTAATTAATCTGTCCTTGACCGAATACAGATTCCAATATATGCGATGAAAACCCATGGTTGTACAATAATTCCCATTAGGGTGTAATAAATCCCTTAATCCCCGTTAATTGATTCTACTGTTAAGCTCACGTTCAATTTAATAGTTCGCACTCGACTTTTCAAAGCTGGAGTTTTCTATTATGCCTGAAATACACCGATAATTCCGCACAAATTTCCTTGGCGACGAAAACTATTTATTAGTCATTCCCGACCCTAATTAATATTTTATTTTCAAATGTACGGTTAAACTTTCCGTAGTTCTAACGCGAAATAATAAGCATTTTAAGTTTGAGATTATCAGGTCGCAGTGGTGATCCAACGCGAATTGATTAATTTCAATTTTCTCTAAGGATCACGCACTGGTCTCGCTGCGTGCTTAACTACGAATTTATTAAATGTCTTCACAAAACTAATCCTGTATTTCTTATTAGTTAAAGATCGTCTACAAAATGTCTTCTTATTAACGCAGACGGCAGCTTTTATTCGTTAATTCGTTTGCTTCCCGCCCTACGAATTAAAAAAGAGCCATAACCATAACAATCAATCATTCCCGTATACGGTCAACATAATCTGCTACGTTGCAGTTTCCACGATGTTGAAATGACCGTATGTCGATTTCGCAGTTCATAATCATTAGTTAAATTTGTTCGTCTTTTAAAATTACTCCACGTATCCAGTAGATGTGGAACAGTTATCATAACTAACTAAAGTTTATACAGTGCCTTTCAGTCAAATGGAATAAATTCAATAATACATAAATGCGCGTATTATAAAGAAATGCTTGCAGCCACCAATTGGTATATACTGTTTTTTGGCCGAGGCATAGAAGAAAAAAATAAAAAATATTGGTCTGCTGTTGGTTTAAATGTGACGCTGCAGCAAAATTTGCGTTGGTTTCGTTTCGATTTTTCCACGCGACAGTATAAATAGCGAAGCACAAAGAAAAAGAGCAGACCAGCAGCAACTGTGAAAGCGTAAATGCATCAAAATTATATACAATGGGAAAATTCCCTTACCAAAAAATTTCAAATAGGAAAAAGGGAACCTAATGAGTCTTTACTAATCTACTGGACAAAATTCTCGATCATCAATATCCTTAAACCAATCGGTACAACAATGTAAAACCTTATTTACATGGCACTGAAACTACTCTTCGTATCGGTCAACCTTGGACTCCTGGATCACCTACAACAAACAATGAAAAGAGAACGGTAGATTCGGAATTCGGACAAGTAACGAGAAGGTCACGTTGATTTCGCAGTTCTACATGCTTTTTTACTCCGGAAAACCGAATCAGTTTATTTATACGCTCGATACTTCTGATATTGCTCGTTCTACGTAATAATTTTCGTATTCGCGCGAATCGACGCTTATTTAGTAACATACAATTATATGAGTTCACTTCCCATTGAGCACCCTATGCGTTTATTAGTGCTTTCGATGACTGGCCACACACGCGATTTTTTTCTAATTTTTCGACTGCTGGTCGACTTTAATTTATCTAATTCGACACGTTTTATGTACTGTAACGAAGAACCCATTTTCCGCTGTGAGATCTACGATATTCGACAACCACCTCCTACATGAACGCACTATATCGAAACGTGATATAAATTTGGGCGCTTCGTTACTAAGACACCGTAGCTTCCAGATTTATTTGTTTCGTCTAGGAGTGAGAAATAGAAGGTGAAAGTAATATTTTAATTTGTAGAGCCTGGAACCGCTGAAAAGGAAAACAAGCTGCCGAACGTAATTGTGAAGCTTCTAATTGTTTGTGCAGTTTATTTCATTATCACAGACCTTTTGCGATTGACCGGAAATTACAGGTAACAATGGACATTATTGGGCTATCGAATTTGGAATTTTAATCCGGTAATGAGTTCATTTCTCGTAGCTTCCGCTAATTAATTTATGCTTGGTTGTTTCCGCTCCCGCTAGGGAAATTGATGTGTGTCCGTAAGAGCCATTTTTCTCTAAATGCGGACCGCTCCTACCACAGACCCTTGACCAGGAGCAAGGGTTGAAACCTCTCCAACGCTATACCTTTTGATACACGAGTGCGATTTTCAATTCTTTGGGCGACTCGCATAAGCAAACCATTGACTTAAAAAATATAATGTGTTCCGTTTACTTTGGGCGAACGTAACCAAATCGCATTAAGATAATAAGCACAGTAAGCTCAGGCAAAGCAAAGTAGAGATTCTTGTACACTGGCAAAAATAAACAAAAAGGGAAATGTAGTAAAAGTAAACCGGATAGGAAAGGAGAGAATACTTACCAAAAAGGGTTAACAAGGCTGAGTAAGAGATCCTTGTTCTCGTCTTGATAAGCTAAAGAAATAAAATACTTGATAGGAATTTGAGTGGCAACCTTGTGTGGGCTCAAAAGGGCGCGTTCAGCCTCTTCTGTAACAGAAAACAACACACCACACAAAAAAAAATGGTAGTGAATAGCGCGGCACATAAAATAGTGCGTAGCAATTCTAACGTTTGACACTGAGGCAGTCGTTTACTAAACCGTAATGAATACTCAATAAGAATCAATAATTCAAATAACTACACTAGCAAAAGCAAAATTTTGATCGACGCGGATTATCGTTACAAAATGAAGTGGGCGATCCATTTATTTATCCTTACAAAATCGGTATAAAATCATAGATGTGACGTTAAATTGAAGAAAACTACTTTACGATACGAGAAAATTCAAAATTCGGCAGTTTTCACTCAGGAATGCTTATCCACGTAGACAATCAGGTAAGTAATTATGATGAAAAGAGTAAGCCTAAAAAATGATTATTCAAACCCAAGGGTAATGCGTAATTTTTGGTACATTCCGAAAACGGCCTTAGAACTTGTAGAATATATCTGCAAATGCGTCAGCGAAGTGTCGAAAGGAAAATAACAAGAGAAAAACTTCAGTAAACTTGTACAGCCACAATAAAAATCCCAAAAAGGCAGACGAAAATTGTCGGGTAACAACTATGGCGTGTACATTCTTACAAGTAACGGTTGAATGTCGTTTTGTACAAAGAAGTGCGTGCGCCGAGATGAATTAAAGAAAACTCTGCACGACCTCGGACGGCAAAACAAAGAACTATTGCAATAAGTAATAAGAAATCTATAACAGCGACAATAACGAAACCACTCTGTATCTCTGATAATACTCAGTCCTCACAACCGCGCAACCCTAAATGCCCGTAAAATCGTTCAAAACTATACCCATGCGTCCTAATGACTAATTAAAAATTAACTCTACCTTCAATAGTGTGCAAGATATTCAACAAACCATTATGCATTCAAAGATTCCAAAGATGGCACAAATTCAAGAGTTGATAAGGATTAAATTTTCTCTCTTCTTTATGCTTTAGCAATAACTATAAATGGGTTTCATACCAAAGACAAACCACTTTCAATTTGAACATTTAGCACTTTTTTGTCTAGACACTACTAATTTGTCGTCTTGTTTCAGGCAGTACATACGAAAAGAGAAATGGTATGAAGGAGCCAGATCACTTCGGTGAAACGGTAAGTCAATCTCCTCTTCAAAAAGCTCTACCTAATTGGATTTTATTGTGAACATTCCCAAAGGGCGTTAGTAAAGAATTGAAATTTAAATTGTTTCAACTACTATGCGTTTTCGAGAGGTTTGTTTTACTCTCGATGCACTCGACGACACGAATAGTTTTAATTCGGTCGAACCAGATGGGGTATATTTACGAAAGAACCGAACCTTTGATTTGTTCGATTGTAAAGTGGTTATAGGCGGGACGTGAACGCAATTTTAAGTTAAATCAACTCTCAATTGTATATAATAAAATGGATCAATACCGGCGTCCCCAGTAAATTATTAAACAAGATTAAAACGTGTGCCACAATGTTGAAAACTTTTTCCCTGGGAACTTTTAAATGCAGGCACGCGTTTTTCTGACAATCTCTTTCAATTTTTCCAACGAATGGAAATTAACATTGCTTGAGACATTTTGCTATTCGCTTTCGGCGGTCTTCATGCTAGTTACCGTTCCATTTTTTGCGATCATTAGCTTGTCGCGGGGGTGTGATGATTGAATAATCGAATTTCGGCTACCGCAGAGAAATAGAAAGTGAAATGAAATACATTTCGTCGTTAAATTTAATGACATAATAAAATAGTCGATAAACTGAGATTGGATTGTGTCACCTTTCATAATAATTAACGTACGAACAGAACATTTGTTCCATTTGACCTATTACACAATTTTAAAATGGATAGACATCCATTTAAAACTTGTCAACGTAGAATAAATGATTAAAATGGTTGCTCCACAAACATTTATTAACTACTGCCAATTTTGTTTTAGTTGCGTGAGCCGTGTTGGGTAACTTCAGTGCTAAGTCGTACTACCGAATAGTAAATTATATTTGTTGCTATTTTGTAAATTGTTTGCTGCACGAAGGTTAATAGGCGTGATTTTTTTATAATTATGTAATGGCAAATCTATTTGATGAATAAAAATTAGTAGTGATATTCAAGGATTTGTTTAATTGGTTTCTAAAAATGAAAGAAAAGGGTGATGGTAATAGTTGCGTAAGGAAATCCAAGCTTGCAGTAGGTTATCGTGATTAAATGTTCCCAACGGCATTTTTGCATAAATCAATTTACTATTCTTGTGTATACATCTTTGAAATCTCTTCTTCATTAAGATATTTCAGAAAAACAGAAACTTTGGTACTTTGGAAACCGATTTTTATTTTATTTATTTATTTATTTTTGTTTGAATGGAAACGAAATATTTTAAATTGTGTAACAGAGAAAACAATCACTATAACAAATAAATTTCGCCCAACTGTTTTTCGTTCGGGAGAGTGTCCAGGATACATGCGCTATTTCCGCGTTTGACAGCCAAGGATATATTTTTGAATAAAAATTGCTTAGCGCGTTTGTCGCCGGAATTTTTTTAAGTAACGGTATTGGTGGTGTTGGACTTTTCGAAGGCATTTGATACGATCAATCATTGTTTGCTTCAATCTATGTTATAGTATATTTATATTGGTCTTTGCCCTACGGCTGTAAGCTTAATTGCTTTGTAATAGGACACAAATAGTTTCCGTATGCGGTCATATTTCACAATCGTTACTTGTGAAAAGCGGTGTTCCACAGAGGTCTATATTGCGTCCCATATTATTCACCATATACATATTATCAACATTCCCTAGTGTTCTTCAATCTCGTTTGTCTCATTTTTACGGCGATGACACTCACATATATCACTCTTTTTTACCCAATGAGGTGAGGTAAGCGTGCGTGACAATGAGCGATGAGTCGGAGCGCATATCAGAAGTGTCGGCCGTCCTATTGAACCCTGATAAATCGAAAATGGTACTTTTCGGTGGTCGACAAAATAGGTTTAAAGTTATGAATAGAATAAATATAACGATAAATAATAGGCCGTTGACGTTGTAGGATATCGTGAATAATTTGTCGCTTTCCCTAAAACATTCAAAACCACTATTCACCAAGATCTGCTCAGGCTACAAACAAATCCAGGTTAAGTAAGTGCTCCATTTCTAAATTTCTAAATATTTATACCGGTAAGACTAGTACACCAAATTTGATGCAATTTATATTTATCTCTTTGAATCTTTATTTTTTCTCATACTCTATACTCATTTTATAATGTAATTTTCCTCTTTTTTCATGAATCCGTGAATCGGAATTCAAAATAGCAAGGCTAAGTGCAAGAACAGATGGCATTATTTTATTGTCAATCTGAACTTCGCCTTGCACTAACTTTTTCTTTTGCTCATTTTCTTTCTTTTGTTAAATAAAGGCAATATTATTATTGTTTTTTTGTTTCATTTGGGCATCGACTACTGAGGTCATCAACCAAACATATTATTGTTATTATTATAAGGGGGAAGGGGGCGAGGAGCAGGACTGTGGTTGGTAGAAATTAATTCCTTTCGTTGAGACCTTTCATTAGAGCAGCATGAAGGATAAACCCAGTTTTATCCCACCCCCCTCCCCAACCCTCTGTTTTCATAAGGAGTCCGAAAGAAGGACAGTAGTTGGTAGAAACCAGTTCCTTTTGTTGAGATCTTTAATTAGAATACCATGAAAGATAAAATTAATTTCTACCCCTTCCCCCCTCACTCTGACCACCTACTTATCTCGAAAAGGAGTTGCGCGTAAAAGTTATAGTGTGTGCAAACCAATCCGCTTCGATGAGACCTTTCATTAGAATACCATGAAGGGTAGAACGCATGTTCATCCTCCGCCCCTCCCCCCTTGAGACAGCGAAATTTGATGACCGTCTGGCACACCTTCAAGGTATAGGCTACATATTTCAAAAATTCCAACACTCTAGGACCATTCCCCTGAAAGTAGTTCAAAACCGCAGAAGTGGGTCCGGATGGACAGGCGGATTGACGGACAAAAGGCAAATAGCACATTTCCAAAATGTTTTTTTTGCTAAAAATTAAAAAAAAATGCAGAAATTGTTATCTTTCATGGTACCTATTCTTATTAAAGGTCTGAACCCGCCTTTCTTTCTTACACCACATCAAAATAGGGGGTTATGGGAGGGGACTGATTTTATCTCTCATGGTACTGTATTAAAAGGTCTGAACGGAAGGAATTAATTTCTACCAACCATAGTCTTCCTCCTCGACCCCTTATCGTGATTAGTTTATAATTCCTTATAATTATGTCAACAACGAATTGTTGGAGGAAGGTATTCACAAAGGGTGATTGAGACGTCTGGGAGAAATATATTCATTGGTGACGTCAAAACTTTAAAAGCTAATATCTCGAAAACGGTTTGTCGGAGAGCACTCACAAAGGTAAAATGAATCCTCTGGACGAGACATATCTATCGATGAATCGAAGCAAGCATCTTGAAAACGAAGTGTCGGAAGGGCAAGTGGAACGTCTGGACGAGAAACATCTACTGGACAGTGATGTCAAAACTTTCAGTACAATTATATGCAAAACTTAGTGTCGGAGGAGGATACTATCACAGGAGGAAAAGGTGGTCTAGCTAGAGCTAGGTGAGACAATTTTATTGGCGATGTAAAAACTTAATTGTCTCGAAAATGTTGGAGAAAGACAAAATGCAATTTTGTGTAAGGGCTTGATTCTTCTTGTATTATATACTTAGCGTAGATTTAGGATGTACATATTCCAGGTGGCCTTTAAATGCTTATGTGTAAAGAGCCCCGTCCCCATTAATAATCTACCAAGAATGTACCGGGTGACCCAATAAGACTGTTCCTCGGCCATTTCTCGGAAACCGTTCGTCGTATGATTTAGGGGCAAACAAAATTATTGGGTAAATCGGTTATGAAGAATCGCTGGAAAATATTTTCAAGTTAATAATTTTAAAGTAATCTTAAATTGCATTTTCTTTAAATTTTGCATAATAAACTAAACATTCTTTTTTCATATTTTTAAAGAGAACCAGTTTATCTATCATTTTCGTACAAACAAAAACTGAGTTATTTCAAAAACAAAGATGGCGTGAGGCGTTCAATTGTTTTTGCAATAACTTGCTTTAACTTCTTAACCGTTTGACTGATTGTAACAAATTTGGTATCGTTGAAAAGAGCATTCCTTGGGCAACAAGAATCAACCAATATAGCCAAATATAGTGAATTGAGTTGAATCCTTCTCCGCCAGGGGGCTAGTTTTGACACTATGATGCAAAATCCTAAAAAAATCAAATGGAATGATATGACTTTTTCTTTATGAAAAAGTAGCCAAATAACAC
>NW_022170249.1:32988576-33113731 GCF_008802855.1 Photinus pyralis
GTTGTGTGCGTGGTGGGGGTTGGAAATTTGTCATCCGGGCGGCCACCAAACATTTTTAATCTTATTTATTAGGTCAGTCCGAGTCATTGAGCTCAGTTTATTAAAGAACAAGTGAAGTAATTCTAAGATTTCTTATTTTAATTGTCACCGTCTGTGTGCGGAGTATTATTTATTTATTTATTTATTTTCCCTCTCTTAGTTTTGGGCCCTCAACAGGCATGCGCCCAATTACAGAGTGACCCGCATAATGCTATTTAGAGGTGCCTCTGCAGAAGGTCTTAAGTTGGTCTATACTACCCCGGTATTTACCTTACGAATTAGGAAAACTGCAGGAAAACCTAATTCGGAGTAGCCGGTAGAATGCTCGGAACTGGTCTAAGGTAATTTACATCTCCGGCACAGATGAAAAATTCACCTCAACCCAGGTTCGAACACCCGACCTCCGGATTTATATCCACAAACAAACTCTGTAAGATTCTCTTTCTTTCGGTGATTTAGTTCTAATTGTTGCATGTTAATCAATTGATTGTGTGGCTATTGGAATTCTTTATAGATAGAATTTTTATATCAGATTTTTTTCTATTGGTGCCTAAGATTTATTTCAGGGGTTGATCAAAAGTTGTGTAATAAACCGAGGCCACCGAGTCTCTTAGATTGAAGAAATTTAAGTCAATATTAGGATTTTCTTCTAGCAGATGTTGGATGTGTACGAGGAGAGATGATAAAATTCTAAGTTTCAATTTTGATTTCTGTTGAGCTAGCTAGAGAGGTGTTTTGTGCGTGGCGGAATACATTTGAATGGCACGTTCATAATTTATTTTATAAAACAGCAAACAGATCAGACCGTAAGATTTCAGATTTTATTAAATATTGCAATGGCAAACGGCCACTAAAACCATCCAAAACTACCTGTTCAGCTAGCTTTACAAAAACTAAAACTCCATCACATTTTTTTAAATGAAAATTTTGATTATAAGATTTTCCAAGGCACGTCCGGAATCTGCTAGTCGCTTCCTTTACAATTCCAAAGAATTATTTAACAAACACCTGATATACTCCTGGGTACGAATAGAAAAATGATTTGTCTTAGTCTTTTGTATTTTTTTGTAAGGTGTCCTTAATTATAAAATTAATTGTACCTTTACTTGTAATATATGTCCTGAGAAAGACAGATATCCGCTCATGCAGAGCTACATAGTTGCCGGAGCATTACGGTAGTAGGTGAATCAAATTAGATAAAAAAAGCAACAACAGAACAATAAAGAGTGTTGCAAAGTTTACAATCACCAACACTGACTGTCTTTCACAAAATTAACTCGGTTACGGCTGACGGGCGTACACTCAAAATGTGCCCATCCAAAAGCTTCGCCTAATAAGCCTCGTTTTCCGTCTGTTCCCTCTCCGTTTATTTAAATTTGCGTGATCGATGAACTCACACCTGTGTTTTCGTACGGCGAACAAAACACCTGTTTGTCTACAAACTAATTTATTTTATGCTGCGATAGCGAACTTGCTATCGCAAGACCGGAGATAAACATGAGATAAACTTTTATAACCCAAACTTTACAATTACAAATCAAAATGAACAAATCGATCATTTAAACAAAATTAAACATCAAACAATTCTATGATTCAATAATACAAAATAACATTGACCTCTAATTTAAATATTACGATCGAATCTGTGTTCAATCTAAATTAACGTCCACATTAACTAATAAAATATAAAAAAAAACAACTTTTATTAAATACATTTGGAAGCTACACTCTTAGCCTTTTTTTCAACATAGTCGCCATTCATATTGGGGCACTTATCATAGCGTGGTACAAGTGTTTTCATTCCAACTTTGGATAAATTTGCCGCCTGAGACTCTTTAACCACTGATTAACGCCAGCTTTAAGTTCAACATTACTGTCCAAGTGCTGCTGTGTAGCGAGCGAGCTCTTCATCGCTGGAAATAGGTGGAAGTCCCTCGGTGCTAGATCCGAGCTGTATGCAGGGTGATCAAAAATCTTCCATCCAAAATCATTCAAGAGCTGTCCAGTACGGTTGACTGTGTGAGGACAGGCATTGTCGTAGAAAAACAATACTTTCACCAACTTACCAGCGATGAAGACCTGGTTCGCAACGCAGCGGTTCGGTAGGGAACATGTTATTTGCGCTGACGAAAAAACACAGAATGGCAAAATACACGATTAATACCTTATAACAACCATGATTGTCGCTATTTACAAGGACGTTAGCTCGGCTAAGGTTAATTACCTGCGTTAGACCGTGTGTAAGTGTAAGTGTAAATTAAAAAAATCAAAACCGTTAATATTTCTAGAGTACTACGTGAATATAGTAGTCATTTGACATTTATTTCATTATAATCTTGCTATATAATCGATAACATAGTACCCAAAAAGTTAAATACCACATTTTTCGCAAAGTTTGTCCAAAATAAATCCATACTAGTCTAGTCTTAAAATGAGAGCACTTCAAGGTATTGGTCCTTTTTTGAGCCGAATCAAATTTCTTTTTCGTCTTTTCTAATATTGCAAAGACAATCGCAGATTGCAATCTAGCATATTTTTACAACGTTTAACGAATAAAACGAAATTTTACCCAACGGGAAACTATAAAAAACGTCATGCGATGGCAAAAATTTACCTAATCCATATTCATTGGTAATTTGTCAAGAATTATTAATGGCTCAATATTTTTTTCAGCTTTTAAATCACTCCAAAACAGTTTGTCGCCAATTTTATGGTGACTTGACTGCGACCAAGTAGCAAATTTGAGAAACTTTCAAAGGCGTTTGAACTTAGTCAAGCGCTTATATCAAATGTCTAATTGGTGGGCGAGCCTCAACAGACAGTTGTAAGGAATGGTCCAATAGTAGAATAATAAATAAACCTAGTGATATTTAAGGCAATAGTAAATCAACCGAATTTACATTGGAACAATTTTATTGGTTTGGGTTAACACCGTAAAATATTCATTCGAAGCAGTTTAATGCTAGATAATCGTGATGTATTTCCAGGCGCTTTAATTGAAATTATTTCGAGCCACAATCTGATGGGACGCGTGCAACTCGGATGCAACGCCCAAAAAATTCAAATCACTTTGGTAAAGCGGAGACGAAACCAGTCAAAAATAAGAAAAAAAGGTAGTACCCAGCAAGGGAGAAGATGTATCGGGCTTGACCTATTCACATTAATTACATTTTTATTGTCCTAGTCTCTGTTAAGCCCTCAAATATGGAGAGACCGCTTTAATTAGTGTATTTGAATTTAACGAGGAACTGGTTTTTTGTTTGTGCGTAGGAATGCTTAACTTCCATCCAGCATGAATGAAATAGTATTGTGACGGCATTCTTTTAAAACGCATTAATGGCCATCTTAATCTGACGTTACCGATAGAGTATAATTACGTGGTGTAAATCAAATTGTAGGTTTAATAGACAATTTTAGGTGGGCATGAATAGGTGAAAGTTGTCACTTCTTACAAACGCATTTATCTCTTTTGAGATGAGATGCGTGACTGATTTGAAGTGCGTTTGGGTGTATGGGTATTGTGTTACATCGTTTCAAAGTAGGCCATGGTTTTGACACATGCCTTGTATTGTCAGCGTGCACTTTTGTCAACAAGAGGTTTGGGCATTTGTTTTTACTAACTGTAGACGTTGGGACAACCGTTAGTGGTGTAGTCGGGTCGGTCCTTTCTCATCTATCTGCCCGTTACCTACCTCTTCGGAATCGGAAAGGGGCCGTTTCAACTTCGAATTGTACCTTAATGGACTTGAACTTCCATTATTATTCATTAAAAAGTTATTGCTTTCATCTTACATAACAATGTAGTTTATTCTTATTATGACAGGTAGGTAAGTGTTTGACATGATCTACGATGCATTTATTATAAGTACTATAAGCAGGTATGCCTGCCTTTTACATACAACAGTAGTTTTTTTTAAACGAACGCATTATCACGATCGGTTTCAAATAAGAATTTCATCTCTTGGATAGTTTATGTTAATAATTACAAACATGTTGCGATGGGTAGGAGTTTTAATAGTATATTATGATACAAGTATATAAGTCAGCTTTAAAGCACGCGTCGTGTAGTGTTTTTTCCCTGGTTTTTTCTAAAACTACTTTAGAAACAACTACTTTCGTCTCTAAAAAGGGCGAAAGTGCTCTCTAGTGAGGAAAGTAAACCATTGCTGCGTTAATCTTAATAATGACATTTAAAATAGAAACATACTCGTATCTAGATTGCTATGTGTCAAACTTCATTATTGCGTACGATCATTTTTCAATTTTGATTGTAGTTTCAGAAAAAAAATTATGTGTAAAACTAGAGAAGAAAGTGGAGTTTTTCAACTCTCGTTCAGTGACACACTCGCTACGCTAGTGAGTCAAACTTTGAACTCGAGTCATTGATCGAGTTGAAAAACTCCACTTTCTTCTCTAGTTGTAGCAATAAAGGCACTTATGCATATCATACGCTATTTATTTATTTATTAGACCTGCAAAATTAAAAAAAGGATTGATTTTATCTCACGGTGTTCTAATTAAAGGTCTCAACAAAAAGAATGTTTTCTACCAACTACCGCCCTTTTTTCTCGCCCCTTATCCAAGTAGTGTTCGTTAACTTGCCCCCCCCCCCCCACTGAGAGATTTGAGAGTCGTATTATTTTAAAATGAATGCGCTCGTTATGCGCTCATATGCGCCACCGATAATAACTCTTGCACCATTATCGTTTTTTAGAAATCCGAAAAAACATTTGGGGGGGCCAAGTGAACGTAGCCCTCCCCCCCCTCCCCAGTACGTATTTTGTCCCTTGTAACTAGGTCACCTGATACATTTGGTTATGCGCTCAATTGCGCCACTTGAATTAAAGCTAGCGCCATTACGGTTAAGCCGTGACAAATTTTCAAAAAGTAGGGGGGCCAATTTAACGTTTTTAAAAGCTACTTTTTTGTAACATCTTTCCATACGACATTGTACTCACAGGTATGCGCTAAAATGCGCCGTAAAAATATATTTTTGCGCCATTCTTGTTTTTTTGGTTATCCTTAAATATATTTGGGACGGGCCAAATGAACGGACCCCCCTTAACGCATATCCGACTTTCATAAATATGCAATATGCTCGTCTTTACTAGAAACATCTGTGGTTAAAATTTCAAACAAAAAACCCTATAAATAAGGAAATTGACATTGCGTAGTTTGCGCATGGGCACACGTTATTTTTCCAATATGCCATATTACGTCTTCGAATTTAATTTTTAACGCACCCACTCTTTACTACAAGTATCTGGGGTGAAAATTTTAAAGACATATTTCCATTGCGCATGCGCAGATTAAACGTCAAGATTTTTCTTGGTTGTTGTGCCAAAGCTATTAGCTACCGAATGCAAAAGGAACGAACTAAATATCTTGAAAACTGTAGTAGTTAACGCCTCGGACAGGCGGATGGACGGAGAAACTGGCGATATCTCGGTATTTGTGACATGTCATCGGAAATCATCGCAATTTTCTGGTTTTCTTTAAAGCACAATAACTTTTTAATTGGCAATTTTTCTCTAATTTGACAATCGTCATATATTGTATAGTTTCGGATGTGTATATCTTGGGGACACAGTGTATACTGCAAAGGGGTCCTAAAACCTAAAAGGCGCAAACATTTCTGTTTACGACGCATTTGAGCGCATGGTGAAAGGTACAAGGTAGTGCAAGAAAACATGTTAAAAACTTAACTTTTGGTGCGTACATACAAAATTTCATTTAAATTTCGTAACAAATACAAAAATTGGATTTCGCATGGGCAATATTTTTTTTTCATCTTCAAAGTTGCTTGAGGTTTAAGGAATATTTACTGACACAGAAAAGCGGGCATTCATATGTTCTTTGTAACAAGAATTTATTATAAACGACACCCTTCCTTGAAGGTTCGGGCAGTTTTTGGGCTGTAACTGTTTGGCCCGTTAGTCTACGTAACTGAAAAACAATAGCGACCTTTCTTATATCTAAATTGGGATCCATCTTGTAAGCTCAAAATGGGGTTTTTAAACTTTGGAAGAACTTTCTTATATCCTTAAGAACATGTGTACCAATTTTCAAAGCAATTGGACGTTTCTAAACAAAGTTATCGTGCACAAAATAATAAACTATCTCGAGAATCGTTAACATATGAACTACATTGTGGCATAATACATTAACTCCAAACCAAGCAAGTGAATACCTATGAGTTATTGGCGATTATTGGAAACCGAGTTAAAATTGCAAAATTAGAACATAACTTCACCGCCATACCCATATATAGTTCTCTAGGTACCAAAAAGGGTTCCCAAAAACTATAATAGCGCAAAGATTTATGTTTACAGCGCATTTTAGCGCATGATGAAAGGTACGATGTAGTAGAAAAAAACATGTTAAAAAACGTAACTTTTGAAAACGCTAAGTTAACCCCCGCCACTTTTGAAAAATTTTTTATGGGTTAACCGTAATGGCGCTAGCTTTAATTTAAGTGGCGCAATTGAGCGCATAACCAGATGTATCAAATGGCATAAATACCGGTAGCAAATGTGTTATGGGGGGTTCCGCTCACTTGGCCCCTCCCAAATATATTTAAGGATAACCAAAAAACAAGAATGGCGCAAAGATATCTTTTTACGGCGCATTTTAGCGAATACTTCGGAGTACAACTTCGTATGAAAAGATGTAAAAAAAGCAACTTTTAAAAACGTTAAGTTGGCCCCCCCACTTTTTGAAAATCTGTCAGGACTTAACCGTAATGGCGCTAGAAATGTATCACGGGGGGGGGGGGGCTACGTTCACTCGGCCCCACCCAAATGTTTGGATTTCTAAAAAAAACGATAATGGCGCAAGAGTTATTATCGGTGGCGCATATGAGCGCATAACGAGCGCATTCGTTTTAAAATAATACGACTATCAAATCTCTCAGTGGGGGGGGGGGGGGGAGTTAACGGACCCATCAAAATAAGGGGTCGGAGAGAGGGGACGGGTTTTATCCTTCACGGTACTCTAATGAAAGGTATTCACGAAAGGATATCTCGAAAATGTTGGAGGAAGGGAAAATGCAATATTTCTGACAATTTCTCTAAGATCTTGATTCTTCTTGCATTATACATAGACCGTACATTTTGAATGTATGCCTGGTAGCCTTTAAATGTTTATGTGCAAAGATCCACGTCCCCATAATCTACCAATAAGGTAAACATCGATAAATATAGAATGCTACTACCTTATACTTGTATACCTAACAAAGGTGTTTGACAAAATTGACCATAAGCTATTGCTCACAAAGCTGCAACAGTTTGGTGTGAGTCAGTCAAATATGGACCGGTTTAAGTCATACCTAATAAACAGACCTCACTACGTAATGTACAATGGTTATAAGTCTTCCCTATACTATCCCACCTCTGGAGTTCCACAAGGATCCAATTTGGGTCCCTTATTGTTTCTTTTATATATCAACGATCTACCCAGAAAACTTGATTGTAAAGTCTTGATGTTCGCCGACGATGTGGAAACTCTTCCAGTCAATAACCAATGCAAATGATTGCAATACTTTGCAAACAAATATCACAAAATTTAGTGACTGGTGTATCGCAAACAAACTCTCCCCAAATGTCAGTAGGTAAATGCAAAATTGTTACATACTCTCGTAAAAAATCGCAGGTGCTCTTTTTATATAATTTATACGACATTACTATACAAAGAGAACCTTTCTTTAAGGACTTGGGCATTACTTTCGATAGTGAATTCACTTTTTCATCGCACATTAATTCAATGGTAACTTGGTTCATCGTACAAAATAATGGGTCTGGTTATTCGAAGTTGCAAAAAGTTTACAAATATTTTTGCCATGCGCTGTTTGTACTGTTCCCTAGTGCGTTCTTAACTTGAATACGGCGCAGCGATATGGAATCCTGTTTATGAGTACCAAACTACAATGATTGAGAATGTGCAAAGAAAATTTTTAAAGTTTTTGTGCTACTTAAGACGTTTAGTTTGCATTCTTGTAGAAGTCGCAGGTTATGCGCTCTGTTAAAACTCCTACACCATCTTATCCACAATCAACCTGATTGCTCAGAGTTATTACAGAAGCTTTCATTTAACATTCCTAGGCAAAATTCCAGAAACCCCATTCCATTTTACGTTCCCACAGCAGGCACTAACATTTTCCTTAGATCACCAATTTACACAATGTGCACAAGTTTCAACGAAATATCCTCACCTTGCGATATAACTACAGGAAATTTTGCTGGTATATCTACAGCTATACTAGAACCCCCCTGAATTAAGATGCTAGGAGTAATTTCAATGTTAAGTTTACTAATTTTCGTTTATCTTTCGTTTACCTATATCAGTTTATTGTTTTTCATACTGTAACGTGATTTATAAATTCGGGTTCGATTTATATCAATATTTATTAAACAAAACTAAAACACTATAAAAACCGTACAATTTATATCGATTATTTATATCACACACACTTCGCAATTTATATCAGATTTTCGCGCTCAATGTTTACGTACTCGTTCGGTAGTAGACTGCCGCGATGTTCGGTCCGCAACCATTTATACACGCAAGCAATGTAAGTCCAGTACATTCTCGAATATTTCTACTATCGCGCGCGTAGAAAATTCCAGAGCGCCAAAGGCGACGTCATGTCTGGAGCATTTCCGTTACAATACTTTATGCTTTTTCATAAATATATTACTAGTAAGGTTATAGTAAGTTATAGTTTAAATTGTATAGATATCTATTTGTTTTGCTATTACCTATATTGTTAACTTAATTTTATGTTATGATTTACGTTTTTTATTTATTAGTCTGTATAATTATTGCTACTTTCAATTATGTTTGCTATCTTTGTTTTTTTTTCGCATTTAGCGTTTATTATTGTATCTATGTACATTCATTGTAATTTTTCTACATTGTCTTGGAATTGGCGTGTTTTGCTGTTAGACAATAAATTCATTATTATTATACCTGTTGTAATCAGCAGATTCCAAACAAAGTGCGACAGAAGAATTGGTACAATTTTTAACAAAGTTAAAAACAAGATTCAGTTACGATTTTAATATTTATCTATTGTCAAAAATTACAAGTCACCATGGTGACGAACCATTATTACTATATCAACCAACACAATTTTTACAGCTATTATGATGAGGCCTAGCACGCTTCGCTGAGGTATCTTATGCATGTCACAATATTCTCAACACGTGCCCTTGAAATGCTTAAGACAAAGTGTTAAAAGATGACCGCCCAGTATACAGAATCATGATAATATTGCAACAACCAAATAATTAGGTGGAGGAAGTAACAACAATGCAGGAAATACACGAACTAGAACGATATATCACCTGAGTCCATGAGGTACCCATTCCTACTGGAGTCTTAAAACACGCTGGTACAATAGTACCTACCTCGAATGTGTAGTATGATCTTTGCTCGAATATTACATAAATCAACATTGGAAGCCATAGAGGGTATCGAACAGCAATATGTAAAAAAGTTCACCAGGCGATTGTTGTAATAACCATCAGCGAATTACTAATTAGCGTTAAGAGCTATTATCTTATTTTCTCGAAAAATACCCTTTTAGAATTGGTACCGCAAGAAGTAGCCGATGACCTGAGGCGACAGACGGTCGATTTTAGCATACTCGGATAGGGTAAACTCCATCGGTTAAAATTTTGATCATTCTCGTTCAATGGATTTTGAGCTAGCTCCCCTACTAAAAGTATATCTGGCAACATTTATAACAAAAAGTACTTCGAGCAATGGTAATAGTAGCAACCATTTTCTTCTATTGCTTTCTTCCCCCTTAAGAAAATTCTCTTTTGACAACATGCCTTCTTTTCATCTATGTTACCTACTTATTATAAATTAAAGAAAAGTCGCAACGTTAGTGCTAGGATCTTAAATCATTGGACGAACGGAGAAATCTGAAGATACAGGATGACCCAACAAGTTTTCTCAATGAAACTCAACACGCGAAAATCGATTCCAATTACGTATGCGGAAGAGATTCAAAATCATAAAATGAATGTACGAGTAGGTACAATTACATAAATTAAACACTCATCTTCCCACAAATACAAAAAACCACCACCGCACAGTAGGTAATTAGCTATTGGATTGCATTAAGAAAAGCTATTATTATTTAACAATCTTGGAATATGCAGTTCTGATGTGTGCCCACATTTACAATCAGAGTATGTACTAAAAAGTGGTTTTCAATTTCAAGTTAATGCATACCTACGTTAGTATTGAGAAACCGGCGTAAGTCATAAAAAGTCCATTTATGCAGACTGCAAGTCTAGTCTGCTAGCATTGTCTACACCCAGTCTAAAGAATCTTCTTTATATTATTATTTATGATGTGCACCTGTGCGCGGGTTTAATTCTATATAAGGTAGCTCATGCATAAGTTTAGGGAAGGAACAGCCAACAGGACTGGTCTTAGGCATCTGGTGTATGTAAGTTGTAACACCGTACCATGCCTTTATCGCGAGACATGTATTATGTAATCGTATTCTACCATTACCATTAATTATGTGTATATAGATAGATTTATCGAAGCGTTTTGCATTTTTCTTTAACGTAAATGTGCCTTTAATTGACGGCAGCGTTCTAATTTGTTTTAAGTGTAGGTACTATTGATTTCTAATCGACAACTGCGAAGGTAGTCATTAGACTTCCGCGTATTTACATAGGTATATCTATACCACAATAAACGTTAGAATATTAGACTGATCAAGGTTCTTGAGGCAGAGTTGTGCGTTATTTAAAAAATAAAACCAAAAACGTTTAGGAAAAGGTTTTTTTTTGTTTTCAGTTTACCTACCTGTCAATCGAAGGTATTAGTGTACGTTTACATTGCGACACGTCAAATTTGACAGCTGTGTTCTACCGTTTTTAAATTGCGTTTTGCTGCATTAACCGATAAAAAATCCGTTAGTTTCATAACGAACAATTATAGAAGCATAACTTCCGTAAGTCTCACTGCGATATTCTGCGCAAAAAGTTGTATAACCCAAAAATGCCATCGGGTTTACCAAGAAAAAGTAAGCAACTTATTTCTAATTATTCATTATTTTGAACGCGAAAGAGGTACTGGTGGTCCACTTATAACAGTCGCAGTAGTAAGAGTGGTGAGTGGTTACTTTATTAATATAAGAATTCGTATACGTAACAAGTTTCATTTCATAAAGGGTTGAGGATGCATTAAATATTAGCCCGCAAACAGTGTCCCCTATTTCATAAGTTTCTAAATCGAACATACCTCTACAAAGTCCTACAAGGCAATGTAAGAAACCCGTTAGCGACGTTGATCGTTTCACACAAGCAGCGATTCGCACTCCATCTACGACATAATCCAACATATTAACTTACACAAACACTGAATGGTTGAATGTAGATAGGCGTTTATGCCAACTGTGTCTTACGCTTCAATCGTTGTTGCAAGTTCTAAAAGAGAAAGACGAATTTAATGGGTCCAAAAGTTCGGTAGAAAAGCATTTGCATCTTGTGGTTAAATGTAATCTTGTCTTAGCCGTTAGACAGCATTATCAGACAGTAATATTACTAGACTTCTCTACTTGGATATGTAATATACTACAGGGTGTTCATAAAAAGTGACGATCCTTCAAAGTTGGCGCATAAAATTCTAGATTTTGCGGTGTTGTCAAACATTATTTCTAGGAAACAAGGCATTAATTTAGTGTATGCCTGCAATTTTGTAGTCAATTCACTAGAATACAATTATCGCGACCACCCGGTATTTTAACCCAGTTGGTAATGAATGATGTAACTTCGGCAGTATACGAAAACATTGAATTCAGATGTTTTCGGGACACCCTTATATAATTTCCTTTGGTAGACATCAACCGTATTTAATTTCACGCAATTTTCAGTATTTCAAATAATTTACTTCTCATTTGTAATAAATTTAAATTCCTAAAGCTCTTTTTTGTCCTGTTAATATGTCCCTTTTTTAGTACATTTATACGTAGGTATATAGAGATTTAAATAAGAAGTAGGATATTAGGCCGACCTGAGCTTTTTATTCAAATTTTATGTGTCGGAATGGAGGTTGGGGTGTAAATTGATAAATTAACATTTATAAATGCGAGTAATTCAGGATTTTTGATGCGTTCTACGCCTCCAAGTCCTTGTCGCAGACCTCAGGTAGCTCAGGCGTAGTCGGAACAGCAAAGAAAGGGAAAAGAACCATTCGCAATTAACACGATTAAAACAAGGAAAAAGAGGTTAATTTTCTTTTAAGCGAAATTGCAATCAAGTATACGTACGTTATTCGCGCGGTATGAAAATTACAAGGTTGTTGGCATGCAAATTGTTAAGTCTTGAACTTGACCAAACACAATTAACTCGCCAAGTAAAATAAGAATAGAATGTCTATTGAACTTGGTGAATAATTTTCTATAAATTAATAACTAGATTCGTTCAATTACTCTTCTTAACATTGCATCAATCTTCTCGCCAATTAAGTAGTTTAACCGAATTTTTTAGCCACGCACTAATCAATTAATTTATTCTATCGAAGTAGTTGTTAATAGTAACCCATATTAATTTAAGAATGACACACAATCCGAGCGCGAATGAATAAATATTTAAGCCAATGAACTTTTGTAATTTAACATTCCGTAGATCATTGTTAGAGATCTTATTAGCAATTCTGTGAGTGCTAAGCTGCTAACTAATTTAGTGACCTTACTTGAATATTTAGTAGTCAGATTTTCTTAAGCACTGGGGTTGAAATATTAGGGGAGCAAAACATTTCTTGTTTGTAGGGTGGCGTTTGTGATATATCTACCGGAGCATCCTAGGGATCGTTTTTGGTCTTGGTCAACTTTGCTCACATTTAACCTACACTGTCTCTCTCATCGTTACAGAGATTCCAATGGTGTGTCACGAATTTGAACCACCCTGTACAGGAATTTAAGCAAAACTCAAAATTTAAATAAAAAAAGGGTTTCATAGACCCTTTCAAATAAGAAACAAACCTCTTAATTTTTTTATTCTAAGATTTTCTACTAAAATAGTTTTAGAAATATTGAGACACTATCCAGCGAGAAGTACTACAACATCCAAGAAAATATCTTGTATTTCTCAGTGTCAAAAGTTCATAGCCTTTTTAAAAATAGAAGTAGTAGCTAAAACATTATTAGGATAACTCTGCTGTCCAAAAATTCGCTCAAAACTCAAAATTTTATATAACCCAGATGCCAAATTCTTGACAGAGCAGCTTCCTAGCTCAAACCAGATATTAAAAAAAAAGTTTTTGACAGCCTTATAGACGTTAAGGTATGTATTTTAACTAAATCAATAAGGATACACAGTACTCAAAGCGGCAATGAGATAATTTCATTGTAAACGGGGCGTTTCGTCCTTAACATTGGATAAACGATATTGTTCTGTTAGTAATAAATATGAGCGATGCAAAATGGAATATATTAAGCGCCTTTTAACCTTTTTATTAATATTATTGATATGAATCAGTTTTATTAATAGTTTAATTGTATTCCGTTCTGTTAAGGACCTATTCATAGGTTTACGAGGCACTGTCTTCTGCAAACCAAGTTCAAATGTCACTCATAAAATAATTCCCGTTAACCAGGTCGTTAATCTGAACGTAATAGAAAATAAAATCAAGGGCATAGCAAATAGAATTTGAAAATAGACAACGTGGTAGAACAGCCTTTTGTTTGTACTTTTAAATAAATTGTGAAGTTTTACAATGCGTTGGAATTTAGAATTTGAGCAGTCACAAAAAAGGAAATTCTTGAAAGATGTGCGCTAACGAGAATTTATCCATCCTACTCGTTTTTTTAAATTTTTAGTACCGCGAATTAAAACTTTATGGAGGATTTTTTGAAGATTACACCGCGATTATATTCACCTTTTTTAGACGTAATTTTTCTTAAAGACAAAACATGCACAATTAGCGAGTTATGGTCCAAAGTAATTCTAGGGTTACAGTTAAGTGTATAAAATCTCGAGCACCATCTCACTTTTTACAGAAAGCTCGAGGCTACGGTTTAGCTTTGAACTTCTTTTTAAAGTACAACATCCTTTTTTTATTTTATGATTAGTTAATTTGGGGTTTATGCGAGATGCATTCGTGCATGCTTTCATTTGGCACGTTTGACATTCAACAATGAGGTTGTTAACTTAGTTTACGATTTCGTAGAAGTAAATGAGGGGTTAAATAAGTTCAGTATAGTAACTTATTTATTATGCCGATTCGTCTATTTATAAATTATAGAATAGTGCTTAAATATATTCCGAAGGATCATGGAAAATTTCAAATCGACTGTAAGATCTATAATTTTCGAATAACCAAGACTCTTGCAACAATGTAACCAGAGGATGTCTCTTGATGCGTACAAACAGGGGTGCGTGCCAGCAATTGTCTTCATTTAATACAATAATTTATTTTCAAAGTAGTAAACGATTTGTATACAATAAGTGGTGTAACAAGACGTACATACACAATGATGTGGTAGGGCCTAGAAGAATTTTTAATAAACACCCGAAGGTTCAAAATTTTTTTTTCGTTTGAGACAAGCGTCCCCCCCCCCACTTTTTTTAAATTGAAATACACGTTTTAAAGCACCAGGAATCTGAATGAAACAAAATCTCGATGATGTCGGTCTGTCTGTCGATCCGCTAAACGGCTGAACCGATTGGAACCAAACTTGGTACACATATTCTTAGACATAAAGGGAAGAACTGAAAAGCTTTTGGACAGAATCGCGCCTCGCATGCATATTTAACGACAATATAAATTAAAATTTCAAACCCTATCGCGTGTTCACGTGCCAAATCTAATTAGTAGATTTTTTAATATTTGTAATTAATCCAACACCTAGTACATCATCCTATTCAACGGATTTACACTCCTCTGGATGCTAAATAAAATTACACCCACAGTAAAGAATGGTATTAATGAACTTTTAATTCAACTTAACAATTAATAAGAAACAAATAAAAAGGTTTTCGCCTTAAGGAGAGTAACTTTAGCGAATTTTCCATGCATTGATCAGTAGTACCCAAAAGGTCATAGAACGGACATAATGCTCATGCGCAGTCAAATTTTCAAGATTTTTCTTGGTTCAGGTGCCCGATACGGTGATCTGTCCTAGAAGCATCTGTTATTGAAATTAAAAAAATCTATAAATAAGAAAACTGACAGTTGCACAGTTTGTGCATGCGTACATCTGATGTTTATCTTTACTAGAGGCATCTATGGTTAAAATTTCAAAAAAAGATCTCTATAAATAGGAAAGTTCATATTGCTCAGTTTGCGTATTTGCAGTTTAATCGAGATTTTCCTTGGCTCAGGTGCCAGAGCTATACGCTACCTTGAAAAAAGAACGAAGTAAATATCTTGAAAACAGTAGTTAAGGCCTTGGACGGACGGACGGACAACAATGAAAGTGGCTGCACTTAATTGGAAAATGCGCTTTCTGTGGGTCGACCTTTTCAGGAATGTTAAAGTGACTTTGAGGACCAATTTTTTATACAAAATCGCCAAAACGGATGACTCTTATTTTACATAATGCAAAAAATTCAAATAACTTACATTTTCTCCAGATTACAGTCGATTTTCTTCTTTTAAATTGTAACAAATGCCAACATTTTTGGATAAGATAGTATATTTGAATTCGTACAAAAATTGGTTTCTGTGCAATCATCTTTTAGTTTTGAAACTACCTCTACACAAACAGACGGGCGGATCCTAGGTCGGATCGGAGGATCAAAATCGGCATTTTTTCGAAACCAAACAAATGTACAACGTGAGTCGTTTGGGAGATACGCGGCCAAAAGTGTTAAACATTTGCACTTTTTCAATTTTTTCCTCAAGAACCATAACAGATGGAAAGACCTAACTTGCGGCTTTATTTAGGATTTTGAGTGTTGCGAAAAAATTTGGTACCTGGGGGTTTTAATATGAAAATATCGGAACGAAAATTAGTTTTTGAAAATCTGAGAAAACATTCTAGTACTACTACTTTATTTGTCAGATTAAAAAATTCATTTAAAAATCAGGTTTGGGTTTAAAAGAAATGCTCGCATATGTCCTTCATAATTTTTTCTTGCGCATTTTTTCCACTAAAAAGAAAATATACAGGATGCGTCACAAAGTAAATTCTGAGACTAAAGCCGATTTTTTTAATGGAATTTTCGAATTCTATGCCAAATTCTCATGTCTTAGCGAGAATACAAACATGCAATAATTTTTAATTTCTGATGAATGACACCAATACCAAGTCTGTAAGTGGTGTCGTTCCGGGGCCTTTGTGACTCAGACAGACAGACAGACAAACATATAAGGAGCGTAAAAGTGCACTTTTTATTTTTTGAAAGTGAGTGCACTAAAAATCGAAAATGGATTTTAAAATATACTGTTCCCTTTAAAAAATCTTTGGTATCAATATCTACCTTTTCACGCACAATCTATACTTTCTCTTTAGTGCAAAAAATACGCAAGAAAAAATTATGTTAGACGTGTTCGAGCATTTTTTTAAACAAACACCTAATTTTTTTATGAATTTCTTCCATATTTTAGCTGTTCACTGTATATTATTCGAACATATTTTTTATAGTATAATGTATCTCTAGCATTTTCTTATGGCGTCTCTTTGGGCTTCGGAATAATTAGAAATCTAACGACTTTTCGTTGTCAAAGCCCAAAGGTACTCAGATAGAATTCACTCAAGGTCGAAATGTTGTCCGCGCCCCCCTTTAGAAATCAAATTCTCCGAGGGCGAATCTTTCGGTAGAAAAACTGGGAGTCGAGTTTTCTGGAGGCCAAATCTTTCGCGCCATTACTACCGCGCGCGCTTGTCTTCTGGGGGAGAAATTTCCGGGGACGAATATTCCGGAGGCGAATTTGCCTCATCAGAACAAACGGAATATTCTGACCTTCCTGAAGAAAAATGGGATCGACGTCAATGGCAACTTGAAATCCGTGTGATATGTGATGTGTGTGTGATGCATGCATTAATGGAAAAACCGAAAAATGTACAGTTTAAGCTTCGGAAAAACGGAAGGAAGTCATAACTATTCCGGGTGACCGGATCAACGCTGATGTGTGTAGTGGGCCTATGCCAGAAAAATCTCCAAAAGGGAGTCGTTTCTGTGTCGTTTTTAAGGACGAGTATCGTTCAGTTTTCACACTAAAGGAAAAGTCAGAAGTCAAGGAAAAGTTAAAATAGTTTTTGGCGGGAGTGTAGATAATAGATAGACAAACTCAAATGCTATGTTAAAAATATTAATTTCATTTCATGTCTAGTTTGCAATAGGAGGAGAAAAACGCCTCAAGCTTAATTAAAGTAGCTTCTTCGAAAGGTACAATTAGCATACCTACTGTATGTTTACGGTCAATTAAGTGCCGCACTAATGTCAAAACTTCGCACTGGTTCGTTCCCATTAATAAATCACAATAAATTTAAGAAAAAGAAGAATGTGAATATAGGTATAATTATTTTTATATAACTTGCAATCATCACTCAATTCAACGTGTTGCGATCACGCGAACCTACCTACATTTATATAGGTACCTACATACAGCAAACATTTTTTGTGGAAACATTTCAGAAACCAATCGCCAATTTTAATTAGTTCTCACATTGTCTAGACATAATGCAGACATGAGAATGGACCTGCACTTGTGTGGTCTTCGTTCCAAAAAAAAGAGATAACTAGATAAGTACAAAACTACCTCGACTTTCTTGCATGTCATTACAGATTCATTCTATTATCCAAGCAACTCAATTTAAAATAACAATTTAAAATATTGCAAGGTGTTACAATTAAATGGCATGATAATTACTTATGAAAGGTTTTTTCCCTGCGAAATTAGAATTTATAATATTAAATCAACTGCCACAAAATCTAATATACCTATCATATTAATTCGGCCAAAAGCTTTTTTAATTAAGACATTAAATCTTCTGACAGTTACCTTCTTTGTGTGTTTTGTTTTCACAATAGCATTGCACAATCTTGATTTTAACTTACATATCGTCTTATGTAACGAGGAACCGGCCTGAGGCTGTGTAGACGAGCTTCATTTGATGCCTCAATCTAACACTGTATAAATATTTTAATATAAGTAGAAGTAAATTGCAGGGATACAGGCTGGTTGTGTTTGGAACCTTTTTGTATCAAATGAATGTAGTTTTCATCAGTGTAACAAAAATGTATCATTTAAGGGATAAGAAGTCATTAAAGATATAACTTTGCATGAAAGATTTGTGAAAAATGACTTAATTATACGTTAAACACTCACAATAAAAAGGGAAATGACATTGACAATAATAGTATATTATGCAGCAACTTTTATAAACGACACTTTAGACACGAGTTTTATATTAGGGACAAGCGGAGCTAGTATTTAACATAGTGTCTAGAGACGTTTATAAAACGCATTACGTACTATACTTTTTCTACGACCAAATAAACTTTTCATTATCCAGTTTCTGGGTTTATTTTTGAAAAATAGGACGAATTATTTTCACTTTAATCTTACGATAAATGCCAAAATGTCAAACTACCAACTTGATTTAGACCTAGATGCCAAGAAAATACAAACCGTTTTTAATTAAGCTTCGAGGGTTTTTAATTGCCGAAAACACCCGAATCAGCACCAATCCATTTCTAATGAAAAGTCGTATTTAAGATGACGCTTCGCACACTATGTCGGTTCCAAATGTGACATTTTAAAGATGGGAGTAGAAAATTAATTGCAATAGATTGATTTTTTAAATTAATGATATTAGATTATATTACACTTTCTCAGTACTTGTCGGTTTTTTTATTAAAGGAATATTATCAATGAATTGCTCAATTTTGAATTATAAGGATGCTATGAATAAAAATAATTGAGTGTTGCCGTAATCTTATAATTATATATTCTTCTAGTAGTTATAACCAAATATCAAAGGGTCCTCAGTGTTACCATCACTTTTTTTACGACCATTTATATTAACATTGCAACTTCGATCCATATCAAATTCATGTCTTGGGCATTAAGATACTGCTTTCGGTCATTTCCCAATGACCTTGATTTGACAAAATTACGACAACGTACATTTTAAAAACTTTGCATTAAATCAACGCCATCGATCGTAACGGAACGTCAAGACCAAACAAGCTCTCCCATCTTTTTTTTTGCAAACATAGACTTTTCTAAATAAGTATTATCTCTTCCACTTTTCTTTTTGGAAAGCGCGCTATAATTTTGTAAACCAACTGTGTCCTATCGCATAAACAAAATTTTATCAATTATTGTCTATTATCTGGACCCATTTTTAACAATGAGGAAAATGTACACAAAGGAAACTTTATCGTCTTACAATGTCTTATCAATTTAAATAAAAGCAATAATATCCCATTTTTATCTAGTAATGCCCTAAATTCACTCTAAATCAGTCTTTCTCGTAAACAGAAAATTACCAAAACTAAAATTATGCGTGGTTTTACATCAATGTGAACTATTGAAAATCTCGACATTGTTTACAGAATAAAATACCCAACCTGCGTGCACCATTTCGTCATTTTGGTGAAGCATCGAACATTTCACGAAACTAGCATCATACTAAAGAACGACATTCTGTGTTTTCCAAGTGATAGTTTCCTAGACAACTTAAGAAATAGTATCACGGTTGGAGGAGTTCTCGGCAATAAAGATACTTGCAAACTGACATCCATTTTTTTTTGTTACTAAATTATATTACTTAAATTGTATCTAAAGATAGAGAAATCATTTACAATAATCAATTGTGACAGCATCAACAAACATAAACATAAGTGTTGTTGGGCGAAAGAATTCACAATGAGATATTAAACGTTTGATTATTATTCATATTATGCACATTATAAAACGTCATGGATGCGTGACTTTTCACATCTATTCTCAGTACGCTTAAAATATACATGACTTAAGTCTTAATTTCTTATTCGAGCATAAAAGCCCAAAAGCTCCTTACAGATTAACCCATTGCAGTTTAGGTCAATTTTGATTGATTTGATTCAACAACTTAACCGATTCATTTAATTCACGACATGAAAAACATCTTTTTGAAGAAAGACGTCTCGTTACTCCACGAACACGACGTAATACTGTCTCCCGTATAATTTGCGTTGATATAAAACCGACAAAACAAATCACCTTTAAAAGAGGAAGGTATTACAAAATCCAAGCAGGTGTTTCGGTCGTGACATCGCGACAAACTGGGAAAACAATAAAGATTATCTCGACGTTTTTTTGCGTATTTGCTTGTACATAGGGTCACTGAAAGATTATCGCGTTGCTGTATGCATTAACCACCAAGAACAGTAAATGCCATTAATGCGACGACAATACCGATTGAACATCAATAAACAATAAGGGCAACGGTTACACTTTACAAAAATTTATAATGGGTAGTGAGACCTCGACCTTAGAATCTTGACCTCCAGCTGAGTCCTTACGTCTGGTGGTATCTTCACAGCGGCAGTCAATGAGCTTGCAGGATTGCATCATTGCATTCATGCATACATTTTCTCTGAGTGATCATGCACGTACCGCGATGAATGCATGTAATTAACGACAATATGATTTTTGTGTACCTCTTCCTCTCCAGATAACATTAATTAATTCCGCATACGGCACGATGAAAAATGTGTACATGATCAACGACCAAATTAGTTCCACGCCCGCTACATGCATGCCAAAATTAAATTACCGTTCTTGGATAATGGTCGAAGTAAATCAATTTTCCTAAGCGGCTGTTTCAATAGGGGCAACACAATTACCGGCTCTACAAGAACGGAAGATCTGGTAGTATGGAAATAAACATAGGAAATTATCGGTGCTTTGCACTTCAATGACGTCTTTAATTATACCTTTCTATGCCCTATTATAAGTTTTAATTATAAATTTCAACTTTTGTTGTAGGTACACTGCATTAACAATGCCTTGACTCTGCATTTTTAGTAGATAATTTAGTACTCTTTACTGCAATACATGTTTTTCAGAAATTCTTTTTTAATATAAAATTTCAACTTTCATGTAGAACTTTTGATTAACATAAATGTGTCAGTGATGACAGGTGTAATTAGAGATTACCTGATTACCAATGTGACATGCGAGGCGGTAGGAAAAAGACTTTTTCTGAAACTACTTTAGAAACAACTAGTTTCGTATCTAAAAAGAGTGAAGAAAATGTGATTTTCCTCTCTAGTGAGGAAAGTAAAAAACAATTGCTGCGTTAATCTTAATAAAAAGTTGAAAGATACCGGTACCTAGATTGCTATGTGTCAAACTTCATTACTGCATACAATCATGTTTCAATTATGTGTAAACTTATAGAGAAGAACTCCACTTTCTTCTCTAGTTGTACAAATAACTATTTCCAATTTTGACGTTTGAAGTGACACTTCTTAAAACTCGTTGACGTTGTCAAATGTATTACTTAGTAAAATTTTTCTGGTGATGAAAAGTATCACTTCAAATGCCAAAATTAGAAAACAAGTATAAATTGTGCACAACTCATGTGCAAATAAAGCGCAGCATTTTTTTAAACCGAAATAGCTTTTGTTTTGACATCACCAATGGATACATTTCTTGCAGACCTCTCAATCCCTTTGTGAGTACCCTCTTCCGACAATCCGTTCTTGAGGTATAAGGGAATATACCCGCGCACGATAAGAGTCGAGGAGGAGGGCAATGGTTGGTAGCAATTAATTCCTTTCATTGAGACCTTTCATTAGAGTATGATTCAGGATAAAACTAGTTCCACTCCCCCCCGTTTCCCTCCACCCCGTACTTTGATAAAAGGACAGAAAAAAGGGCAGTATTTGGTAGAAAACGGTTCCTTTCGTTGAGACATTTCATTAGAGTACAATGAGAGATAAAATTAATTTTTAACCCCCCCTCAGGCCCCGTCGATTACTGATCTCGAAAAAGAGTCGCACGGGAAAGTTATAGTTTGTACAAACCAATTTATTTTGATGAGACCTTTCATTAGAATACCATGAAGGGTAGAATTCGTGGGGGGGGCTTTTAGACAGCGAAATTTGATGGCCGTCTGGCACACCTTCAAGGTATAGGCTACCTACTGCAACAAATTCCAGGACTCTAGAAGTACTTCAAAACGGTAGAAGTGAGCACGGATGGACGGACGGACGGACAAAACGCAAACAAGAGCTTTTTTTTAATTCTTAAAAAATGCGCTAAAAATATTGTATGAAACACGTTGAGAAACACTACTACTTATACGTTACTCGCTTGGCTAGTTTCCGCATGAAAATAAAGGTTTCATGACGTTGTCGCCTGTCGGGAAATAGTATAGAATATTTTATGTGGAGGAGAAGTATTACTTTCCATGGCGCGCCTGTGTTTAGCCCTCGAACAAAGTGAGCTTGGTATTGCTGTGTAATTAACCTGATTTTCTGGTATGATCCCACAAAAAGTTAAATCACGCAGATTGTTAGGGCTACTACATATTGAAATAGATGGGTATGTGACACCATTATTCGTCATTGAAAGTGACTTCAAAACCCCCCACAACAGGGCCGATGAGAGCTATAGCGCGATCGGTGGGCACCTGTACGTGTTTAGTGAAAACTAGCCGGCCGACCGTTGCCTTTCCGGTCAAAATCTTCCGGTGAACTGAACGTGAGTATGCACACTAACAGTGCCAGTTGCGAAGATGACTTGCTCTAAATCTATTGATATATGAAATCACCCAAGTGTTAATACTTGCAGTTAGATACTAGTTTATTTTGTAATTTCCAGGTATAAACTTGGAGTAGGTGATAATTTTGATAGAATGAAGTAGAATTTTCCAAGCCGGTAATGTAGAAATTGATCTGTCGCGCGACGTTCGCCAATATCAATCCCCATAAGATGGCGAGTCCAGGTAATGCGATGTCATTCACGTACTGCGTAGGTAGTAAGTAAAATCCAGGTAGACCATAACGTAAAAGGAAATCCAAAAGAAAGAGCGATGAGAAATTAAAAGAAAACTATGAGCAAATTTTGAGGCAAGGTAAAGGGTTGAAGGAAGGTAAAGGAACTTTGAGGGAAGATAAAGGGAACTATGAGGGAACGTCAGGGAAGATAACGGGCACTAAGAGACTTTGAGGAAAGATAAAGCCTTAAAAAAATACAAATCCATAAAACGCTTAAATGGATCACAGTCACAAACATCAAAAAGAAACGATAAACCACTCCAAAGACATATGGTAACAGCCAAAACTAAAAACCCTTGTACAGGTACACAAAAAGTCAGTAGAAAAGTAATGGCGTACCGAAGAAATAATTATTTGCAACCAACCAACGTGAAAGCAAAATTGTCACTGAAGGGAAATATACAACTAGTGGGCAAGATAAAATTTAAGGGGGGATTGAATTAGAAGTACCACGGATGGCCTCTAACAGTGAAACAAAGAACTATGGGAATAAGAAATCATAACACTTGGATGGCCTCTAGGGGCAAAAATAAAGAACTAAGATAATAAGAAATCTAGGACAGGAATAGCTTACATCTTATTAAACTAGTAGATTACAAAGCAAATACCTAGATGGTGTAAGAATTAAAAAAAAGTAATCTATTTTAGTAAAAAAATCTTAAGGTAAATTGTCAATAGAAAACCCGTGAAACGGAATTGAACCTGAATCTGTTTCATTATTGATTTTGTCGTCAAAGCTGCATCGTAATTTGGTGTTTAATTTTGCTAGCAAGCAATTTAGAAAAACAGGTTTTGAAGTCAATTTTCAGAAAAATAAAAATAAAACAAACATTTTTAGTAAGTACGCCATCGCAAAATTTCAATCTTTGACATTGGCGATAGCCTGTCACGCAATGGAAACGTATGTATAAATCGTGAGAAAAAGTAACACTTTCCATACGATTTTTCGTCAAAAAAGTCCGGTAATTTGATCACTATGCAAACATTTATTTTTTATTATACCTGAATCACAATCTCCGTTTTAAACACTCAAATGCGTGCGAAAAAAGGCCTTTAAAACACACGTGCTTTAAAGTTGCTAAGTAACCATACTTCAAGTATGACTTTTGAAACTGTCATCTGGGTGAAATAAAAAATCTTCCTAAGTCGCTTTCTGTAAATGCAGAACATTTCTTTGGCTTGTACCTATCCTTTGGTTGAAGCTTTTACAAACGCGCGTAATTTAGGGTATGCTCCCAAATCTGTTCCACTTTTTAGTCCCAGCAATAAGTGAAGTTTTGAATGAATGCACCAAAAGATAGAAGATTTAAATACCTTTGATATTTCCTTCATATATGCCAGCATTATCGATGCATTTAAGACTTTATTCGTAAGTAACTTCCTATTCATCCATGGAAACAACTTTTCATATGCTTGATAATAGACTTTACTGGATTGAGATTTTACACCTACCAACGTTTGTTTAGATTTTACAACAAGCGATTTAATGGACGGTGTATTATCTTTTTCAACGGAAATCGTACAAAGACGATGATTTTTATAAGCAAACGTCAAGTGACATTTCCATGGCAATCGTGAAATTACGAACATCCAGCCCACTTAATCAGACATGTATTCGAGTATAACGTCAATATGATTTCATTGAATTTCCTATTTTTAAATTATACTGCAGGTATAATAAAAAATACTATAAGATACACGTGTATAATTGGTCTTTAAAGCACTTGCAACGTTAAAGGCACTCTGCTTTGCGTCGTGCCCTTAAACTCGTTGCGCGTGCTTTAAAGACTTGATTATACACTTGTATCTTAATATACTATTATCAACTAGTCGTGGGCCCGTCAATAATTTTTTAGGAATTAAACAGTTGTGGCATATACAGCGGTACACTACTAATCGGCGATTCCCTAACCGGCAATGACCAAACCGGCGATGATTAGCCGGCGCTATACCAAACCGGCGCTCGATCAACCGGCGCTCGTTCCACCGGATGCATTTCTATTTGTGTGGATTGGATTAATAAAACTCAGAGTATCTATTAAAATATTAAAAGTTACGATCAATACCAATACCGACAGAAGAGTTATATGTACTTAGTTACTCTGATTCCTCTTGTTTGATCACTCGTAAAATCATAGTTAAATTCTAATAACAAACTCCCCAACACTCCACCTAAAATAATTTGAGAATTCCATCGACATGTTCATATTATGGCCATCCATCTTATCATTCCAAATGTGTGTTACATAATTTGCAGATCGCATCGACTAAGCAAGCGCCGGCATGACCGAGCGCCGGTTTAGCATGTCGCTCGCCGGCTTGGTGTGACGCCGGTTCGTGGATTTCCGGTTTGGCAGTTGCCGGTTTGTAATCGCCGGTTTGGAATGTTCCGATATACAGCATTCGCTATCTAGTAATAGTAGCAAAGGTTATAAATCTATCGATGATAGTCAACTGAACCGGTACAATTGGGTTTTTTTTGTAAATCCTTTCCAAACGATTAACTTTTAATCTTTTGGAGCCGCAGGCCAAATTTTTGATTTGATATCTATACCAAGCGAAAGCTGATAAAGTTCTTGTTACTTTTCACGAATTCCGTAGATACTGTTTTCGAAAACAGATCTCATACCGCAAAAGATCCTATAAGTGTTTTTTTTTCTATTTCCTATACAGGGTGGTGCCTAGCGCAACGCAGCATAGGGATTTCAATGGTAATTTCTTTATAGTCAATTACTAGCTCCCCTAATTATTTTAGAGCAAAAGTCTAAATAAGTTTTTTTAGAGAAAAAAATACTGCATCTGTTCATACTTTTAGTTATAATTTTCCATTTTTCAAAACCGTAGAAATCGATAAAATAAAAAATTACATTTTTATAAATCAGTGATGCTTTGGAATCTTTATAACAAACTACAAGCGCATCGCATCTAAGTGATCGTTGTTTGACGTCGAACGATTTTCATATTTAATTCTGTTACAACTATCCGATGCAAGAAAAAGCGGCAATTGAGTAATGTTTTTTTTAGAGAATGTATGCTGCATCTGCATCACATACTATTTGTTTATCATTTTCCGGAATCAGAGTACCTACATAATCGAAGAAAAAAAACTGATTTGAAGAAGATTTGTTCCTAAACTTATATTCGGATTTTCCGCTACTGCAGCCAAAACGTTGAATGTATTGTCGTTTTCCTGATGGTTTTGGTGGACATTTTGAACGTTATTGCACTTGCAGGTCTTTAACTAATTTATAAACAAGTATAAATTTAATATACGTCAAAGGCAAATAATGAAACGTGATCGCTGTTTTTTTAGGTAATTCCAAGGCATATTTGATTTATTGTAAAATGAACCTTTTTATTTTGTCGATTTCTACGGTTTTGAAAAACGGAAAATTATAAGTAATAGTATGAACAGATGCAGTATTTTTTTCTCTAAAAAAAAAACGTATTTAGACTTTTGCTCTAAAATAATTAGGGGAGCTAGTAATTGACTATAAAGAAATTACCATTGAAATCCCTATGCTGCGTCGCGCTAGGCACCACCCGGTACACCTACTAAAGAATATAGTAGTTACCTTATGTATACGTACTCGTGTGTGTTCTGTTTTTGTAATAAATTATCTCGTATTTTTTGTATTCATCTTTAGAAAATACCTCAATCCGTTTTAAATAACAACTGCAATAAAATGTTTTTTTTTGGATAAGCTTTTATCAAGGCCATTTTTTGGGCACAATTGTCTCACCTTCATTAACTACAGTAACGTCACCGTTATGAAACACATTTTGAAGGCGCAACTGTCCCACTCAATTAGCCTGGACGCAAGTTAGTGTCTATGATTCAAGCAACTCAGACTGTCTGAATTTTAATTACAGAGACATGTTCTCATTTCCCATCCCCGCAATAAAGCTTTGCAGAAAATACTTCGATATTTGATGATTTATCGATCGATCCTTATTTTCATCTTCTACTTATCATCATCCGGTTTAAATTAATACACCGATTTTGTAGCATAGAGTCCAGTAAACCTAGGTAAGAATAGATTTTAACAGAAAAAAAAAATTAAGTGAGTTGCTTTATATGCCGAACTCTTCGACAAGTTGTTCACTTCACATACTGTGCCCAAATTATTATCACACCACCGCATCTTTCAGGAATTTCAATCTTTCTGTGGTTAGTAGTGCACGCTTGACGTGTTTCCAGACGTTAATGCCATAATAAATTTTCATGCCAAGATGAAGTTTATCCAATTAAGTCATACTTATACCTACAGATATTAAGTGTCCACTTAAAAATGGAAATGATTGAAAACGTTACGATATATTCACGTAATTAACGCCATTGTGAAGCTTCTTCCTGTCAAATTGTGATAGGTTTATAAATGACAGCCGTACAAGTGATTCAGGTGTAGGTAAGCTGAAAGGGTCCCTTCAAAAAGGGTGTGGTGTTACACTATTAATTCCGATACTTTACCATATACTTTGAATACCAGTTATTTATACTTTTACATTGTCCCACGCGGAAACGGATTCGTTACGAACATGTACCTGTATTACGATATTTCCGAATGCGTATACAGTACACGAGTACAACCTATTTCCTGAAGTAGTGCCGATAAAGAACTTAAACGCCATTTCCCCGATGCATTCATATTATAATTAACAATATGATAATCTGAGCCCATAAATCAGGCAATAATAAGAGTCTATCGACTCTATCATTTCATGTAGTAGTCAATACTGTTCATCATTGAATCGATCGAAAAAAAAAATGACCAAAATTATAGACCATGAAACTACTAAATTATGTTGCCAACCTTAAAATTAAAACGTACGGGAAGACTAAAATTACGAATAATTTTATGGCGTTAATCAAAATTGCAAAAACTTCCGAGCGTGTCAGTGACCGTTTTCGGTATTAGATGAAATTTGCATCGAATTTAACGACGCTCGAAATTATAAGCTGTAAAAATATAAACGTTCTAAATTTAAAACCTTTTTTGTCAGGTTAACAACACTGCAGGCACGGCGCGCATTTTTCTACCTAAGAGAAAAAGAGGAGTCTAAAATTTATCAAATAAACAAACAGACACTATCTTTACGTTTAAAATGTTACACGTCCGTTAAGGTGATTTGTTACAAAATTACAAGAGTCGGCTTCTGTTTCATTCTACCTGTCTCTCTGTCTGGAAACCCATAAAATGCGGCCCTAGATATGCTCACGGACCGGTAAATTTAAGGGCTTAAAGTTGAAAGTGACAAAAAATTAGAGACCCAACGTTGCCGACTTTAAAATTTAATGCGCTTCTGCTGTAATCACAAAGATGGACATTTAACGTATTCACGTGTGTCGCCGAGAATTGTACACTTGACTTGAGGGTTCTTCTTGTGAAGGGGTGGATTGCTTTAGTTTCTAAAGAGTTGCATTCCATTTCCCAGCGTTCGATTCAATGAACCTTAGTTAAGTGTTAAGGAAGTTTCTTAGATAGGACAGTAAAGATAAAAATTGTAAATTCCTGCTTGAAAGATAAACGACGAGGATAGGGAATATTTAACATACATAATTGGTATCTGAAAAATTGCCTTTAATTCGAGAAGGTTTCCGTGTTTATAATCACGCTACTCGCAGAATTCGTGTCTGATTGATTTCCACAGTAATTGTGCTGGACCTATTTGCCTCTTTCCCGAACTTTGGTATGTTGCGATTATCATGTATTCCATCATAGCATTACTCGTAGAGAATAATTCAGGTAACGTCGATCCTGGTAAGATCTTTGTGCAATGGACACTTGCTGGTGAAAAGTATATCTTTCAATGGAGCGTTGAAAAATTGTGTATCAGTGGATTCTACACAACTTTACAGGCGCTCAAAGGCAAGAGTGTGTCAAACGGAATCCTGACGAACATTTAGTGTACAATACAGATATTTATTCATATGAACCTAATAGTAGGCAACAATCCTCTTTTTGGGTATTTCTAAATGAACCGAATCTAATAAAATATAAGAAAAAGAGGGGAAACTTCACCGCCCACTTCGACGTTTTTTTTCTAAAAAAGTTTAAAACGTTTGTGCTACCTTTATGCCCGTTATGGCCATTTTTACTGACAAATTTAAGCTGAACCCTAACTTAGGAGTAGCTTAAAATCCATGCACTTTCGCGGCAATGAGTCCAAATGCACCAGGTGCCCCAAATAGAATTTACACCCCCTAAACACCCAAGAAAGTAACAAAAAACTTAGGAATCCCTTCTATGCAAAACTTAAAAATAAGATGGAATTTGGTCCTTTTTGGATACAATCTCCCACTATATTTAACTTAGTATTTGACCAACAAGGAATATTCGCCACTGCGGCACTCTCATAAAATTGGCCCTAGGTACACATTCGCTCGTGGAGTATTCGCCATCGATATTCGTTTTAAACCCAGTGGCAAATTTATCTACAATCGTAGTACCCGGAAAAAGACTTTAAAGTAACGCAATTAAAATACTTCCCAACGAGTTAGATGTCGCTAAGAAGCTTAGGGAAGAGTCCTTACGTGCTTTATAATAACGGGCGATCAAAAATGAGTTGCTGTCGAGTCGCCTTTGGAAGTTCAAGTTAAATACGATACGATACGATTTCCCATGTTCCAAAGGCGACTCGACCGCCACTCATTTTTGATCGTCCGTTACCTTGTCATGAGTCTATGCGCTTATCCAATGCCGTCTAGATCATTTACACATCTTTGTAGGTGTTTTACAGAACGTTTTAAAATTATTCCAAAGCTTTTTGTTACAGCAGAAGAAATCTTTAGCGGGGACTTAGAAGAGCCCTTCAATAACGTTCTTAATTCTGAATATGGTGTAGACCTGTAGAGGAAAGAGTAGAAACTTTGAAAATGCTCTGGGGAGAGTCTCGAAAGCTCTTAGGAAGTTTTCAAAAACAGTTGAGGCACTTTTTCAGAACCTTAGGTACTTGGGAAAGCTCTTAGGAAGTTTTCAAAAACAGTTTAGGCACTTTTTAGAACCTTAGGTACTTGGGAAAGCTCTTAGGAAATTTTGAAAAACTATTTAGGCACTTTTTTGAGCGCCATTAATCTAGAGCGCATTGGAAGAGTCTTAGAAAATTCTGGAATGGACCTACAGCAATCAGAAAGGTGTTTGATCAATCTGGAAAAAACCTTGTGTGGAAATCTACGAATGCTCCCAAAAGCACGTACAAAACAATGTCAGGTTAGATGGCAGGTTTGTCTCTTTTGTACGAAAGTTCAATACCAAATTTGTTTGATTGCTTAGCGATCCAGGACATTACTGCATAAATTTACTCACCCCTTAAGGCACTCTAAGATACTCTGCCTAGGTTTGACCCGAACTCGTCGTCGGCTCGCGCGGTATATTCCGAACAATTTCTGAACGTAAAGGGTAAAAATGGTACTCATGCAATGCTCGCCAGCATTGATGTTATGCAAATCATAAGATAGCTACAGGCTTCATATCCTTAGGTGTGCTACAGCTACGCAATTATACTTCTGGGAAAATTCATTGCAACCTTTACTGAATCAAAGTACGGATACTACAAAGATACAAACAACAAATTTAGGCCATTGCTAATGACACTACCTGCCACACCAGTTTCATTAGTTAATCCCTGCAATTGCAAAAAGTGCTCCAAAAAACATGTAACTATTTATCAAATAATTCTTCTTGTTGTTCTTATTGCAAAGGTGGTGATAAATGCAGAAACCCATTACAAACTAAAGAGTCTGACGAAGAGAGCGAAGGCGAGAAAGATTTGTGACTGAGTGCCCAAGTACGTGCTGGAAAATTGTAAAATTGAGTGTATAAAACTATATATGTATATTTATCTAATAACATACATTATTAATTTATCTTACACATAAAAGAAATGTGCATTAAATATGATTTTCGATCGAATTTAGATATATTCCAAAATAATGTATTTGAAACGGTTAAAGGTACGACTTTTATCCTCAGGGCCTTTTTTGTAGCCAATGTAAGTAGCTGTAAATAGCCGCTTCGAGCATTTTTCTAACTATTACCGTCTTTGAGTTAGAAACGATAAAGTGAATCGCCACGCGCGCTACTTTGCTCCCTCCCCCTCATGTGATGCTCACCGCGGAAATGCAACGACATCGATTTTTTTCATCTACTATATGCTCCCAACAATAATCAAAAGTCAAACTGCGTTAGACTTTCAATGCATGCTCAAACCCTTTAGCGCCCGGCCTAATTGGTTATAAAACTACATTTTGTTCGAAAGATTTTATAATATTTTTAATTACTAACCACTCTTTGTTAATGCCGAGCGAGCCGATATGGTCAGTTCGGTGCAAACCTAGGCAGAGTAGAGATGGAGTGAGCAAATTTGTGCAAAACTGTACCTTTTGTACGAAAGTTCAATAACAAATTTATTTTATTGCTCAGTGATCCAAGGACAAAAGTATTCACCCTATCAGACCTCTACTCTGCCTAGGTTTTAAAAGTTTATTTTGTTTGAAAGATTAATAAGAATAACCACTCTATTTAAATGCCGAGCGAGCCGAAGGCGAGTTAGGTACAAGCCTGGGCAGTAGAGGTCTGATTGATAAGGGTGAGTAAATTTGTACAAAACTGTTTATATTTTGTTCGAAAGTTCTATAATAAAAAATTTTTTTTTGCTTGAGCTCTACTCCGCCTAGGTTTGTGCCGAACTCTGCAAAGGTGCAAGAACACTCTGGAATATACGTATAGAATTCTGAAAAAGAGGAGGTTTCAAGTAATTCGCTACTAAGTGCTCTATCGAAACCTTCCGGGCTATTTATAAAACTATAGAATGCGTTCCAATCACTCCTAGGCGCTTCAAATGCTCTCCTCCGCTCAGCTCATCTTTGGAAAGGAAACACTACACGTAAGAGTGTCTGGAAAGTTGGATTCTTGTACACTTTCCACAGTAACGTCCGCAAAAGGTTATCCCGAATGCCAAGGAGAGCCTTGAAGTGCTTTCCAACGTTTTATAAGTGCTATACTGTCCTTTCCACAGTTGTCCATGTTTTCACTAGAGAGTTAAAGACTTATTCGAGAGCTTTCTCTTGTCTCGTTTCCAGGAACATGTGAGACCGGAACAATGACATCGCTGTGTCTTTTCATTCTGGAGTTAGACGAAGAACGGACAGGACGAAAAGAACCTAGAAACCTCCGGAAGTGGTCCAGAGAGGGTCTGCGTCTGAGGGTGTGATTTTGAAGACTTTCCAATTGTGCTGTAAATTACCAGTGTGCATAGAGAGAAACACTCTGGGAAGTATCATTTTTGTGTCTTTCCAACTCTATTTAGGCCCTTTCCATATCATTTTCGGAATATTTTAGAAAACCTTCAGAGATTTCTAGGCTTTGAAAAGGCTATAGAAGGCCTGTGATGAGCTTTTGGGAAGTTCCAAAATAATTCCGATTACTTCTTGCTGAATGGTCACTTTGGTTTCAGTTCAGACGACTTTCCGGGTCCTTCTCAAGGTGCTTTCCAAGGGCTCTAAATTTTTGAGAATATTTACAGACTAAGGAGAGCCTTTCAAAATCTAGAAAAGCATTATAGTAGTAGGGCACATACAACCAAGGAACCATGTCAGAGATCGTTTTTCAGATCTTCTAGGTCTCTATCGGGGCTAGGCGGATCTAATGAACAATAAGCTACTTCTTAAATTGCTATGAAAAGCCTTTAGATGCTCTGTAAAGCACCTATAATGTTATGGCGTTTCAGAGTTTTATTTGTCCATTTATTGGATAAACGGGTCCGTAAAAACGTTAGGAAAAAAACTAGGGCGTACAAAGTTATGGAAGGGGGGAGGGGAGCAAGTTAGACTACATTGGTTCTGTGGTTCTATAAAGTGGTGTTATTTTCTAATGATCGTAGGGGTGCCGCCGTGTACTCCAAATACATTGCATTGGTAGAGATTAACTTGGAAACTAAGGTGATGGAGTCACTTTGCTGAACACAGTTACGGTATTAAGGGTGGCTGTACACAAACGGCATTTTTCAAAGAAAGCAACTACAGAATTGTGGTCACGTCGACTGCACCGCTATCGGATACAATCACCAAAATGTCTTTTAGGTATTGTAACGAAATGAAGTCCCTATCGTTCGTTACATAATATCATTTAAGGCAGGAAGCAAGAGTGTCCCCTTAACGTAATACATGATAATTTTTGAATGAAACTCCCCGGATACAGTGCGTGTTAGCAAATTAGAGATAACGTCAGAAGCTACGTTTGATCGAATTTGGCAAGGCTATCTCTATCACTGGGAAGTAGTTCTAGGTCCTCTATAATTAGTAAAAACTATCTGTTTAAATGGCGTTGGCGCATCACGTTGTTGCGTACACCTATATCTGCACCACGTGCAGGTAAAAACGTTACATCATGCCAAAACTAATATTTCATCAACCATCTATTGCTAATCGCCTCCGTTTTTTGGTACGATAAAAACTGGCATCGACTGATGGAGTTTGCTGAACCCATAACTCTGATACCATCTTAAATATAAAGATTATTTTTCTGGCAACATTCAAATGTTACTTAGATTTATTTTTCAAACCATTCATGCTCTTTCGTCTAATTTATAAAGGTACTTACAATATGAGTGTTTGCTTAAAGAATTTCGGAATTGCTAATTAAAAAGCAAATAAACTAAGGTGATAGTAAAACTGAGAATTATTTACACCGAAGTGTAAAAATAAATTTCGCAACGATTGAGCAATGAGTTCTTTAATGAAACAGGAAAAGCGCTGTTTACACAAAGATGTATTTTTAAGAAGTCTGCACTGTTTAATTTCACTTCTGTAATTTTACTTCCCCATACCTAACCGTTGCAGACTTGTTGCAACACATCTGCGTTCCGAAATACAATACAAACGCTTCGCTGGATGCAGTGCACGTGTTTTGGTGATTTTTTAACCTTTTACGTTCATGAAATATATATTACCTATACATACTTGGATAAGGTAAGTGCGTTGTGGACACAAAGGATCCCCGAATTAAATGAGGTAATTGCGCGAAGAAGTGTTTTTCTTTCACAACGTTAACAAAACAATGATCTAACTCTTTCTGTTTTATCTCGACTATCGGATGTTCTTCACGCAGACCAATTAATGGTATTATATCATATTATAAACCTATTAAACTATTAAGGTGGTAACCAGTAATTTGCGAAGGCTTTCATTGTTCAAGATACAGACCGCTTCTAGGGCGGATCAAGGATTCCTCCAAAAACACTAGAACGTGAAATATTAATTATACACCGGAGTTTGTTTAATTGGAAGTTTAAAGTTAACTACTGCTTCTTTTCATTCCGGAGGTTTTTTCAGCTTTCCGATTGAGGATCTTGTGGTTAGGCACTAAAGTAGGTAGGCACCTATTTTCGGCAAAAGGGCAACGAAACTTCTGACCAGAATGCGAATTTCCTATTGATACATTTGCATAATAACGTTCTATAATTTGTGTTCTCGTGTTTCACTCACAAATTTGTAAAATATAGCAACGTTATTTTAATACAAACTTGTGGAACATTATTGTTAAATAACAAGATTCGAAGAATCGCATACGATTTTCAGTAGGTGAAAATGGTGCTAAAAATTCCGAATTTTCTACCTTTTTTCAGAATGCTTTGAATTTTAAGATTCTGGTATGGAGTAACTTTTTCCAGAATATACTTACATTACATTCCAGTTTTTTGGACACAACGTATACCCATAGAATCAATTGCACCAGTAATACAAAAAAATGTATCCCTTGGGATTAAAAATGATGGCCATTGTCTAATATGGTCCTATTAGTTCCTATTTGGCAAATAGTTTTAGATTACAAGTTATTTAAAGAATGAAGCAGAGAATGTTCTAACATTTTGAACAAATACATACTATGAACATATTGAAATACAGAGTGCGTCAAAAACCTAATTATTTTAGGTTAGCTCAAGCGACTTTCCACTCCCACGCTTCAATTATAGACCCAATAGAGACGTCTTTTACAATAAAATTTCCATTCATGGTTACGATCTACACAATTTTAAATGATGCAATATGTTAACTACAACATCGCTAGGAAACCTTTGCTCCTTGGAATGGATATACAAAAATTTAAAAATCGTAAGAGAAGGACGTGAAGAATCTAAAACATCAAAAGAAACAGAAGATGCCAAAATATTCGAACAATCAGATAAATCTCGAATATTACAAACTGACGAATCCGAAACGCAAAAGTAGAAGGTCTCGCAGAATGAAATCAAGGATTTAAAGAATCTGAACTGAACAATAGAAAGAATTTAAGAATCTAAAGAATCTGATGAATTGGAAGAAAAGAAAAATCCGAAGCAACTTAAAAATATTAAGGATCTGATGTATCTGAAAAATCAAAAGGATTCGAAGCATTTGAAGAACCCAAGAAGGAAAGAACTCGAAGAAACGAAAGAAATGCAGCACTGCAACGAAGGACTAACCTCAATAGTTTGTAGAATCTCAAATTAGTTAATGGAAGAAACATAAGAGTTTACAGAATCATAAGAATGTGAAGTGTTGGGAAAATCAATTGAATTCGAAGTTCATTAAGAATCTGAAAAGCATGTTGCATCTGAAGAAGTGCATGATAATCTGAACAAACTTACGAATTTGAAGAAGTTGAAAAATCGGAAGAATTTAAGGAAATGCTAAAAAAGGAAAGTGTCACATGAATTAAACAAATTTTAAATACCGCGGGAGTCTGAATTTGAAGGCGTTAAAATTCTAAATAACCCGAAGAGTGTAAAAAGGGGGCGAATTCGAAGATGGGAAAGACTAAAAAAACAATCTTCAAAATCTGACGATTTGATCAGGATTAGAAGAAACAGAAAAATGGGCAACTGATGACTTGAAAGAACTTCAAACATCCAAAGGAACGAAGAACTCGACGAACCTGAGAAATCTAAACAACTAGATGAGTCTAAACCTAAAGAATATCAAGCATCAGAGCTCATGACAGATTTTAAAAATCTTTATAGAAGAAGGAAACTAGAAAGTACCTACACAGAATCCAAAGACCAAAGAATCAGAAAATTGCGTAGAATCTGTTAAAATCCATAGCAACGGAAGTATCCGATGGTTTAGACCAACCTGAAGAAACTGAAGCCTTGAAGAATTAGACGAATCTTTAAAAAACGAAACTCTAACAGCCTTACAAAACTAGAGAATTTGAAGAAACTACAAAATGAACAAAAACTAAAGAATCGTCCGAAGACCTCAAGAATAGCATAAAAATGAAGAATCGTCTACTATATTTAATGAAATATTAAATAATTAATAATGATACTAATAATAATAGCGATTGCTAAGTACAAAGTCGTCCATTATTCAACACAATAAGTTGAAAATGTCAACATTATGTAAATTTAACCCTAGAAGTGTTTCACTTGATCTTCACTGTGATTGGTTGAACCAGATCAGGATTGCGCTGAAAAATGAAACGCGTGACGAATTTTGTAACCTGATAGTTTCCATTTCCAACTTAACTGTCGAACTGTCATTAGCTGTTAATGTCATGTGAAATCGTTTGATTTATTTCTGTTTACGGTGCTGGATATTTCTTCTGTACAATAATTTGGTGCCGTTTTATATTTTCCCTGTGTGTGCTTATCTTCAAACACATTGACATCTACTACCTTCTAATAAACTAAACAAATATAGAAAACGAGCTCCTGGGTATGGCTATAGCATGTGGCAAACCAAATTTTAAACCTGATGTTAGTTTTGCTTTTATTTAAAGTGTATATGTATGAAATTTCATTTGAATGCCTCCATAAATAAGAAAGTTGGCACTGCGCATGCGCAAAACGAAATTTTGAAACTGGCGTTAAATTTGGTTTTATTCCAAGTGGCTATGTATCAAATTTCATTTAAATATCTTCATAAATAAAAAAGTTTACAATTCGGTTTATGGTCGAGAGGCGAAAAGGGCACTGTGAATGTTGATCGATTAGGCTCATTTTTTGGAATTTCGTTTTATATATTTATACGCATATTGAATTTCCTGCAATTCGGTTCATAACTCACGGAGATGTTATAAGAGGGCCTTCCTTATTTTTTGGGCTACATTGCCAATTCACGAACTCCGATCTACAAATTTGATAAAGAATCCATCTACGAAATTTTATCGTAATCGGTCCATTCGTTATCGAGATATCATGCTAACGAACGGACAGACACCACAAAATTATAAACTCGCTAGGAGCTCGTTAATAATGAATGCAGTATACATGCTATCAGTCTTAAAAGTTGTAAATCATAGGGCAATGCAATTCTTATTGACGTAAATTACACAGCATTGTCACAATTCCTATACCCGCTGAAGTTGAAGTAGTGTACCTATCTTTTAACGAAATTGCAGGTAAATTGGTTCTTGCCTTGAAATAGATGTATTAGGTATATTGATTTATTATTATCGGTACTAAATGGCACCTGATGCCATTATTATACTAATAGGGATCTCCAACCCGGGTCTTCTGTGAGACAACACATTTGGCAACGCTACCTTCTGTAAGACGAATACTGAACCCGAGACTGAACCCTTAAGTGTGAATCGCACTAGTATAGGTATAGTAGGGTTGCCGCCATGAGGTTTCAACTAATTGCAGTAGATGCAGTAGATTTCATGAAAGTTCTAATGTAAGAACTTATTTACTGTCATAGACACTACAATCGTGCACGTAGGAAACTGTGCAAAAAATGCATAAAATCTATAGAATTTCTGAGATAAGAAACGATATAAGAAAACGTGTCAACATTTGGGGTTTTGATCCTGCGCCTTGACCACGGATGTATAATATCCGTGGCCTTGACTAATAAATAAAAATTGTTACATTGCACTAAAGGCAAAATTTAGTATTTCCATATAGTTAGGCATAGCATAGGTATTATTGTACCTGTATTCCAGGTGTGGAAGGAATGAATTCATTTAACTAGTCATCCATATTCAGTCGACATTTTTGTTAATTACAAGAAAACAAATTATGCATTACTATAATTTTACAATTGTCCTATATGTTTAAAAGTAAAGGGAAACATTAAAAAGAACTGTAACAAAAAGAGATCTGCCGTCTTTCGGCAAAAACCCAAGACCTCAAAGTGAATATAAAGCATCTGCAATAAATCCTTTAAGGCCTTGGAGGCTTTACCCAGTGAATGGACAATAGCTTTGTACGAAAATCATTTGCTGCCTGGCAAAGTTTTAAGTTCAATAATAATGACGCTTTTTGAAAAGTTTATGTGATGAATGTGTTAAGTGCTTATTGCGCTAATAATTTATGACTGGAATCATTAATTTAATTTGCCTGGAGGACGTTGCGGTGCTGCAATTACATATTATGTTAACTACAAAAAGATCGTTTAAGGCAATTTTTTAAATAATCTCTTTTTTAACATCTCTGGAACGAATCTGTAACAAAAACCCCGTTGCCCTTGACTGTTGTTAATTTAATCGCAAATAATAGATCTCGATCGATTTCGGTCCAAGAGGTCTCCTAGTTATGACGGTAGATATAATTTTGTCAAAGTACCGAAATGTATTTCCGTTCATTGGATTCAAGACAGCTCGAGTTTCGTAGGAGAGACAGACAGTCGGCCTTCCGAAATATCTTAAAAGCGTCAGAGAATGCAGCCGAAAGGATTATAACAATAGAAGATCTGCCGTAACTAGAGGCATCGGACGGGGATCTGTCTGTGTCGTTAAAAAACCGCAGTTCGCTAGAACGGCGGTAAGAATTTTAATGGAATTACGCAAAAAAAGCTTTGCCGAACACCAGCTTTCTAGAAATCGATGACCTGTTCGATGCACTTTTATTTTATCCCATGTACCTATATTTGTATTCAGTTCTAATTATCTAACGTATAAAATTGATCACGCTCTTCGATACTGATGTGATGTATTCACGGGCACCATATAATTATCTGATGATCGTTTCAATGAAAATGGCGGCGTCCAACTTTTTATACTCACCCCAAATGATTTTGCTATAAATCAATTAGAGAAGCCGGGCGGCGGTAAACGGAAGAAGAAATGTAGAAGTGTAATCCCGCAGGAAATCTGGCGCAATAAATTTGATGGTATCAACGAATTCAGTGAAAATGTACGTAGCTGGATTTCTTTCGGTAAGTTGAGAAAACACAGAAGCACGAAGAGATTTAGTACCTACATGAAATAAATTACGATTATTTGTTAAACACGGTGGAAGATACCTGTGTACCATTGGTATATAATATTTTTTGATGCTACTATATACCTAACGGCAGTTTTGGAAGCCCTTCGACCTATAATAGGGGCAAACTGCAAAATATGGCGAAAATCAAGAAATTCTTTGTCGTGCAGTAAAATGGGACAGTATTTTTCAAAATGTCGAATAGACTAAATAAAATTCATGGGCATTATATAATGGACAAAAGAAAATCCGCAAACAAGGATTCATTGAGTCATCTTTGACTATAATGACCGATGCAAAAAAAGAACATAATAAGAAGTGCTGGAGCTTACGGCAATTAAAGGTAATTTCCTTTATGTAACGCCACTGCGATAATTACAAATAAAAAGTCACTTTTTATTCACCCTATGTATAATACTTTTGAGTTTTGCTCAAATTGCAAAATTTACCTACATTAAACTATAGGCGAGATTATAGGTAATATACAATGTGTTCAAAGTCGGCACTTTTTTATTATTGCATCTACAAAGTCGGTTAAATTGGCAAATATGAAGACTTTTCTCACGATCAATGGATCGAATCAGAAAAACAATCGAGGTATCAACATATGCAATAAAGTAAGCTTTCTTTTAAAATTGGAACACCCTATGTAAGTACATATTTTGAAAGACACTGAAATTCTGAATAATAGTAGATTATATTACCAGTCCATAATAATAGCCATTATTGAGAGTAATATATACTCTATCTATAGACTATTAGTTTCTTAACTTTAGATTTCATCCATTTTAATTCAAATACACAAACAATACACAACAACCCTCTTGATATTTACATGTTTCACGTTTGTTTTGTTTCCATGGATGATATTAAATTTAAGAAATTTTTTAATTGGAGTGCTAGAAGGCCTAAGAGCTATTAATCCCTGATCATTAATCCCTAAGGGAATAATATATGGCATTATACCAAAAAAGTATAATAGGTACTCACATTATATACATTAGTCGTAGATAAAGTAGTGTAGGTATATAAGGATTTCAGAGGAACCGTTAATAATGCATATGATCATAATTCGCTAAAATATAGTGAAGTTATTTGAGCGTTATTTAATAGTCGTAGATCAAATGTTTACCTCAACGATAAGATTATTAAAAAAATTACGGGCGGCTTTAAATAAACATAAAAAATGCGGAAATCTGCTGGAAAGTTTAAAATAATAATAGCTCTAATTCATTTGTCTTGAAGTTCAGGTTTTAGAAGCTGGAGATAATAACACGGAAAAATTGGATACTTTGTATACCATAACTCGTACGACTACTTTTATTACTATAACCAAAGTAGTTTATTTCCAAGTTGTTAGCAAATTTCCACCCATTTCATTTGTTTAATATCGGCCGCCTGATGCGTTTTATATAATCTTTTTTGATGAACTTTAACAACTTTAATTGCCTGTAGTGCTAATTTAGTGGTGGTTAGGTGTTAATTTTTTATTCAGATTTCATTGTCTTTCGAAATATGTCAAAAAAAACAGTTCGACGAAATTTTTTTGTTATAGTTAATTATTGTTTTCTTCTTTGTTACACAGTTTTAAATATTTCGTTTAATAGGGCGTTCCATTAAAAAAAGGTTACATATTTTATTGAATATCTTGATAATCCGATGTGCAATTGTTTTTCTGATTCGGCCATTGCAACTGCGAAAAAAATGCTTCATATTTGTTAATTTAACAAACTTTGTAGCTACAATAATAACAAAGTTAGCAATGTTACCATTGTCTCAACAATCGTTGCCATGGATTTTAAGCTACGCTTAAGCTAAGCTCCACTTAAATTTGTCGGTGCAAACGGCCATTAGTCTCAGTTGCACCAACAAAATTAAGCCGAACTTAAAATCTATGGCAACGATTATTAAGACAATCGTTGCTATGCTATGGTATTTAAGTTATACTTAACTTTAAGGGATACTTAATTTTGACGATGCAATTGGCCCTTAACTACTTCCGCCTTCTCAAGCACTAGTATATTTTCAGGGGTGTACACGCAGTATACAGCCATTGCGAATACTGTGTGAAGCCGCACACACCAGAAAATATACCGAGCGGATTTTTCGAAACGAATTTTCTTTGATGTGCCATCTTTAAAACTTTTTGGGTTGTCATGTAATACTTGCATAATCACCCATCCAGATTTTTTGGGAGCATTGAGTATAATTTCCATGTAAAATGCATGTCAATCGTTTATAAAGTATAAATTGTGCACAAATCTTGTGTAGACAAAGCGCCTTTTTTGAAACCGAAATATATAAGGTATATTTATCGATGTTTACCTCCTTGCTAGATGACTAATGGGGAGGGAAACATAAACATTTAAAGGCCGCTTGGCATATATTCAAAATCTACGCTATATAATGCAAGAAGAATCAAGTACTTAGAAGAAGTCTCCGAAATATTGCATTTTCTCTTTGTAGGTAGCTTCCTCCAACATTTTCGAGATATACCTACACAATTAAGTTTTCACATCACCAGGAGCTGCGTCTCGTCTAGACGTTCCACTTGCCCTTCATGAGTACTATCTTCTGATACTTTGTTTTCAAAATATTCGCTTCGACTTCACCAATAGATATGTCTCGTTCAGAAGCTTCATTTTGTCTTTCCTCCTACAAACCGTTCTCGAGATATTCGTTTTTAAAGTTTCGACATCACCAATGGATATATTTCTTCCAAACGTCCTAATCTTTCTTTGTGAGTATCCTCCTCCGACACTTCGCTCTTGACATATAAGGAATTATAACTGATCACGATAAAGTGTCTAGGAGAAGGACTATGGTTGGTATAAATTAATTTCCTTCATTGAAACCTTTCATAGTACCATGAAAGATAAAAACAGCCCCCCCTTCCAACGCGACCCCTATTTAAGGGGTAAGAAAGAAGAGCGTAGTTGGTAGAGAACAGTTCTTTTTGTTAAAACCTTTAATTAGAATACCATGAAAGATAATATCCATATCTAACCCCCCCCCTTCCCCGTCACCCGATGATCTCAAAAAGTAGTCGCTCAGGAAAGTTATATTACAAACCACATTTCGATGGAACCTTTTATTAGAATACCATGAAGGGTAGGGTAGAACGTATCCCCCCTCCCCCATTTGCATGCGTATGCTGGTATGAAACATCTGGATCCAATTTGGTTGCCGCATGTAACAGTAATGCACGTTTTACTGTAAAAACCAGTATCTCACGAAATAATCCATGCGGGGGTCCTCCCTTAAGTCAACAACATTTGATGGCCGTTTGGCACACCTTCAAGGCTACCTATTACAAAAAATTCCAGGACCGTTCCCATAAAACGCTAAAACGACAGAAGTGAGTTCGGAAAGACGGACGGACGGACAAAACGCAAACAATAGCACATTTTATTTAAAATTTTAAAAACACGCAAAGGTAAGATCATAAAAAAATTAGGAAATTGATACGAAGAATCGAATACGATTTTAAGTAGGGGAATTTTTTGACACTCAGCTTGCATTCTGAAACACGGCCCATATGTAATAGCACTGATCCTTGAACTCGTAGAAATCGATTGGCGAAGGTTTGACAGGCGGACACACAAAACAATCACATAAGGGGAATTTCTTTCGAAACATTCCCCTACAAAAGTGTACGCTACTTGTATAAAAACATCATCAAATAGATGAGAAAACAACTTTTTTGACAACGTATTGCTTGCAAGGGGCTGGGATTTGGGATTGTATTAAACATTTGAGCAACATTACCTAATACGAAAAAAACACAGTATATCTGAGTTTTAAGGTAAGTTTTAATAGTCCAGTAAATAACCGTTTTCCTATATAATTTTGCTAAACAGCATCGATTTTCATCAAATTTGGATTTAGGTTCAACTTTCTCTTTCAAAATTAACCCTATACCGGGAGTGAAATGTTTATTGAAAACGGGTTTAACTAATTCTTTTCTTTTTTTTGAAATACTTTTCGATCTACGAGTATATTGGCGAGAGAAAGTGTCAAATTTTATAAATCTTAATGCGTAGTTAGTCAACATATTTCCGTTATTATCAACCTATACCTACTCGAAGGATAGAGCACAGTTTTTCTGGTGTAACGTGGTCCATTTCATTCTCACTAAATAAGTTTCTGTTTTTGTGCATAAAAATGTACCTACCTATAGCAATTTTCTGACGCATGCTGCGAAACGAATGATTTGCGAATCATTGATCAGTCCCACTTCAATTACTGTGACTCAAGCTATGAAATTTGTAGAACTACGACAAAGAACTTTCGCCGAATATCGGAGAACAACCTCCCTTCTGAGATCTTTATAAATATAAGATCAAGATGGTATTATTGTATCGAAGTTAGTGGAAGTTATTTCGAGCAATACAGTGGTTTAGTATAAACGTCTTTGGGCTTTCAAAGAACTAATCGATCGATTTAAAAAATAAAAAAGGTTGTGTATGTAATGAATAATCCTTATGGGTTATTAGACCTTTATTGTCCCATTTGTCAAGAGTTGCAACCCCTAGCACATGGGCATAAAAATGACCCCTTCCTCGATATAAAAACCGATTTGTGGATTTTTGTCAAAGTATTCACCAATTCACCTAGTCGATTTTTAGGGGGTACAAATGTACGTTGAGACAATTTGTATAATGCCAAAAAGAAATAAACACTTTTTAATTTCTAGATTAATGTAGTAGATCCTATTATTTAGGAATAGTTAGTGAATGACGATTCTTCATTTTTCTATTTGCATATATCATAAGAAAATTGATTAGTGATGTGATAGTCATAGTAATAGCGAAAATGAAAATTGAAATACAAAAATTTGGAGACACAGTAGGTATAATAGTTTTTCATCTTCAAACAACAATCCGTGCGGCGTTTAAAATATAGATTACTATTTATTTCATCAAAAGATTCAACTGTGTACCCGCACTTAACTTATCAACCGCGATTACTAAAACACGGCGAGATCTAAATTTACTTAAAATTTATTTATGAATATTAATCATTTGTTGGGACGAGCGGGAAGGAGATGCATTTGTACGAGTCAAAAGTTAATAAAATGTGAAGTTGCGAACTCATTCACAGCTTCTGATTAGTCTGATACAAGAATTTACTGAATAAAACATTAAAAAAATCGCCATGCAGTTTATGTGTAAAACATGCGTATTTAAATCGGAAATGTCGCAACTGCACTCATAAACACAAATTCATTAAGCAATCTGAAAAATAACGTCTAAAGCACAATATATTGTTAATGCTCCGCAAATTTATAAAGTATCGGCTACCAATAACAATTATTACTTTACATGAAATTTAAATTAGTACAGCAATAAAATCCCAAAGTTAACTAGGTAATTTAACCTCGGCTAATTATTTTATTAATTATATTCGAGATTATATTGTAATCGAATTGAGCCGTCTGGTTAGCTTTTCCATACCACTTCACTATACCGTAAATCTTAAAAAAAATTCGTCAATAGTTTAATATACTAAACAAAATTAACGACTTTCTATAAGTGTAGCGTTAAAAAATTTAAGAAGCCAACTCTTTAGTTAGTGTTAAAATTACATAACAATCAGAAGAATATAACTGCCAATTATTCTGACCGGCAAAAAATCTAATTGGAGTTATTAATTTTTTATTTTAATCTGTCCCGCGAAATTATAGCGTTAAAATAGAAAAAAAAACACTTACAGGAGTTGTCGCCGATACAAAAATTCCATGCTGGAAGTTTACGTGCCTTTTTGCCCTAACAAAATTTCCTCACACGCGTAAGCGAGTATACGGGGTCCAACGAAAATGAACCAACACAAACTTACACACCGAGAAGTCGCGGTTGAATAAGCACGTTCTTATACTCAAAGCTGTATTTATACCCTCTGTTTCATCTCCACCTTGCCAGATTTCAGCCCTTCAGCTTCCCAGCAAGATTAGTGACTTACCTTTTAATAAGCAAGCGTTCAAACCTGTTTAATGTTGTACTTTTTTCTCGTTTTTCTCCAAATGTTACAAATTCTCGCCTATTACTCGCTTTCGACTGTCACCATCACCTTATCATTAATAAGAGCAGCTTTTATCCTCATATGCAAACAATGGGTTCATTATAATGAGTAGGAATGTTGGTTTAAAGATCCCAAACTATTAGAAGACCACCCGAACACCTTCCGGGTGGTTTCAGGAATCCACAGATCCTTACCTATACTCACGTTTAATTTTATGCTTGATTAAAGTCATACTATTCCTTTCACAATTCAATAGTATTGTTGCTACTATCAATAAATTGCTTTAAAGGCGCCCTAACTGGATATTATAGTAAAATATCCGTCTGCTTATTACGTCAATAATTAGTAAACGGGATAATAGTGTTTTTATGTGCAAAAATAGGGAACATAGGAATCGTTCAGCATGAACTGGCACATCTTGATAGATGCGATAAGGTTTCCTTTTAAATCGTTGATAATGGAGTAATTACATCACAATTTTATTTTTGCTAACGGAAGCGTCTCCATTCTATATCGGAACGTTATTACCATCGACATAAGTCTATTTTTTACACCATTCCACCAGAAGTGATAACCTAGGGTTGCGATTACAAGTGCTAGGCTCTTTGTATTGGACTAGTTCTTCGCGTTGTCTTTACTTTCCTCTTATGGAACGATGTTGCAAACTTATGAACAACGCGCCGAGCTGTCTAGAAGAATTTTCTGCGGTCTGCTCTCAAGTCTAGAAGTGCATGAAATAGAAATGATAGACACGCATTGTAGCGATTTGTGTGGGAGCCAAATCTAATTAATGCGCTCAAGTAAAATTTCATTTTTCCCCTAATTTGTATACATTTTCCGCTACTTTACAGTCGAGTCTCCATGTTCTTCATTATGTTGTACTTAAGGAAACCCTTTTTCTTTAAAAAAAATATATACCAATAAGTTTTAAGGTCACACACCACTAATTTTCCACTGACATTCGGCTGGACCCTGACAGTTAAACGTGTCCAAGAAAGCTTTTAATTAATTCCCGATACCTAATCCATTTGCAGTAGTACAACCACCGGAAAAATGAGACTTAATTGCCATATTTTCACGCAGATTACAAAAGTTACCGAAAAAATCTAAATTTCTAAAGCCATCGCCATCGAAGGAAAGAGAGACGTAGAAAATTCAAGCGCTATTATTGCGATGGGATAAAAAAAGATAAAACAAACAATAAAATCTCAGTGTTGCTGAATTTTACGGGTTTTTGACCATTTGCTGACATTCGCAATTAAATCAACTTTTTATTTTTGGTTTAGGACAATTCGAGCCATAACAATTCGCTTCAGAGAAAATTCGCACTGGAATAATTTTTAAACTTAGTTCCATTTGGTAGATATTAGTCGATCATCGATCTGCCTGTAACCACTTTTTATTGCAGAATATTATATGCACGACCCACAATATGTTGCCCTGGTAACAAGTAACGTGACAGCTCATATCGTGTTGTATTTTATCGTCATATACACTTCTATTAATTCGTTTTGCATTTTATTCAAGCTACTTTTCTGGTTTTAAACTTTTTTGTTGGTAATCTTGCAAAATTAAAATATAGGATGTTCCTTGTTATATTAATATATTTAGGGGGGCGATGTTGCGGGAACAATGAAAATAGTTCAAAAACGTTTCGTTACGATCATTATAATTACATTAGTTTCTCGGACAGTGCATCGTTTTTTTTCTCAAAAAACGGAGCATAGCAAGAAAAAATCAAGAGGTGACCTATCTTGCTATAATTAAACCGATAGGACAAAAATAATTTGTACTTGGAAATAACCATATACCGTTCTTCTCTTACAAAATATCGAACTTCATACCAAAGAGTAACTAATCATACTCTCTACGGGCAATTGTAAATATGTTTAGCGCATTTTCCAACTCATGTTGAGCGCTCTTATAGCCACTTTCCCCGTCTGCCAATCCGAGGCCGCAATTACTACACTTTTCAATATACGAGTATTTACTGTTCTTTTTGAATTCGGTAGCTTTATAACTCTGGTACCTGCACCAAGAAAAATCCTGACGATGAATGTGGGCTGCACAGTATCAACTTTCTTATTTATTCATATGTGTTGTTGAAATATTAATCACAGATGCTTCTAGTAAAGGCAAACATATCGTTTATTGTAAACATCAGGTATGCGCATGCGCAGACTGCGCAATGTTAACTTTACAAATTTTTTTTTGAAATTTCAAGTACTAGCCTTAGGCCGAAAACCTTTCTATGTTGGGTTTATACAATCATTAAGAAATAGCCAATAGAAACAAAGGTACGGTTTCGTAGGTTAGCGACACACAATAAACCATTGCGCCGATTGGTTATTTCTTAATGATCTAAAGATAGTGAACAAGTGGTGATGATTGTATAAACCTACCTTGTTAAAATATAAAGCCAAGATGTACTGAACCTACTACTAAAGATGTTTTACCAATGTTCCTAATGTAAATTCTCTGAGAGTGAATTATTTTTAGGGTGTAAATTGGTATGGTGCGAGTGTGCAACATCCTCTGAGTGAAACGTCTGGGCACGAATTATTTGGGTGCGAAACGTAGGGTGCCTAATATCCCGGGAGCGAAATTCCCATGCGCGAATTATCAGGCAGCGCATTTTTCGGGTGCATATTTCTCGGGTCTCGGAGATCAAAGGTCTAGGGCGCGTTTCCTTTGTGCGAATTATTGGGAAGTTGCCTCGCCTCGCTGCAAGCGAAATGCTCGGGTGCAAATTGTCCGCGACATATCATTCCAAGTACTGTATTCAAGAATAAAACAATTTTGAAGTGGCTGCTTCATATCGCTCAGTATGCGCTATGTCAAATTATCTCATGCGTAACAGCTACAGAACAAAGAGATCGTAAAGATCATACGAGTACGCTTCTATATTCTGACTAGTACACACATTTAAAGCGCATTTCATAGCTACAGAGTAAATAACATGAATTTAAGATTATTGTTAATTAAAGTGGTATTTAACATTTGTAGGGCGGTGCTTTTCGAGTATGATCACGCCGGTTCGAACCTCGCGAGCGCGTGCTTTTTTTCTATAATACGTCGCGGCAAAAAGAAAGGGAACGAAGGATTGTGAGAGAGAAATAAGTACTCACTTCTGTTTGCACCACTTTCGAATTTTTGTCTTTTGTAAGGTGGTTAGATAGCCAGTAAGCTCATTTCTACGGTTTTTGAGTATTAGATAGGATCATAAGTGTCCTTTTTGATGATGTGGTTTCGGCCTGTACCATTTCTTCAGAACTTGTAAAATTTTAGGAAGATATTTGAAATACGTTTCAGCATATTTTTTAGAAAATTGCTCTTTTGTTACAAAATTTCGATGCAATTACCAAAAAATACAAACAAGGTGCCTCATTAGTTACGTCAAAGGTTTTCCTAGGTTAAATTATTTCAATTAATCCGCGAAATCAAAACGATAATTAAAGGACGCGAATTAAATTACACGAATAAATCCACCGATATATTCCATAAAGATTAGAATCGCTTGGCCACGCGCACAAATTGGCCCCGATTCCCAGAATTTTAATTAAATTTAGTTAGAATCAAACTAAGTGATTTCATCAAAGTCCAAATACCAAGAAATCATTAAACATTCCTTAAATAATCAAAATAAGTGCAATAAAACACCATAGCCCACGTGGGAGAAATAGATAATGAATTTAATTGACCTTGATTGACCCCGCGACGGCGAATTAATCCGCAAAGAACATCCAAGATGGCCGCCGAAGTGACAGTGTTCTACTCTTAAACAAATAATAACCGCTTTAGCTATTGTTATCTAAGGATTAAAAAAATGTGTTATTGTTTGCATGTTGATTGTTCTTCTGTCTGTTCGTCCGTCTGTCTGGGCCCGCTTCTACCGCGTTGAACCACTTTTAGGGGAATTGTCCTAGAATCCTGGAGTTTTTTGTAGCCTATATCTTGAAGATGGGCCAGATGGCCATCAAATTTCGCTGTCTTAAGGTGGAGGAGGAGGGTATGAATTATTTCCAGAGATGCTGTTTTGAAAGTGAAGCGTGCATAACTTTTGCATGCGCCAACCAATTGATCTCAGATTTTGCATACGTATGCCTTTAGTGGTTTCAAGTCAAACTTTTGAAAATTTCTACGAACCATAGCCTCTTCCACAACCCCTTCTCGTGATCGGATATAATTCCTTATATCTCAAGAAAAGATTATCGGAGGAAGGCACTCACAAAGGGCGATAGGGACGTCTGGAAGAAATATATCCACTGATAATGTCAAAACTTTAAGCGCGAATATCTCAAAAACGGTTTGTCGGAGGAAAGTAGGTACTCTCAAAGGCAAAATGAATCATCTGGACGAGACATATCTATTGGTGAAGTCGAAGTGAATATCTTGAAAATGGAAGAGGGTATCTAGTAAGAAAGTAAACATTGATAAATATACCTTATAAACCCAACCATTTACTAAGCTTGAACACAACTTTACTAGGCTGAAAATGGATGCATAGACCATAGCAACCAAGCAAAGTTAAAGCAAAAGCAAGGAGAACTGCCATGTTTGAGTCTAAGGTAGTTACTAATGAAATGAGGTTCCAAACCGCAAAATGAATTTGTTGCCCGTTTATATGTCGGTCTATGACGACGTATTGACTCGGATGGGTGACGACGAGCGACGACGATGACTTTCGCGCCCAATCATATTCGCAGAATGCGGAGGGTGCCTGCAAATAGCGAAAGAAGATAAGTAATAAGGTGTATGATTAAATTGCAAGTACAGAAGAAGGTAGACGAGACCAAGTAACTCAAAATGCAAAATGTTACTATGTTATCTAATGGTTACGGTGGCGTTTTTAAGCCCCCCCCCCCCCAAGTACGATCATGAAATTGAAAATGGCTAGAGGGCACCTTAATTAAACGTTTTCTAAAGTCCCTAGATTAATAAAGTAACGCGAATAGCAGCCATTTTTTGGGAACCGCGAAATTTGAAATTGAAAACATTTGAAAAGTATGTATATATTTTCTAGTCGCTCTTGGATTGTGCTGATACTTTTGGATAGGGCAAGTTTTGTGAGCGTATCGTTTAATAGCCTTTAGCATTACAAGAAAAATATAGTTGCATAGCTTTTTCAATCGTTTCACTACTCCACATAAAACCCTTGTGTGTACCCAACCCAATTCTAAATATTTTAATTGATCTTCATTAACAGTTTTCGAAAAATTGTCTTCACTTCTGAGTACTTTTTTTCGGTTTGTGTTTTCTTGCAAAAGCGCCTAGTAGATGCGCTTCTCTAATGAATTAATGGTTACATCAGTACTCTCTTTAATGTACACACAACTCTCTTTCCTAGTCTAAGCTTTTGATGCTAAATCGTCATCATAATCTCAGTAAAGTTTTTATCGCTGGTATGTATGTGTCTATGTGATCTTTCAACCTTAAATTCCATCTCAGCTTAGCTTAGAGAATATATCAATAAGGCTAGTGAAAGAGGGTGTAAAAGTTTTCTATATAAATATGGCTAATATACTGGAAATTATTTTTAGTTTTTAGAATCTTAAATGAAACATGATACATTTTCTAAAAGGGTATAATCGTAAAAGAACAACAAAATGCTCCTTAAGGATTTTACTTTGTCCTGGAGAACAATAGTCCAGTCTGTCCATAAAATGATTTCAGATAATGTAAAAATAAGGATAATTGTGGGGAAATTTCAGAATGTGTAAATTAAAAAATGTCTTGTATCTTTATAAATGATTGAAAGAAGCGAATTGCTATTTATAAAGTTAACTGCAAAACCGTGCAAATTGCCATTCGGATATTAATAGACAAGTTAAACAGAATTTAAGTTTTATGAATTAGATTTCTATCCAAAATAAACTTCGGCACTTTTTCACGAGAATAAGTACATAAACGTTTAGATAATATAAGTTTATGCAAAAAAGAACTGTTTAATGAAATGTGTTAATGGCTAGATCGTGGTAGACGAACAATAATGTAAACTATGGTAGCGGATGTGCAACATGATGCCAACTTGTCTGGCAATAGAAAAACGTGCAATTCTTCATTACGCACACATACAGAATAAATAAAAGGTTTTTAACATCTTAATTCATGGACAAAAAGTGTTTAATGAATTCAGTCACACATTGCTTTTCTTTGTAGTATATTGACTTACATGTAAATTATAATACACATGGTCATGGTCGTATAAATGCAAATGCATAAGTTTTAAAATTTTTAATTGTAAAGTTCGTTGGTGGTTTTTGCTTCTAATGGACTAATTTTATAGATTATTTTATTTTCTCTCTACTGCACTCGCATATACTCAAGTAAACAGATACCTACGCGATGTGTGATGATAAACTTCCTTATTGTTGTCATAATTTCACACCCATATCACGTCGTAGCTCAGATTTGTCAGAAGCATACTAAATTTCTTTTGCAAATATTGATCTTTTTATACATTGCCGGGCTGGACATCAGGGTTTTCCCTCGGGGTTTCCTATCTAGAATGTACCTACCTACCGCAAATGATCAAATCAAGTGGAAAAATGAAGAACAGCAGGGTTTTCAGTTATTCTCGTATGGTCTTATGAGACACAAAATAGCGACAAGGGCAGGTAATTTATTTTCAGAGGATTTGTTGATACTTGAAAGGTTTGTGGTGTATGTATAGCAGACCAAAGCAAACATTTTTTCCAAATAAACCAGTAGTACCGTTTGGGAACTACGTCTCCAGAAGAATTAAAATTGGCGTTTCTTCTTAAGTTTTTTCCAGAAAACACAGAACGATAAAATTAACATCATTACCAAGGTATTTGAAAGATTTCTTATTACTTGATTAATACACTCCATATTAATATACGACCAATCAGCTTGGCGATTGTATTTTTTATTATTTTTATTATCCGATTAAAAATCAAGTTCTTGTGTATTTACCCCCGAAAAACATTTTCGTTCCGCTTATTTTTTCACACTTATATGGTACAACTCAGTCTAAAAATTTAGTATCCAGTTACTTTTTCATGGAATGGCTCTCGAGAACTCTATAAAGGATCGAACTGCTCCCTAAAGAACCGACGAGACTGTTACTTTGTAAAAAGTCGCTCTTCTATATTTAGGAACGGAAATCGTAAATTCTTGTATTGTATTATACTTCGGTTAGCTCTTGAAATTATTCGCATCCGGAACGTAGATAAAACAACAATATTTATTTGTTTATATACGTAACGGTTCGAATTCTTGTAATAATCCGACTGGAGAAGAATACACATTAGTAGATATATAGGGATGAGGCAGCTGAAATGGATAAATGGAAACATGGTCCTGCGAAGATTACTGGCGATGCTTTCCAGGATGTGTTACTAAGGCGGAATAGCCGTATAGTGAGATGCGGAAAGTGTGGGGTGTAGAGAAGGAGAAGCAAATCTAACACCAGTTTTAAAATTTGGTTTTGCGCATGCGCAATGGCAACTTTCTTATTCATGAAAGCAACGAAATATCATATGTAAGCACCTTGAATGAAACTAAAACCATTGAGTAACTAAATATTCACTCAACGCTAAAACTAATAAAATTACTCTTTACGCATGCTGTATGTTTTATGTATGAAGGTATTATTCAATGAAATTTCTAATGGAGACAATGCGCAATGCTATTTACGAAAGCATCTTACAGATTAATGGGCGCATGCGATGTCATCTTTCTTATTTATGGAGAAATTCTTTGCAGTATTAACCAGATTCTTAAAGTAAAGACAAGCATATCACATATTGTAGAATCAGATGTGCGCATGCACAAACAGCGCAATGGTAACTTTCTTATGACGATATTTTTTTTTAATTTTATCCAAAGATTCTTCTAGTGGAGAGTGAAGGCAAACATATCGCATATTTTAAACATGCATGCGCAGATTGCAATGCTAAGTTTTTTATAAATATATATGCCATAACTTATTTTCCTTTGTACACATAAATAGTCCGTTACATGACCTTTAGGGAAGTACTGATCAGTTCATGGAAAATGCGCTAAACACTGTCCGTTCCTCCACTTGCTCGTCTGTCTATCTGCCCGTCTGTTCGTTCCCAGCACAGCCCCGATACCAGAGCGACAAAGATTCTTTGGATTAATCACTTCCTTCCCGAGTTATCACTGATTCTGTGCGGAGAAAAGCGCTTTCGTTGGTCGTAAGCAGGGTCGTAAGTGACTACATCTATACTTGCTAAATAGTAGGCCATGGATTCATGGAGATTTTGTTTTGTTTATTGTATCCATTGTAATTAAGGGAGCTGATAGCCATCAATAAAAATGGCTAACCATATGATTTCACAATTTTGAAAATATTATATACCTAATGTATAATTATTTAAAAAAATATAAGTTGTAATACATCATTGATATCAGAAAAATAATGCAAAAATTGACTTTGAAATATACAGGGTGTTGCATGTAAAAAATACCAACTTAGGGTCAAAACTCAGAAGTGGTGATCCAAATTTTTTTGAGTACGCAACTGCATTCTACGTCAAAATTTTTAAAGTAGATAGTTTTGCGATTATTCTATCTTACGTGGGTAGTAAGATATAATAATATCCCAATACCCAAAACTCTCAAAGATTCACAAATACCTTTAGAGAGACGGTCCTTAACGATTCTTAACCCTTAATTGTTTACCTTTTAATATTCTTAAAGGCTCTTAATGGTTCGAGTTTTAAAAAGAGCGGAGAACTTTAAGGAAATTTTCTGGGAAGTTTTTGGGCCTTTTTGAGGTACTTGGGAGATGTTTGCGGCCAAGGCCGATAAACACTTTTAGGGTTTATAGAAGCTCTTAAAGGGTCTTCAAGAAAAGCCTTTTAAACACTATTAAAGCGCATTAGGAATGTTTAAGGTTTTTATGGACTTTGAAGGACTCTTACTCTAAATGCCAATGCAATGCTTTCAAGGCCTCTAGAGTGTCTTGGACACGGTTCAAAACGTATGGAGACTCCGCGACTTTTAAAGGCCTTTACCTACTTAAAGCTCGTAAAAGGTCTTCAATGCTCTTCAAGATTCGGACATTAAAATCCTCTTAAAGACCTGTCACAGTCTCTAAAGGTGATTAAAAGGCTTTGGAGACCATTGAAAGTACGTATACGTAAAGACTCTTAAATACTCTTAAAAACCAATAACCTTTGATCTAACCTTTAAAGACTATATTTTAATTACTCTTCTTATTACTCTTGGAAACTCCAGAATATCCTTCGTACGCTTTTGACTTGAATGAATACCCTTAAATTAAAGATCCTTACATGCTGTTATTATTATTATTATTAGAAGATCCTTGAAAACTCTAAATGCTATTACGTGCGCGTGCCCATAAAAACATAAAAAGCTGCTAGATGCTCTTGGGGGCTGTTAACAAACTTTGAAGCACTTAGGAGGCGTCTAAATATTTTTAAATGTTTTGGAAGTCTTGAAGATGCTAGAAATCTCTTGAAAGTTCACACAAACGTTAGATAAAGGCTTTGAAAACACACCTAAATACTGTGAAGGCTTCTAGGACCTCTTAAATACCCTTAAAGACACAATTGTGTAGGTTTTCTTGGCTCAGGTGCCAAAGCGTAAACGTATGCGAGTGAAATACTTTGAAAACGTTAGAAAGTAATTTAAGACGATCGAACGGACAAAGAAAGTGGTGCGACAGAAAATCTAATCACTTTTTAGTTGCGCTATAATTTGAGGAATTTGAAATTGTGAAAATTTTAAACTTTTTTGAGGTGCAACAATAGAAACATGTTTAGTTTGCGCTACTTGAACTATAGTACATACTTATCCTCTCCGTGTACTCTACCGTTTTCAAGATATTTACGTGACGTTAAAATCGTTTTGAGTTTGACAATATATAACAATATATAAGGTGGATTTCTTTTAATTTCTTCTCAACTGTCTCGAAGACCACTCCAAAAAACATCTAGCAATAGAACATGTATCTGTGATGTATAGGTACGGCAATTTAACGACATACTTGGTGTCATTCAAGATAACGATTTGTGGTGGCGCTCCACTGTACACTTTTCCTGATGGTCATAATAAAGCAGCCGTGCAGCCAGACTCTCTTTTTATAGAAATTTTGAATACCTACTTTTCATAATTGGATTTTGTAAAAAGTAGGTACCTACTATGATAATCCATATTTAAAATTGTAGATTTGTAGATCATCACATTCGCTCCCACTGGAACAATATCCTAAGTGAGTGTGATGTTTATAGGTCAATTTCTTCCGATTCAGAAATCTGCGTGATGCTTTTGATACTTTCGGACGGTTCGAGGTAACGATACTATCGTTTCTGAATTTTCCCAAAGAGAGGATTAAGTTCAGGTATTGACGATACCTTCATTTGCTTCAGTGCTTTTAATAATCCAGCGCAAGCAGGAGAGAGGCAAAACGCGGTAAATATGGAAAAATAGCAAACAATTAGTTATTTAAAAATATACGACAAAAAATTGCTAGTATCATCCTACGTGCGGATTGATAATTTAACTTCATTCATAAAATGTAACGCATTTCTTCAAATACGTGCTGTACAGTTAGTTCCTAAAAGTAAAGCCAATGGATACTCTATTAAAGGAAGTAAAAGGAGGAAGTTTTTATCATTGTAATTTCCCACTCCCACGGCGCTCGTGCTTGGTAATCTCCTACAGCCTTGATTTACATAAATTTTTATTTCAGAATAAAAACTCTTTGTTAGGTTCTGTAGTTTTACTTGAGTAAGTACAAAGTAGGTATAGGGGTAGGAGCCCTACATGAGTTCATCAGTTGCACGTTGCATTGATTCCCGCCGTGTTTTCCAATTAGCTTATTAACTATTGAGACAAAGATTCGTTTCACTCAACATACGGTTGATACCAATAATAGTGATGTAGTTGTGAAGGCTGAAATAGTCTCTGGTTGTACGCCAAAAATTACCTATGAGACCATATTTATCATAATCAACATGGGATTCCAGAAATTTTTTATAATTTAGAACAGGAAGTTTAACATTTCCTTCTTTATTTCATTTGATCTTTGAAGTGCCGAGTTGCCTTTATACCAACGCGGTATTCGGTAACGCTGTAAATTACAAAGCACTTTTCGACATAAACTATTTTAGCCGTAATGATTTTCAAAATTCACCCTTGGGATTCGTTCAAGTCGATTTGCAAATTGGTAAAAAAGCTCAATTTAACGTATAAAAACCTTTAAATTTTAAGATGGCCCACCTTCACTTCCCGTATTCGAATTTGACATTATTTCTGAGTCAATCAATATTAAACTCGTTAGGATAGGTACTTGCAGGCAATGAAGTCAAAATGACGTCACATTAGAGCTTGAATAAATGTGGAGGATGTCGAGATAGGCCATTGATTCGCTTAAAACTAAAGTTGGCTAGTAGAAGAATGGATTGTAACGGTCACAGTTTCAGAGATAAAAGCAAAAAACCGCTTAGTCATCAGGGATTCAGTCACCAAAAAACGGTAATGGGAATTTTATGTGGTTCAGTATCTTAAAATGGCATTAAACAATAATTTTGAACGTTGCGGTCAAGGTTTGACTAACGTTCCTAGGCTGGTCATCGTTTCGGCAAAATTTCATGTATCGAACGTGGGTGAGTAGTAGATCATTTCAAATCTGTTTTTGAGAGTCTGTCAAGAAATTCCATTTGTATATTTCAAGTTCCCTACAAAACCAAAACGATATGTGTCAAGCCTTGGCGCCAAGGGTGAAAATCGTATGGTTTCTTGCAAATTTTCCAAAATTTCGGAAAAACGAAATTTATAAGATCAGCCTGTAGTTATTTGTTTCCTCCTGACTCTAAACTCAGAAATTGTGTAGTCCTAATTGACTCCCAGTTCGTAGCGTGCTATATGTATACGCAAGATAACTTAAAATAACAGTCAGTTATCCATACTTATTTATACTGTTACCTTCAATATTTGTTTTCTAATGTTTGGTTTCAATATAGTGGCACTTCCGTCTACGGGAAGCGGACACAATTTCCAGATTTTAAATGGAACGTTTACCTACATTTTATCGAAGTTTCTAATTTCGCTTCTGAGATTGTGTACCCCACACCAACGCGGTACGGCCGCTGTGAGGGCGGGAGCGGTAGCAGTGCGGATTTAAAACTTATGGCGGCATACGAGAGACTTGGACTTCCGGCCAAGGCCTTCAGTCGCTACGTCAAATACAATACTGCAGCATTTCATAATCATTTCGTTCAAATCATTTAAACCACACCTTACATCATCTCGGCATAAAGTCTTGCCTGTATTCACAAAACTATAGACATTATTATATTGCACATACCTAAGATCCAACGATGCAAGGGAGAACAGTTGTGCGCCTATCAATTCTTAGTAAGCGGGCGCAATTCTAACAGCTCAGTGAACAAGTTGAACAAGATACGAAGAATCGCATACGATTTTCAGTAAAGAAATTTTTTGGCACTCGTATCCGGAAACACGACTTTTAATCCGGCACATATTCAATAGCAATGATCTTTTCGTTAGATTAGACGAGGAATAAACGGACAGACGGACGGACAAAATTTCAAATCAATACCGTTCTGCACTAAAAGGTACTTTTATGAACAACGACACCGTAACAGTTTCAATAGCATGAGAGGTCTCGTGTATCACACCCTGTATGTAACACGCTGCCAAAAAAGATGGAGTTGTTTAATTTCCGAAAGTCCCAGATCCAAGTATAATTTCTGACAATTTTCGAGTTCAAAGTTGGAAGAAACATAAATTTTGAGCTTAAAGTCCAATTTTTAGGTGAATTTTTCGAAACAATAAAAATCCTTTTATATATGATGGTTTTTTCCGCCTGTCTGTTCCTCATGTAACTCGAGAATGAAAAGAGGCGGCGATGTGAAACCTTCGCCAGTCAATTTCTATGAGCTCAAGGAATAAGGATTAGTGCTATTGGATATGAGCCGGATTAAAAGTCGTGTTTCCGAATGCGGACTGATTTAATTAAATTAGAGCGATGCACAAACGGTCTACTGCGCGGTGATTATCTTATTTGCGAAGCAATCCTTATGAAATTCCGTTGCGAATGTTTTGAGAATTGAGTGTCGGGAGTCAGTACTCACAAACAGGAAGTGGTAGGTCTCTCTAAGAGGCCTCCAACGGTACCACACCAGACCGGATTACTAGCAACGGAGATATGATATATTTTGGAGAACAAAGGGTCGTAACAAAGTACCTACTAACAAAATGAAGATGAAAGTCCTTTGCTAGATGCATGTGTGCAAATTTGAATTCGAATGTCTCGAGAACTATTTGGTGTAATGAAGTCGTATGCTTTGAATAACTGAATTATTATTATTCTGTTTTTACTATGTATTGCTATTTTGAATTCCAATTTAATTTAAGATTGCATCGAAAAATTCCCTTCCTGAAAATCGTATGCGATTCTTTAGAAAATATAATGTAACGTTATTTATTAAAATTCGGGTTCGATTTATATCAATATTTATTAAACAAAACTAAAACACTATAAAATCCGTACAATTTATATCGATTATTTATATCACACACTTCGAAATTTATATCAGCTTTTCGCGCTCTATGTTTCTACTCGATCTCGATGTTCGGTCCGCAACCATTTATACACGCAAGCAATGTAAGTCCAGTACATTCTCGAATGTTCCTACAACTTCCACTATCGCGCGCGTAGAAAATTCCAGAGAATTCTGGAGCATTTCCGTTACACTGCCCCCTTCTTAATTCTGGACGTCTCGTTCAGAAACTGCGTTAGTATTACTTTTTAATGCCTCGTGTCGGAATCTGCAGTCAGAGCCTGCTCGACAAACACCTTTCTTGAAAAAGTAACAGTCCACAGTTTTGCGGAGGGTCGTCCCCTGTGGGTTGAAGCAGCATACTGTAATTCGAACGCTAGTGTTTCTAAAAATCACTTCGATCATGGTTCGCACTATTTTCCAGTCCAACCCATCTAAACCACATCCAATCTTCGGGATCGCCAAGCTATTTATGTCATAGTATGCCATGAGTTTCTTTAAGCTTTTTAAAGCAGACCAGAGGTTTTCATAGGTGGGTTTGCCTTCTGACGTTTTCTTTGAAACCAAGTAGAACAAAGAGCGTTGACTATCTTCCAAGCGCAGTACTTTACCCACTCGTGGTCTTTGCTTTAACAACTCGTCCATTCTTCCAAATCTTTTCCGGAATACGGAAGCTATACCTCTACCCATGCGAAGGTCTTCGGCGACACAATGGGCGATGGAAACGTTAACCGGAAGCTCAAAAATATTTTGACAAATTTCCTGAGTAACGCCAAATCGAGCTTTCTTCCGCTGGGCGTAATTTGACATAAAATCGTTAAAGTTTGGCTCGATCCCAAAGCTGCGTTCCTCTTCTCGAATACCTCTAACTTCTTCGTTGTTGTTGGATCCGGCATATCGTGCGAGTCGATTCATGTGGACAACTTTCGGTTTTCGGTGGTTCATTCTGATACGATATATCACGTCATTTATTTTCTTGATCACCTCATACGGACCTTCCCATTGTCTTTGTAGCTTGGGAGAAAGACCCCTTCGTCTCTGTGGATTGTGCAGCCATACCAGATCTCCAGCTTCAAAAGTTTCATTCATGCGATCGCTGGCAATCTGAATATGACTTCTAGCCAAGTCGTGAATATCGTTCATCTTCGCCTTTAGTTGGTCAACATAATTTTCACCTGCGACATATTCTTCATGGGGTTTACGCCCAAACTCGAGGTCACATGGAAGGCGTAGTTCACGACCCAACATAAGGCAGGCAGGAGTCTGACCCGTGGTCTCGTTGACGGCTGATCGATATGCCATAAGGAACAGGTGGAGGTACTGGTCCCAATTTTTCTGATGTTCTGCCACGACTTTTGAAAGATATTTACCCATCGTTCGATTCATTCTCTCAACCATTCCATCTGACTGAGGATGCAAAGGTGTTGTTCTTGTTTTATTGGCTCCTACCAATCGACAAACATCTTGGAACAAAGCCGATTCAAAGTTCCTTCCTTGGTCTGAATGGATTTCTATAGGAATACCAAAACGTGTAAAGAACTCCTTTACCAACACTTCTGCAACTGTTGCTGCCTCTTGGTTTGGAATAGCGTAAGCTTCAGTCCACTTTGTGAAATAATCCATAGCCACTAGGATATATTTATTTCCGCCATCTGTCTCGGGAAACGGTCCTGCGATATCGATAGCAACTCGTTCCATCGGACTACCAACGTTATACTGCCTCATGGGTGCCTTCTTCTTGGAAACTGGTCCGTTTCCAGTAGCACATAACTCACATTTTTGACACCATCGCCGGACATCTTCTTTACGGTTGACCCAATAGAATCGCTCACGTACCCTTTGCAACGTTTTCGTAATACCAAAGTGTCCTCCGGAAGCGCCGTCATGCAATTTTCGCAATACTTCCGACACTTTGCTTCTAGGTACTACTAATTGCAGCGTCGATTCGGTGCCATCTTCACTTTCAAGGGTCCTATACAACAGGTTGTCTTTCAGAGTCAGGCTATTCCATTGGCCCCAATAACTCTTTACTTCAGGACTTGTGGCACTAATGTCTTGCCAGCCTGGTCTTTGTCCGTGGCGCATCCAATTCAGAACAGTTTTTATACTTGGGTCGTTTTCTTGGGCCGTTTTGATTTCGCTTGGCTTCCATTCCTCACTCTCTACAGTTGTTCGTCGCAGATGGCCAATCTTGTCTTCTATTTTAGAACAATGTGTGCAGTTGTCTTTGCACGGTCTTCTTGACAAAGCGTCTGCATTATTGTGAACTTTTCCAGACGACGTAATGTTTACAGTGCAGACCGGGGCTTTGTTTCTGCAGGTCGGGGATAGCCCCTTCCTGTCGAACTTTCTTAGTTTTCCGACTGCTGTAATGGTTTTTGGCAGTTGCGGCGAACGTGTCCAATCTCGCCGTGGTTCACGTTTCTTTGCCAGTGACTGTATTGCTTTATTGACCTTTTCTTCCATTCTTTACTGACTTTTCTTCCACTACTTTACTGACCTTTTCTTCCACTACTTTACTGACCTTTTCTTCAAAACTTTCAGAGCCACCTTCCTCTTCGATGGTTCTTACCCGGCTCTCACTGCGAGGTTCCACCATACGTACTCGCGCACTTCCATGACTAGCTTTCTTGGCGGCTTCGAATTCTAACGCATGGGCCAAAGCTTTCTCAATTTTGTCGTGCCTAGCCAGTCTCAAAGCCTGCTGGGCATCTCCATCACAAACGGCATCGATAAATGTTTGTACAGCCAAGTTGATCAAGAAAGCTCTCCGGTGCCGTAGGGTATGCCAATCGAATCAGTCTAGCGATGTCCGCTTCAAGTTCCTGCAAACTTTCTCCAGATTTCTGTATTCGGTTCTTGACTTGGGCATAGTAAACTTGCTGAAGGTGTTTATCGCCATATCGCATTTCGAGTCGCGCTACTATTTGTTGGAAGTTCTGTTGATCCTCGGGGATAGTCCGCAACACATCCAGAGCATCTCCTCTCAGAGCAAGAATCAGGGCTGTAGTTTTGTCTTGAAGAGTCCATTTATTTGCCGCAGCCGCTGCTTCAAACTGTCGAACGTACGTGGTCCCAGGAATCTTACCATCAAAAGTAGGTGGCTTTACTCGGGCTTGCTGAACGTCGCCTTCTACTCTTGTATTTGTTTCTGGGTCGACCTTCTTGTAATGAGTAGACTGTGGCACCTCAAGAAGACGGTCCATCAGTAATTCATCTGGGGCATTATTAGTACGCTCTTCCGTAGTCAGTCGCAAGAATTGCTCGCGCAGCTCTTCATACTTGTGCTCAATCTCAACGAATGTTGCTTTAAATGTTTTGGAAACTTCCGTAATTCTATCTTAAACTTTTTCTTCGATAATCTTTCTAGAATTTTCTTCCAACTTCTCGAACTTCTCTTGAATATTTCTAGAATTTTCTTCATTAATCCTTCTAGAATTTTCTTCCAACTTCTCGAACTTCTCTTGAATATTTCTAGAATTTTCTTCCAACTTCTCGAACTTCTCTTGAATATTTCTAGAATTTTCTTCATTAATCTTCCTAGAATTTTCTTCCATTTTCTCGAACTTCTCTTCAAAATTTCTAGAATTTCCTTCCAACTTCTCTTGAATATTTCTAGAATTTTCTTCATTAATCTTTCTAGAATTTTCTTCCATTTTCTCGAACTTCTCTTGAATATTTCTAGAATTTTCTTCAAAATTTCTAGAATTTTCTTCAAAATTTCTAGAATTTTCTTCCAACTTCTCTTGGTTGCTTTTCATTTCTTGTTGCAACACCTGTTGGCCATTTTGGATTTGCTGGAGCAACTCGAGCATCGTTTCTTCCATTTTAGCGGCAGCAGATCTTGTTACAGGCATACACAAGCACAAGCACTTAATTTAATCTTACTTTTAATTAATTTAATTAATCCCACACCTGACACCAATGTAACGTTATTTATAATTCGGGTTCGATTTATATCAATATTTATTAAACAAAATTAAAACACTATAAAATCCGTACAATTTATATCGATTATTTATATCACACACTTCGAAATTTATATCAGCTTTTCGCGCTCTATGTTTCGTCCGTACTCGATCTCGTTCGATAGTAGACTAACTCGATGTTCGGTCCGCAACCATTTATACACGCAAGCAATGTAAGTCCAGTACATTCTCGAATGTTCCTACAACTTCCACTATCGCGCGCGTAGAAAATTCCAGAGAATTCTGGAGCATTTCCGTTACAATAACAATACCCCCTTACTAAGAGACTATTTTTAGATAATGTTTATTCGTTTACTTTTTGATTATTCCCACAAATAACTGAGATACAAAGTAATTTTTTCTATTTCGGTGTCACAATGATGATTTTGTACAACTGTTTTCGGTCGAAAACAGTTGTACAAAGACAGTGATTATAGTCGGTTTTTTTTGGTAACTCATCTCTTAAGTTGGCAGTTACTAGTTAGTACAAGCAGGTACTTCGTTGGGTACTTCCATGTTTGAACTTCAAAATGTCAGTCTTACTACGCTGCCAACCTAAAACTTAACGGCCTAAAAAGTGTTCCCAACATAAAACATGTTAGTTCTAATGTTCCCTATAGTTTCTGATAATGATTTTTTTAATTAAGTTAAAGCACCGAAATAGAAAAAATAGTATGAAAAACGCGTGTTACAATGCTTTATTGTAATACTCCTATCTTGCGGACGTATTACAATAGGTCGCATTGTAACACTTGTCTTTCAATATACTATTATTGCATTTTTGGACTTTTGCGCTGTTGCCATATCTTCCTGTAAGTCGTACGTCAAAATTGAGATCGTCGATCTATGCAGCGGATTTAGGTTTTAAAAATACTATACCTATTTCATATTTGTTAATGTGCACGTTTTCTTTTAAGGCAATTGTTTTCTTCCACATTGAAAAAATACTCCACATTGCAGATCCTTTTTCTGTTGAAAATATGCCAATAAAACGTTCTCCGACAATTTTGTGCAGTGATTTTCCGCCATCCAATTTTTAAATATATTGTACTGCTGTACATATTTCTCCTTTTTTTTCGCCACTTCAATCACTGTTTCTGTTCTATTGATACTGCTTTGCTACATGGATATAAATGATGCAGGTTCTTATTTAATGGTAGACAAACGGGTAAGATTTCGACAACTTGAGAAAGTTTGTGGAGACAACCAGAAGATAAACGCTTTTTGATTAATAACGATAGGTATAGCTTTTTAGGAAAGAAAGCCGTCATAATTTTTAACGCATTTTTTTTTATTTAAGAAAATGTGTTGTACTCTTAATCTCCCAGATGCTGTTTCTGGAAGTAAAACGTCTGTTTTACATGCTTGAGGCGACAACCAATTTGCCTCAGAATGTGCATACATACGCATGCCGCTAGTGGTATCAAATAAAGTTTTTGGAAAGAAAGGGGGGGGGGGCACGTTTTACCCTTCCTGGTATGCTAATGAAAGATCTCAACAAAACGAATTAATTTCTACCAAACACAATCCTCCTCCACGACTCCTTATCGTGATCGGTTATAATTCCTCACATCTTAAGAGCGGCGAGTGTCGGAACAGGGTACTCAAAAGGGTAATTGGGACGTGCGTCTGGAAGAAATAAATGCATTGGTGATGTCAAAACTTTCAGAGCGGATACCTGAAAAACAGCGTGTCGGATGATAGCATACATAAAGCCAAAAGGAATCGTCTGGACTGGAGGAGACATATCTATTGATGAGTTCGAAACGAATATCTCTAAAACCAAGTGTCGAAAGAGGGTACTTATAAAGGGCAAGTGGAGCGCCTGGACGAGACACATCTACTGGTGACTTGAAAACTTTCAGTGTAATTGGAACGTCCAGAACGATCTACTGGCAATGTGAAAACGTATGTAAAGTGTAAAGTGTATTGCGGAGAATTCCCCTAAGGGCTTGATTCTTCTTGCATTATGTAACGTAGATTTTGAATGTGTTCCAGACGTTCTTGTGTAAAGAGCCTTTCCCCCTTTAATCGCCTGCTATTTAGGTATTTAATTTACTAAACTATTTCGGTTTAAACTATGCGCTTTATCTGCATAAGAGTTTTGCACAATTTATACTTGTGTGTGGATGCTATGTTTATCTAAGGTGCCGGTGGTTTTTTGCATTGAATAAGTAATCATGCTTATTCAATGTTTTTTGCTATGTCGGCAGATACTTTACTGTACGTCTGCAACTTCCCATACATCAAACGTAAACGAGTAGTATATACGTATGAACCAAACAATCCCTAATTTTGTGGAGAAAAATCCCCTCTTGTACACCATCTCTCATTGTTCTCTCATTTTTGCATCTAAATAATGTGAAAGAACGATTCTCTACTTCTATTTTTCATTTACTTTTGCCATCTTTTAGTTAAAAAAAGTTAAATGGCATTGTGTTTTAGTGGTACAATTGTAGAGGTCTCTACGAGTTCGTTTTCAGCAATATCTCTCTTACCCCCGATTGTACGCCACCAACTCATCGCTTTTATTTAAGGCAACCTATTTGTATAATCCGAGTCATTGAATTTATATAGTTTATAAATTCAATGTATAGTATTCATTCAAAGCGAAAGTCTCATTATGGCAATTAAGACACAAAAGGGTGCAGTAACAAAGTTTACACACTTTCTTATGAATATCTTTTGTGTATATTTTGCCAAATATCGACTTAGAGTTCATTTACATTGTAATATTAAATGAAGGTAGAACTTCACTGATTATTTTTATGAGAATGATGGGCTCATTTGGAAGGAACATAAAAGTTGGAAACAGATCATCATGGGTATACCTACTCGAATTGAAGGTTAATAAACTGCGAAAATATAGACAACGAGCGACAAAGCCACTTCCGGTTGACAAATGTTGCCCAGCATTAATTAGTTCCTTGACCATTGTCTACCTATTGCTAAAAAGAGAATTGGAAAATTCGAAACCGTTATCGTGTCCACAGACGAACAGACGGACGGATAAAAAGTCCAAAATCATAAATTCGCTTTTTATCGCTCGTTAACAATTATGTGTGTTCTGTTTCAATCTATGTAAGGTAATCCTTACCTGTTGCTATTGCATACTTACTTACTTCGTTTAAGAAAAACTCAGTCTCGAATGGGAAATTTAATGAAGTTGCAGTGCTTACCTGATCCGCTTATGTGGTTTAAAAATGCATTGACCTATTACAATACATTATATATAAAGCATAATATTTTTATTTACAATAAGCCCTTTGACATTTACACAGCTTTGTACACAAATCTATATAGATACTCAACAATTTACAAAACTTTATATATATATTTGGCTAAATCCATAGACGAGATCGGCATTTGTGCAACAATTTATTTACAGAGAACAGCAATTGAACATTACACATTTTGTCTATGGTTCACTACTGAATGACTAGAACACACTCGCATCTGTTTAGTTACATTTTTACATCACTAACGTAGATACAAAACTAAAATTAAGTGAAATAGAATATAAAGAAAACGTACACCCTACTTACGTAATATCACAATAATTACTTAAATATAACTTTAAGACTAGACTTTGACTAGTTAAATTATAGAGAAACTAGAAATGCTTATTAACTATATTTATCTTTGTACTGGCAGATATCCCCTAATAAATAAAAAGAAATCAAGTGTATTTTCGAAACATAATCAGCTAAATTTATACAAAAAAAAGCGTTTTTAGTGCAGACTTTTGGCTTTAAGCTTACCTATTGCATGTCTTCCCATGCCTGCACTTTAGTATTTAAAAAATAAGAGAGCAAAACATTTAGGACTGTGCGAACACGTCTATTTTTTCTTTGTAAGAATTACAACATTTTTTTAAATTTTTTTAAATAATTATTTGCAATAATTATCAACTATCACTAGCACCGTTCAAAGGAAATTTACATAATAACAGGTAATACTGTCCACCGGTAGTGTATGAACTTACTGCACTCGATTAACTGTAATTATCGACTATTTTGTGTGACTAGAAATATTAACAAAATGACTAGATTAGAGACTAGAACAGAAAAAAGACTAGTTAAACTCTATATATTTACATTAAGTTTATGTACAACATGCAGAGAGTTTTTCATTTTGCAATATACAGGGTGGATGATGAAAATAAATATCACAAGAAAAACTCTTTACATAAAGATGACTAGAAAGGACTAGAAGTTTATGAACTGTACAAATTATGACTATGACCAGATGATGACTAGAACGTAAGATAAATCCGCCGTAAACCACACGCGATCTTAAAATCAAGCTTATGATTAAGCGTCGTCTCGCTTATACTTAAATTAAAATCTCTTGAGCATAGTTAAGACAACGAAAAAATTATTATCAAAACAGCAAATGCGTCAACGTATCAAAATTTAAAATTGATTAATCCACGTGGCATTCGACACATACCTGTCTGTAGTAATTAAAGCAGAGGGATGATTACTAGTAAGCGGCGGTAAGGGCGGCGGCCTCCAGAGCTTTGTCGGCATCCTAGGAATGGGGCGTACGGGAATGAGCCGTTGTCAGTCTTGTTGATGGACCGCTTGATGCTTCCTCAAGTAGGCCAACCTTCGAAATTTCTTACCGCACTCTTCGCAAGGAAACTGCTCGCCGGCGTCGAGCTCGCCCACCATATCCTCCGACTTGAGTTCTTTATTAGGTCGCGGCTTGTGCCACCTTCTGTGCGAAGCCAAATTCGCGGGACAATTAAACACTTTATCGCATTCCGGACAGCGATATTCAACGTGGACTATACGCGAGCAGCGATGTTGCGCTAACCCAAAGGCGTCCTCGTAAAGTTCACGACACAATCTACAAACGTAATCGCCGATGTGATTTTCAATTTTTGCCAATTCGGCTTTGGCTTCGTCGGTGACTTCCACAACGTTGAAGGCTGGATCGATATCACCCTTTCGAATTACTAAGGTTTCGCCCGGATCCAATTCTCTTATTATGGTTCCGGATACTGGAGAACTTGTATCTTCATCGAAGTTAAGTTTGCGGGTCACCTTCGTCTTCTTCGAATTATGTTGGATGATCGGAGATTTGTTTTTCTTCGATGGTAATTCGGGAACGATTAAAGGCGTTATAGCCGTTTGTCGTTTATTACCAGGCGAAGGCGTGCAAGGTGGAGTAATCGGCGTTTGATTTTTGATACTCAAATCTAATGGACACGCTGTGAGTTCTAGCGGTTCGGAGTACTTCAAATACTGCAGGTGATGTTGAAGATGCTGCACCGCAGCATTCGAAGTTAACAAAGGCGGTTCTAACCCAATGCGATGCTGAAGTATCGCATGGTGTGTTCTGTAAGACGCGAGCTGTTCCATCTCATGGTGGTATTGCAAACGAAGCATGCCACCACCGCGGCGTGCACCGACGGACTGAACTAAACTTTCTTGACATTTCAACCCTATATTCCTTCCCGAAACTCCCCAATAACAGTCAAGTTCCGCCTAAAGGACGCCGTGAGCTTGCGCAGGGTGGGACTATTTAAAAGCCCTTATTGGTGCTACCCCAGGCATCAAGCTTATTGGTACAATGTTAAATCAGAACATTTCCCTGAAAGCTACGGCGTCGTGACGATAAGAGCGTAACGGATTTTTACATATCCCGGAAACTACAATGAGCGTCTAACGGCTATACGCGCCGCCGGGTGTACGATAGTTATGTAACAAATCATTAACGAGATTCCGTTGCAGATGGTCAATTTCTCACCCCCGACGATTAAACAGGGGTTATTTTCAATCGTATTTGGTTTAGATGTATAGGTACCGGATTTTTTTTTGTTAGAGTAGAACAACTGTCGCGCTCATCCAACTATCTGTCTGATTAAATTTATTACTCCATATAATTGATGTTTTTCCGTTACTTAATTAAACATTTATTGCACGATCATTCCCTGTGTGGGAATTAAACGGATATTTTTAATTTGGACACAAACAAACGCGTCCGCAAAGTGCTCACCGTTTCAGACTTCGCTCGTTTATTGAAAGTATAGGTATCAATTTTTAAATTTTAGTTCTTAATATTGCACTTAAGTATGTTCTAACCATTTAACAAGGGAATATGTAAATTTTGCACTTTTAACGGCAAAAAGTGTTATACTAGTTAATGGGCAATTCGGTCCCTTTTCGAAAGGTATGTAGGAATTAAAAATATTGCAGTTATTCTTTATTACGAGCGACCCAGCTTTGGACTTTCTGTCCGTCTGTCTGTGTAGATGATAACTCGCGAACGGTTGCAAATTTTCCAATTCTCTAATCGGTAGACAATAGTCAACGGACTAACTGATTAAATTTTGTCGTTTGGACTTTGTGTCCGTCCGTCTGTGTTTGTCGCTCGTTGTATATATTGATTTGAAACACTTTATTATGATTTATGAATATGTGTAGGCTTGCCAGACGTCCCGGTTTTGTGGTCAAGTCCCTGCGACTCGGTCAGTTTGTTATATTGTCCCGTTCAATTAAGACCAAAAACTTTTCAATCAAGTTATTTTTTGATATGAAAACCCTCTTACATTAAAAAGTAAAATGGTGTTGTTTCTATCTTTCTTATTATATCTCTTTATTATTATTAATTTATTATGTTATTTGTGATTCTGGTTTGTCGACTCGTGAAGATAAAATCCTATGTAGCGGAAGCAATGGGACCCTTATAGCAGTTGAATGTATTATGGCAAAACGAAAAATGATCGGATTATTATTAGATTTAAAAAATGTGTATTTGTCAAATAAATATATGTAGCATTGTGGAGGGTAGAAAGGGCCTCAATAATCAGAAGCGTCCCTTTAGGAACGTGTACAAGTATGTTAAACTATTACCTAGACAGGATCGACTAAATAAGGTGACTAATTTTTACTTACCACCGGAGCAAGCAAGTCAAGACGCTATTCTTGAGGAATATGTTCTTAAGCACTCAATGACTCCAATCTTTTAGTTAGTATACAGGATGAAAATTAAGTCTCGAACACTGAATATATCTTCAAAGAAACATTGTTTAAAATTTAACAGAAGCTTTATATGGTATCCAAACCAACAGTTTTCAGCTTTTGTTTTCGTTTTGTGTACCGTACATCGTTGTATTCCTAATAAAAAATGCTACTCACTACAGTGTGTACTTTTCTTTACAGGTCATATAAAAAAATAAAGTTGATGTTGATGACAAAACGAAACGTTGCATTGAAAATCGCTCAACGGTGTTTTGCAAAGAGTGGCAATGAGAAAGTCGTTTTTATTTTTTTTTTTGTATTTGTTCAAACAACATCAGGTAAAATTAAAAACGAAATCGGCGAATTTCGGATTTTCTGGCATATCTTCGGAAGTAATCGGAATTTTCTGTTTTTTACAGCATGATAATAAGTCTTTAATTGCGCAAGTTTTCCCGAATTTGACCATCTTCGTATTATGGTTTCCGAGCAGCGACGTCGGAAGTGAATAACGGTTGGAGGGGAGGGGCAAAAATCAGCGACCATGGAGTCTGAAAGGTCCCCCCCCCCCATGCAAAATTGTGTACGAATTAATGCAAAGTAGTGGGTTTTTTAAGTAACTCTGAAACCTGTTTATTTAATCAATCAAATAATGTATTTTTGAAAGAAAAGTTTTGAAAAAAATATAAAAAGTGTCGGAGGATGTCTAGTGATATGCAACTGAGCAACTCAGAGATACTTGACTCGATTGAGAAAACCATAACCATAGGTCATTAATATTTTATTTAAAATATAATGAAGAACTAGATTCTAGTTCTCTAGAACATACAAAAGTTAAAAAAATGTTGTTCCTATTTAATGCACTATTGAACATTGTAAAGAAAAGCAATTATAAAAAATTAAATATATCCAAAAATTTTTTGCCTTTCCGCAGTTTTGCTGGCAAATTCTTTCAATATATCCTCTACTTCTACACTTTTTGTAATTTAATAATAATAATGCTCTTTATTTTGCAAACAATGCTAACATTACACTGTATAGCAAAAGGTGTCAAAGAAAATTTAAGCAGGTTAAAAGCAAAATTCTTCCAATGTATACGGTTCTATGTTTAGTATTAAGTCTTTCAGTGCGCGCTTAAATTGATTCAAGTTCATGCCATGAAATGAGGGAGGGAGTTTGTTATGTAATTTAATACAAACGTATTGACAGCCTTTCTCTGTTGCCGTTAGTCTGTGTGGTGGATAATTATATAAAGCTCCATTACAACGTGTTTCATGATTGTGACCTATCTTGAATTTTGCAAACATGCTTCTGTTCTTGTACATAAAGGTACACGCTTCGTATATGTATAATCCTACTAATGTAAATATTCTATGCCTTTTAAACACACCCCTACACGATTCATTATGCCTCATATTGTAAAGTAACCTGATCGCCCTTTTCTGTATTTTGAAGATTCTTCTATGTTCCAGACTCTAACCCCAAAATGTTATCCCGAATTTTAGCCTGCCTTCAAAGTTAGCATAATATATCATTTTCAGTGTGCTGACATTTTCTGCATGCACATGCAGTAGAAGATCTGTTGGTCGCTCTTGAGTGATTTAGCTACTCATTCTTAGAGGGGGCGCGGCCCTCCTTGTGTAAAAACTGAGGAGGCGACTCGCCCCCTCTGACCCATACTTCTGACGGCAATGTTTCCGAGATCCCCATGAGTACCTACATTACCTATGCTTCTTACCAATGTCTCTTAAAATTGAGAGAAGAATTATTGAAAATGGAATAATGTACAAATGTTATATTGGTGTGACATGCCTTTATGATCAACCTTATATAATTAAAATTATGACTGTCTAGTAGAGGCATTATAGAACCCCAAAACTTTTTTGATATCTTTGATATATTTTCCCCGATAATCGACCGTTTCCAGACGTATGAGCGAGTATATAGAATCATTGGTTGCTCTCAAACTTAAACTGGAACATTGAAATTGCTCTAACTGTTACCGGAATACAAAAATATCGTCTTATACCACAGGACTAATAGGCGTCCCAATCTTTTGGGTGTTTGGGCAACAAACTGCACTCTAAAGCATAAAACACACTTTAGTAGTCCCTTGGTATATAATATAGAGGTACTATTATGACACAATTTTTAAAAAAATGAAATTATTTTCTTTCTAATAGAGGAAGGTGGCCTAATTTTGGATACTTTTTCTAAATTCAATTATTTGAACCGAAAAAAAATTTTTTTTATTTATTTTTTTGTACTCAGAAGGTGCTATTACTTTAATAAAAACACGTGATGCATACAAAACCATTTATTTTACCCTTAAAAGGTATAAAAAATAGGCCCAAATAAAAAATGACACTTTTTGAAATAAAAAAAAAAGTATCCCAAAATTGGATACCCTATCCAATATTGAGAACCTATTTTTGTAAACAAAGATCGGAGACGTAAGCTCTTTTGTCACTACCAGCACAGTCTTCATGTGACCACCTGAAACAAATGGAACACTGTATCCAGTTTTCTCCATTTTGGTCCTCTGAATAACGTCCAGTGCAGAAAAACTTTGCATCACTTTCTTGATCGGGATCCATATCTGAGTCGTCTTCATAAGGAACATCTTGTGATGAGTCTGAGGATTCAACTTCGTCTTCCACTTTCTTTAGTTTTTTTTTATTTTTGAAAACCTTCTTTTTAGTTTGGTTTGAATTTTTTAATTCCTATTTTTGGATATCCAATTTTAAGACACCTTGCCTATCCAAAATTGGACAACCTTCCTGTCCAATGTTTGGTGAGTAAAATAAAAAAAAATCTTTGATAGGAATGTTCAATTCAGATGCTGGTTTTCATTTTAACAATATTCTAGTACATGCATGCCAAATTTCACTTAAACACTTTTAATTCTTACCTTTTTATAACGGATTTTTACAGGAGAAACGAAAAACTGTGATTCACAAATAAACATGTGATTTTATGGTACCACCTAGTGGTGCACAACTGAACTATACCGTTTACACAGGATTATTTTGTGTTGTAAAACTATAGTTTTGTCCACTTAATTACAAAAAACTGTCAGTAGGTTTCGAGATAATCCAGTATCCAAAATTAGGCAACTGTCCAATATTAGGCGACTTTCCTCTAGTAGTATTTTAGAAAAGTCGATTTTTGATACACTATAAAAGCCAATTTTTTTATAAAAAAAATAATTTAGAAAATTACATATTATACTTATTACAAAATATGCCAATATATTATAGCTCCTTTTAAACTAAGAACCATAGAAACTGCAATTTTTAATTTATCATGGAAAACCCTTAGGACTCGCACTTAGGCCGGCACAGTATGTGATTCTCATCACCAAAAAAACCCTAATACAAGAGATCCGACAAAATAGCTCATTGACGAGACAGGTCTCTGCAAAATAGCGCCGGTTATCACCAATGAGGAATAACCCTTTTCTAATAATACTTGTCATAGCGATCATCGTTTAGTCAATGGTAAACCTGGAACAGCAACCGATTTTTTTCAAGTTCTTTAATCTCCTTAACTGTTCATCTTCCTCAGATCCTTAGTCTGCCTGGGGTTCTTCGGTATCTTTGTCTGTTGGTGCTCCGGACTCTTCGGCATCCTTCCCTTAGTGTTTCTTTCTCATCTAATTCCTTGTACGAAAACGGGTGCTTAGTTATAATCATGAATCAAAGCGGGTTGACCTAATATAGTAATTTAAGTGTTAGAGACGCTTGTGGTAGTTGGGGTAACTGAAGGACGGAAAGAAAACACCAAGTAACCATAATATTTAAACATCTCTAGTTTGTTGTTTTCTGTAAAACTACGTCTTATTTCTAAAAGCTCTAAATTTAGTGAATGGTGTTGGTGTAATTGACCCATTAATGTTGAAGCAGTAATTGAATTTAGCCCTTTTGAAAGTTTTTTTTACTTATAGTCATTAGCCTTTGGCCACTCCCCACTAGTACTTCCATTATCATAATTTGTAAACTTCAAAGAAGACTGTGTTAATAAATGATCGAAGTTGTTCGATTTTGTACCTAACCGATTATGTTTAAATTTAAAGATTAATTAAAGGCTAGTAAAAAGTATTCATCAGTTTTTACTAAAAGATATTCAGTAAAAAAGGAATGCTCTCACAAGAGAAAACACAATGATCAGATCGCACCCTAGGAAGTGGCAAGGTGCTACAGAAAATCACGAAAGATTAAACCTCAAGACGAAAATTGAATAGTCCACAAAAGCAGGTTCAAAGTTTGTGGCACGCGCAAGGAACACTACGAAATTTCATCCCCTTACTTATAAATCACTACGTCTGGAATTTACGCAAAAGGACATTATGAATTCAAGTTTTAAATTTGGGGTTTTAATAACTTAGTATAAGTTGAGAAGAAAGCAAAAGTAGTCGCGTGCTGGAATATCACACCCTTTTACTTTTCAATACCTAGAGACAAAAGAACCGACAGCTGCACCTTGAACCGGTGGTACTTGCGTTTCATTGAAGGGGGCGATTTCAACCACCAAATCGGTAAATACACCTCGTTTTTACGGTTGCTGTTTGTAGAGACCGGCCGTACAAACGCTACAAACCAAGTGCAGAGCAAGAGCAACGCAACCGGATCAAGTAAATTTAAAGCTGGGGACTTCTCGCGATAAAGATATCCCGAGGTGAAGTGACGTACAAATATTTCCTAATCAAGATCGGAATTTTGCTATAACGTTTCAATTTGTCGAGATATTTAGGGATGGAGTTCTTTTATGGTAGCAATATTCTCTTCATGACCACCTAATAAATTACCCACATGACCGTTGGACGGCATCTCATCTTTTAATGTTATATATGCTACGTTGAATATTAAAAGTGATGCGATTTTTTATTATGCTCAAATCAATTGTAAGGATCATTAGGGGATTTTTCTATGCAATATCACCATATGGCCTCTTCACCCGCACTTAATTACACTGTGATTGTGCTCTCTCAACCACGACGTATCTTTGCAGGGGTACCTTTTATGCGTCATTTTTATACAGTTAAACAACCCTAAACGTGCGTGGAGATGTCGATATGATACATCTGTAAAAGCGTGTAAGTGTTTCAAATAAAGTTCGATCATCTTTTTTTTACTAAACTAATGTTCAAAGTCCTTGTACAGTTGTGCATATTTCACAGTTCAATTTCTAACAATAAAATAAGAGCCACACAAGTTGATCACAGAATTTGTTTACTGAAAGCTTATCTATTTCGGGGACTCAAAAGTGTCCGCCTCATATATTTTATATTTCTGGAGACGTTTTTCCGTCCTTTTTCTGCCTTGAAGAGTCCGTACATATGCAGCGCTGTGTATCGTTGGTGTACTTTGCATTTATGAATATTAAGCACCATATTTCATGTAAAAATGTATTAATATATTTTTCCTGTACGCAATTCTGAACATGTCACTTGAATTCGAAGTCGATCTAGAGAATTGACGTGTTTGTTGTAAGATTAGATTTAAACATCTGGAAATTATTTGCGTAGCATTTGGAAAAGTTTATCTCATGTTTTCTCCAGTCGTAGATAAGAAGTTTTCTTATCGCTGCGTACGCTAATTTAATTTCAAGATAAGGACGGTTTATCGACGTTAAGAAAGCACAGATGCAGTTTGATCTTTCGAAGACGCTTATTATGTTGTAAAGGAAACCAGGAGGAAGTAAATGGAAAGAAAAAAGGTTTTACCGGGCGTTAACTAAAAATGTTAATAATGCATTTTAGGTGATTAAAGACTGCTGAATTTTTAGAAATTTACGTCAATATCGAGATTTTCGTCGTGGCGAAGGCTGGACATGCTCTAGAAATAGAATAGTTGTTGGGGGTAGGTAAATTTCTTTAGTCGCCCACATGTAAGTGTATGCATAGAAGCGAAAAGAGCGAAAGGTTTTGTTGAAGAAGTTGGTTGTACTTAGGGTGTCGAGTATGTCAACCAATTAATCATAATAATTGCGCTCTTAGCAGTAATAGGTAAAGCGTTCATGAAACAGAAATCCGCCCTTTTATTAGCAATAATCTCATACTACAATCCAATTACATAAGTATTTTCGTGACAAAAACAATTGTGTTAAGCTTAACTTCTATTTCCTTTAAGTTCACTTTATTTTGATTAAACTTCCTTGCCGGTACATCCATAATCGTAAATATTAGTTAGTGCCCCCTAGAGAAGGTGGTTAGTGCGAGATGACTTAAATGCGCCGTCTTTGATATTCGATAAGTGCATGCACGATCGGAAAAGAATCCGTTACACGCCAACGAATCCATAACCACCAGCCAACCCTCTAATGTAGCCAATGATAAACTTTATTCTGGCCTACATTTTCATTACCGTCAAGAGTGATCAACACATACCAACCAATTAACAAGGAAAAACCACTCTTGCATTTCTAATAAACTGCTTTAACAAGTCACCCTCTTTGATCAACCGAGAACGCAGCAACCCCTCTAATGCGTTATTACGCGCTTAGATAAGACGAGAGGTGGGTTCTACAAAAATCATTCTTCCGTAGAGTTTTAAGGTAGCGTACAAATATTGAGAATCCAATATCGGCCTACATTAAACCACCTGCAATTTTGATATTTACCAGAAAGGCTTTGGGAGACCCCCGGTGCAAGACATAGCAGCTGCTAATAACACCTACGGTCACCACGGTGACGTCAGGGTGCAGCTGTCGTATAGTAGTTACGGCTGGTTCCTTTTAATAGGGGTTGTTGGTGCACGATTAGATTGCATCCGTGTAATAGATAAGTATGGACACGCGAAATGGTTTATATGCTTCGTTTAATTTGTGCATCTGATTTTATAGCTTGTAAAGGTGACTGAACATTTCATCGTACGCATCTAAAGGCTCAAAAACGTTTTATTTTAAGGGTCGAAATGGACACCTTGAATTGTGATTTAATTAGCTCCAATGGGCTTTGTTTGCCGACTGTTGTACGAATTTAAAAGTTATATGTTAAGTACCGTAATTATACACTAGGTACAGACCAAAATGTGCATTGCATTTAGGAAAATTCGTTTGCGTCTTTAGCTGCTCATAGTTCTACCCCTGTAAACAGATTTTAGACTTATTTCTGTTTCTAGTTCCATTTGTACCTACAATAGTTCTAAATAGATTATTAAACAAAAATTAATAAAATTCGGCGAATCAGTGAGCTCAAAGCTTCAAATGTAAATTTTTAGAGAGTGTAGCGTTGGAAAAGGAAAGGTTGAATGCGAATCCATTGAAATCTAATAATTGCCACTCAATAACTTTTGATTTTTGATTTTCATCTTCAAAACTTAAATTTTATTATGCGAGAACCTCGGCAGGTTTGATCAAATCCCCACAATTCCATAGAATTATTTAACAAATGTTTAATGAATCTGGGTGATAATTTGGATTCGATTAAACACAAACCTGATCATTTACACAAGACACAAATTTATTCAACAAAAATCAATTAATAATTTTGTAAGGAAAAAACGGCACTCAGGGCCTGAAGACAAATACTACGCATATGCGATCGATTCAAAAAAATTAGTTAAATAAAATTTCAATGATCTTAAAGTTAGTTTCCTTAGCATCCGGTTATAACCAACTGAAATTACTTCGGAATCTTCATTTCACTTTCACTTAATTCTTGATTCAAACAAACTGACCTTGTCGTAAATTAAATGGTAAATGTGCAGTTTTGATGGTGGATAACTTCACTTGACACAACGCATGAGTTTAACTCGAACTAAAAGTCACTTTTAAACCACGGATTAAAAACCCTTATAACATCATCTAAACTTTCTTCTATAACAACTTTACAACCACCAAGACTGACCAAAATGCTAAACAAGAAGCCTCGTTCAAACGTCCCTTACATTGGCTTCACATTAATTATCTTTTATTTCATACTATCTAGTAATCGCCGCTTTCCCAGACTGATTTGAGTCTGGTAAATCGTATTTTACCAGACTGAAAATATTTACCAGACTGGAAATTTTGCCTAGCAACCGCAACTGACATCCATCTAAACGTGATATTTGATTGATTGATTGATATTGATATTTGTCAAACTACTGTCAGATCAAACAAATCAAGTGATCGACTTTTGCTTTTATTTTAATGTGTACCTACAACATTCTAATCAAAATGATTTTTTAATAGAAATAGAGCAGTATGAAATAAAATGTTTTACATTATTTGTATGTTAAATCAGTTAACGTTACTCGTTTCGAAATTCCTGCCTCAGCTACGCTTCGGCAGTAAACATCTCACTCGTTAACGTAAACCTTGATTTACCATATTCATATGTAAATAACTATTACGAGCTCCTTATCGCATGACCGGATTTTAAATGAGATAAACTTTTTCAAAATACTAAAAGCAATTATTACCAGATGTCCATACACTTCTTTAAAGTAATTTCACTGGACAATACAAGGCGATTATTTAACCAAAATTAACATCTAAAATACGTGTAAACAAATATAGAAAACGTGCTCCTGGGTTTGGCTATAGCATGTGCAAAACCAAATTTTGAACCTGGTGTCAGATTTGCTTTTATTTAAAGTGTTATGTATGAAATATCATTTAATTGCTTTCATAAATAAGAAAGTTGGCACTGCACATCATGCACAAAACCAAATTTGGAAAGTGGCGTTACATTTGCTTTTATTCCAAGTGGATATGTATCAAATTTCATTTAAATCTCTCCATAAATAAGAAAGTTGGCAATGCGCATGCGCAAAACCAAATTTTGAAACTGGCGTTGTCGCCTTTAATATACGCTATCTTTGTTTAATAAATTCAAATTCTATAGGAAGGTTTTGTGAACTTTGTTCCGGCTTATTATTTTACTCCATTTCGAACTTCCCGAGAGAATGGATACCCAACAAACTAAACAATTTGATTAAGGAAATGCTATGATACAGAAATAGTAAGTATATTACATCATAAGGAGCTAAAGTGATACTTTTTATGGTGAATCAGTGTTTGATGGCGAGCATTTCACCCCATGTGCCTTTTTCAGTTAACCTTTTATTCAAATGACGGTACGGCCTGATGATGGACAAATGCCCGAGTCCGAAATCGATCGCCTGAAAGAAAATTGATTAAATAAAATATTCAGCCTGTATCCCAGATTTCTATCATTACAGCATACTTATTTTCAATTTTCTGCTTCTTATTTTGTCATGTTAATAACGAATAAAAATTTGGTTAGGGTGCTTTACTTGTATTAGTCTAAATCAAATTAAAAAAATTCAAATATTTAGAGGTAATAGTTATTTGCATAAAAGTCAGGAAAATGATACATGACTAGCGAGGAAATGTTGAAGAACGAGGCCCCTATGGGGCGGAGTACCTTAATTTCCGAGTAAAGTAGTGTCATTTTCGTCGTATTTTAATATAAAATTTCAATTTTTATATAGAACTTTTGATTAATGTCAATCTGTCATTATAGACATTTACAATTAATGTCACAGATGCGGCTGGTAAAGTTACGGTGCGGCCGGTAAAGTGACAAGCGGCAGGAAACGTAGTCTGCTCTGCCTCTGTCATGGAAACTAAAATTTCCTGACAGAAAGTAGGTATGAATATAAAGGTTTCAGGACGATTTTGGGTAAAAAAATGAGATGGCCATTTCAAAGTAAACTTTATGATCCATATTGTAACAAAGGTATAAACATTAGATAATGAAATTTTAATGTAAAAGGCAGATGCATTCTTTAAAAAGTATTTGACACTTTTTGATTGTTTTTCTTTAGTATACACTTATATGGCCTTTTAGTATTGTTCTTTTACTGGAAAGTAGAAAGGTGCGAAGGCGTAAAAAGGCCACAAGCAGTTTTTGTCGTTTAAACTCAGAAATAAGTTAAACTCTTATAGTTTCAACATAGAATTGAACTAAATTACGAGTTTAAAGTCACAATTTAGTTAAATTTTGAAATTCAGAATTTAGGAAAAAACTACATGTGGCCCTTCTACGCCTTCGTATAATACAATTTTTTTGATGAAATTTTCATAAATTTTGAGTATACGTCGTATACTATCGTCACAGATGTTTACGTATATCTGTGCTATCGTATACTCTCAAATACAGCCCTCCCACCCTATGTCGTCTTAATTACCTGTTCTATTCAATATTCTATCAGCTCCATTAAAATACTCTTAAGCTCTGCTAATCTATTTTCAAGAAACTAAACTACCATAGGTGGTGGATGATGCAAAAATGTAGTACTTGTTTTATCCATTTACCAACATGATAGGTATGTGTAGCACATTTTGATGCAGAAATTCGTTACTCTAATTTGTGGTAGTGACCTGCGACTATGATGCGAAAATGCGCCTGGAAGTACATTTTTTACATAGTGATGAAATTATCGGACTTTTTTTAACGAAAAATCATGGAAAGTGGTACTTTTTTTCACGATTTTTACTATGCGGTTCCATGGAGTTTAGTCCTGTCTATGAACAATAGCATCCATTTTTGAGTGACAATAAATCGCGAATGTCAATAAAATTATTCAATTGTGGGTTCTTATGGATCACTATGCAAAAAAATTTCGTGTACAACACGTGTTGAAAGTATCACTTTCAAAACTAGTTGTACATACAAATAACTATTACGACGCTGTTTATTTCCATGTTTCATTTACCTATATTTTCTTTTTTCGATTCTAGTCTTAAGACTCTTGGGAAACAGCACTGGGGAATGTATTGAGAATGGGTAATACTTACCTACTCATACTAAAGCCTCTAACAGACAAAGGTATTTTCTTAAACGCGTTCTAATAAACAAAAGGAATCGCAAAATATCCCTTCTAAAGACTAGAGTGGCACCAAACAGTATAAGTTTGGTCACGATGTTCAGTATCGTGGGAATGATGTCTATGCTTAGTTACCCATGAGACCTTTAACGAACGTTATTTCTGAGTGGTAATTATTTTTATGCTCTCCACCAAGCTTTGGCAAGTAGGTACACAAAGCAAAGAAAATACAATCGTCAATAAATAAGAACAAAACAGAGTGGTCGATCATTGTCTCTGCGCAAGGGGTTATTGTCTAGTTACAAGTTCAAGATCATTAACAATGTGCGGGTATTCGTACGTTTGGGGTTATATGTATAGGGAAAAGTAATTTTTGCCGTCTTTCTAAACTGAAATAATACGGGTGAAAATTGCAGGAAGCTTCAGACAGTTATGGATTCTAATGGGGCATGTGTAAAAATTTACCGATGCTGATAGTGTTTGAATTAGCAATCGGACATATGATGCGGGTAGTTAAAGAAGCCACAAATAATACGAAACGATTAAAGGACGTTGTACTTCCCCAACCATCCAAAAGAAATAAAAACACTCGCACTTCAATAAATCTACATACTTGTGTAATGAAAAGGAGACCCAGAATCGTTTACCTACCTAAATATTGATTTGAAGAAATCACGGGGAGCACCTGTTGCGGAATTCTTTCTCAAGAACCCCACCTTCTTTTACTACCTACTACTACTTCCTTTTAAATGGATATAAGTAGCACCTGTAAACTACTTGCCCTTGCCATTTTAATCTTAAACAGGTCTTACACTTATAACGGGTCCCCCTAGGAAGACGTACGTGTGCCAATGACGTCATTCATTCATAGAGCTCGAAGAAGAAAAGACGAAGGTAAGAAATCCAGACCGAGACTATTATAATAAACTGCTATAAATCTGAAGGTAGGTATACAAGCCATGTTAGGTCTATAATAATTTGCATATCAAGTAATGGAGGATAAAGATGACAATAGAGAGAGGAATATGAATGTGTATAGTTGACACATAAGCGCACATACGTCACGGCATGTGTGCATTTTATCGAGGGGTTCAACCCTCACAGCTGCCAGGCACGTGGGTTCCCGTTAGGGCGCACACACCTGGCCTAATCACTCTGATTACACATACAGGACTTTTACTTTTTGCGATCTTTGTTACGGCAGCCTTGAATTTATTCTTTTATGTGCCGCATTCGATTGTTATAGGTACCTAGGCTCGTGTTATTTATTCTTCGGAAATATTACTTCTGGCAGAATGGCCAAACTTGTTGAATGTTCAATTTATGATTCTCGAAAGGACGACGACAAAAAATATACATACAATGAACACGTCGGCCTTCCTTTCATTATTCTTTCCGATCTTATTAAAATAAAAAATGAAATTGCTAGGGCACCGGGCACGAGACTAAGCATTGTAAATCGTTTTACAAATTTTCTTGTACCCTTAATGGCGATGACGAGATTGTTACGGGGCATAAGTTTAAAAGAAATTCTACCCTACCTACATATTTACAATCATTTTGGTATTCAAATTAGTAACACGTTGTTACATTCTTAGTTTACTTGCCAATTATAAATAAATAGGAACATGAATCATGGACACTTGCGTCCAGCGTAATTGAGTCAATTGCGCCTTCAAAATGTTTTCATAATGTGACCTCGCTATTGTTAATGATGAAAGTTTATCCAAAATTTGAAAAATCATTGTATTGCAATTGGCGTTTCAAATGGGTTCAGGTATTTTCAAAAGATGAACACTTAGGCAATTTATTTCAAACACATCAGGCATATGGAATCGGTATGATGTACATCAGATTACGGATTCCACGTATTTTCATACCTTGGCAGAGGTGGTTTTAATCCAAACACTCCCTTAAAAAACCTCTTAATTCTATAATCTCTTCCCAACTCCGGACCCACTAATTGTGCAATGGCAGATCTGCACGAATTTAAGGTACCATAAGAGGCGCCAGTGGAAAATTGGCGGGTCAGAAACTGTAACACTGATGGCACTGAAGGACGAAATGGGTCAAGGTTCTGTTGGGAGCAGAAGCTCCACCATAACTTTAATGCTGAACTATATTGTTTTAAAGTAGAGTTAGTTATAGACGCTAAACAGATGTCTATTGATTCGTTCGGCACCTCTCTTCGCAATAACGCCTCCCTGATAACTTGCCTGCCATTAGGTAAAGAGTCTTTGAGAGAGGATGTGGCGTTCTGCTAAAAGAAAGTAAGGCTCTGTTAGGTTTAAACACTATTGGTTGTTCTACTAATAGAGAAATAAAAATAGGATACCAGGGCTGTGAAGTCCATAACGGAACTACCACTACCCCTTCCGCCTTATCTTTAATTATCTTTTGTAATACCCTCAAAACTAGTGTAAAAGGTGGAAACGCGTAAAAACTAAAAACTGCCCAGTCGATAGTAAAAGCATCCACCTTAAATGCATCGGGATCTCTTACCCAAGAGACAAATTTGAGACACTTTCTGTTAATTCTACTAGCAAATAAATCAGTATCTGTCGTGCCAAATCGCCCCACTAACTCTCGATAGGCAAAATCTGCCAGTACCCATTCCGTTTCTTTATGTACCTGCCGAGAACCCTGATCGGCTTCTGAATTGTCTTTTGAATTAATATACGAAGCCAAAATGTAAATCCCTCTCGCTTCGCACCAACTCCAAATCAAACGGGCTATCTTATTTAAATGATTAAAACGGACACTCCCCATTCGGTTAATTGTACTGATTGCCGTTGTATTATCTACTCTGCATAATATGTTACAATTTGACAGCTTTTTGGCAAAACATTTTAATCCAAAGAAAAGTGCTAATAATTCCAACTCATTAATGTGGCAATTTTGCTCATCGTGACCAAAATCCAAACGCCGTGCCTTCCTCACAAAAGGCTCCCCAGCCTGTAGTTGAGGCATCCGTAAACAATTCCAAATTAAATGAGTCGTATCGTATTGAATTAGACGCATGTTTTATTTTATCTGCCCACCAGCAAAAATCTAAACACAATTCTGATGAAAGGTGCATTACTTTGTCATAATTGCCCCTGCACCTCCTTAAAGCTAAGAACCGCTGCCGTTCAAATAACTTTAAATATAAAAGCCCATACTTCACGGCCGGCATTGCCGAAACCAAACTTCCAACAAACTTTGAAAATAGTCGTATCGTACAACAATCTTTGGTAGATATGACCTTAATCATTGTAAGTAGTTTTCTACGCTTATCCTCCGGCAATGAAATACTTAAGCTTCTCGAATTATACAGAAATCCCAAAAACTTACATTCCTGTGCAGGGACGATTTTGCTTTTTTCATAATTTATGATAAAACCTAAAAATTCTAATAATTTTACAGTTTCTGTTATATTTTACACAATCCTCCTTGCTTTCTCCTAGTAATAGGATGTCGTCCAAATAAACTACTGACAAAAAACCCTTTTCTCTACAGATTGTTACTACAGGTTTTAAAATTTTCGTAAAAATCCAAGGTGCACACGTTAATCCGAAGGGTAAACAGTTATATTCGTACAGTATACCGTTGAACCAAAATCTTAAATACTTTTTATGGGCGTCGCAAATAGGAATTAAATAATAAGCGTCCTTTAAATCTATCGTACCCATAAAACAGTTTGGAGATAAAAGACGAGCAACAGTTCTGTAGTCCTCCAATTTGAAATGGGGAGACTCAACATATTTATTAAAGGCCTTTAGATTTAAAATTAATCGAAATGATTTATCCGGTTTTGGAACAATAAATATGTTGGAAATTACTGTCCGTCTTTTGGTTCCACAACAGTAATTGTACGTTTTTCTAGTAATTTTTTTATCAAGTAACTAATAATACTTATTTCTGATGTAGATCGACGAGGCTCTAAAGGTACATAATTTTGTACTGGTTTTTTAATCAAGGGTATACGAAATCCCCTGATATGAGAAATTAATTTCTCATTAATGGACAAGTTCTTCCAGCACTGCACAAAGTGTCTTAATCTCCCTCCACTCATACTAACCTCTAGCGTTTTTGACGTGGTTTTCTCTCCCCCTGCGAATGAAAGTGCTCCTTTCTGTATTGAACTACAGGAAGATGTCCCTGTCGTCGCTGTAATCTGGGGGCTCGAGAGCCGCGTCCATTCTGATGTACGCCCCTCCTTTGCATGAATGGACGGCGGGAGTTTTCCGGTTTTCCGGATGCAGCTGGACGAAAAACCTTCTTTTGAAGTTTTAATTGTTCAGCAGACTTTTCTAAGTCCTTTGCTGACTTAATATTTGTGTCCAAGTTTTCACCAAATATAAAATCGGTGATGTTTGTATTTTTAAGGGTGTCTTTAAGGTCCTTATTTAACTGTAAGGACAAAAGTTCCCTCCGCGAAAACGATTCGCAGAAATGTAGATCACTTAATAAGCGACCCACGTCACTTAGTGTCTCGATGAATCCCTTATTTACGTCCGCACCTTCCTTCAACATGGACGATAAGCCGGACGCCACCGCAGATGTTGCTGCCCCAATTTGTTTTTGCCACAGTTGTAATCGAGCATCTCGACGTAAGGCGCCTTCCGGAATAGCCGCCTTAATTTCAGGATTTAATTTCGGGGCCAAAAGAGCCTGAAGATTTTCAGGTGGCAAATGTTTATCAATGAGGGCTTTCTTCACTTCCTCCGTTAACCCATTTGTTAAAATATTTGTCCATCTCTCCGCTATTACAGGCTGAATGGGTTTTGACAATGTTTTTTCCTCAATTCGATCGTCTCCCATTATGGATAGAATCTCTGGTGTAATTACCGGTAACGCCCCATCTTGCTGTTCTAAATTCTCAAACAAATCTGTAAAGGAGGGGATTGATTCAATCACCTTGCTAACGAGTAGCGAATTAATTACAGATAAATAAAGGAAAGTGCAAAATTGACCTGCAAGGTAAATAAAAACATTGAATTTTATATTCAATGAAAAACCCGCGCAAATGCTTTTTAAGCATTTCAGCGTCAAATTACGCGCTAAAACAGCCCGGTTAGCTCAACCCGCTGTAAATATTAACGCAAAAAATGCCTCTTAGGCATTACGTGTGACAGCATCCTGTGCTGGACACAAGGTCAGCGGATACGCGACCAATTAATAGAAACTACTTCTAGTAGAATCTATTTTAGGAGCAAAACAAAGCGCTGTTCTGTTCGAAATTCGTGTAATAATTACACAAAGAGAACGTATACTTACTCCCTTGGTTTGTATTATGTTCCGATCTGTCCTCTAAAAATTGCTCTGCTTCCACTGAATTACAGCGAGAAGCGGCAGGTATGGAATCACACCTTGGCGATGGCGAAACTGTCGATCTAATTTCGTGCTCCTCCCTTGGAGAAGCATCGTAAGAAGGCGACCTGGAGCGATGTCTTTTTCGTTGTTGTTTTTCTACCTTGTCTAAACGCCGTTCGATGCGCCTTAATATTCTTCCAACGTCGTAATTGCTGGCAGTCTGCGGCGTAGAGCTTCGACTTCTGTGTCTTTTTTTCGAATGTTTCGGCATAATACGAAGAAGGAAACACACAATGTGAACTATACAGCACAAAAACGAAGACTGAGGTTCCCAGAGTGAGAGCGACGCCAACTATCAACATTCTTTAAACTTGTGACCATATAGTACATCTACGGGGGTACTACACATATTATTTACGAGACGAGGACCGTATATAATTACAGTGTAACACACATACTAAACACTTCGCTATATATCATCAGTCCTTTCTTCCAATATGTTGTATACCTACCTATCTTCCTCTACTTGGCGTTCCTTCCATTAGAACTCAACATTTTAGCACACGAAATCATCAGTAAGTACCTATATTCCGCATCTTACTTCAATACTTGAATTAATCGAAAAATAGGTGGCTGATGGGATTTGTACAAGAAAGAATCATACACATTTTGACGTTGTGGGTGTTGCGGCGACGACGATCTTTTGGACAATCCGAGGGACAATCATACCTCAGTACTGGAAGATAGAAGATACGGGAATATACGCTTATAAGACACATTCTGTTATGCAGATAAATTTCTGCATCATGCACTAGTGTAGTTTTGCTACAATCCCCAATGCTTGAATCACAACGCCTGATTATAACGGAAGTGACAACCGCTAACTGTAGGTAGTCGTCGGAGATTCTGATTGTACGGTAAGTATTTAAACCTCAAAGTCCAGGTGAACCGAAACAGGATCCCACATGGGGATAAATGTATTTTAAATGTTTGAAGAATTTTTCATAGATAACCCTCCTTTTCTCTTGCAAAAGAGCAAAGGTTCACAACTGTTACCGTGTCTTTTTCTCTATCCGTAAGGTCCACATGAATTGTGTATAATTTGATTACTGCAACTCATAAATGTTCCGTCCCAAAAAAAAAAGTTTTACTTGTTGCAGGAGCTCTTCGGAGTTTTGTTTATAATACTTACCTACTAACATTCCTCATGGTGCCGTTAAATCCCAAAAAGACACAAAAGTTTTTTTATATACAACCCCATTTTGAGTTACTTCACACCATGGATATCTCCGATTCAACATTCTTCATGTTTCACAGTGTTCATACCGAATTAGAAATTTTGTACCATTGTTGAAGCTCGTTGGTCCTTTTCAGGAATTGAAATTTATTTAGTAGTATCTCGAATTCGACTGGCTTTTGCATCGTACTCTGGGACGAATTCATAACTCCGATCAAATATATTCGACATCTCCTATTGATACATTTTTGCTGCTAGCAAATCAAAAGAAAAAACACGACAACCATTAAGGTAATGTTATCTGAGGAAGAGAGTTTATCAGAAAAATTGTGCATAAACTTGGAAAACGGTAACATATCTAGGACAAGCTAAAATACTTTGGAGTTGTAGCAGCTAGTTACAGAATTTTTAATGATCATTTTTGAAATTGAACAATATATAGGTTGCAACGACTGGCTCAATCGAATGGGAGTTCTTTGAACTCACCTTATGCTTAATTATGGTATCGAAACTAATTTTGATGCACTGCTTGACATAGAAATCAGATCTCTCATCGATCTGGCCGATTAAAAAAAACTCAAAAATATAAACAAAAATTGAGTAGGTACGTGCCATTCTTAGAACTCTTAAAATCCGTAGAATGCTTGGAACCCTAAGAATCCTTAGCACCCTTAGAATTCTTAGAAGCCTTAAAATCCTTACCTTAGAATTCTTAGATAGGGTTCTTAGAACACTTAGGCTCCTTAAAATCCTTAGAACCCTTAGAATACGTAGCAACTTTGGATCCATTAGAACTCTTAGAATCCTTAGAGTCTTTAAAATCCTTGGAATCCTTGGGATCCTTGGAATCCTTAGGATCCTTAGAATCCATCGGACCATTAGAATCGTCAGAATCCTTAGAATCTTTAGAACAGGTGTATTGACGTTGAATAAGATTTATAAACTACATTAGTATCTCCACACAGCAGGATATATTTATACGACCTACCTTTTGCATATATTTGAGGTATTTGCTTAATCAAATAAAATTTATTTAATCAGTGGGATAACAGCCTCATTAACTTACGAATGCGACAATTGCGCATACGAGGGCGTCAGCCCGAGTTATCGTAAGGGCATAAGATGAGTATGTTAATGGCCGTTAGCCCAAGTATTAAATACAACTTTTTATCTGCGACTGTTCTACTGCTGAAAACGAAAAAGAAATTTGTATTGATGCATTTTTTTAAATTTCAATCGAAGTAGCCATAGAAACAAGAAAATGAGTGTGGTAATAAAGTTCTTATACAACTCAAAATGACCAAGATAAGTGATAGTTATGAGTTATCCTACAGGCGCCGATAATCAAAATATTAAATTCTATTCGGATCTCGATTCGGATTCGATTTAAATAAAAATGCACCGGTGACTCTTAGGAAAATGTGCGTAATTTATGCGAGTAAGATCGGACTTGTTAAAACTGTGTGATCGAATTTGCGTAATCGCAATTTAATCGCAATATTGACACGCAATTGCGCTTGATCTCCCCATTGAGTCCCCTTCTCACGGTATTTCAGATTGCCGCGGCAGAGCAAAAAAACAAAAAAGGGATCAAAGCAAAAGGCGCGACAAAATTCGCTCTTACCCAATTTGAGAACACCGATTATTGAAATCACTCCCAATTTCGATTTTCAGATTTCACCCGATCTATATGTACCTATGTATGAGCGTGTAGCATTATTTTTGTAAACCAAGTTCAGTCGAAAGTACTTGATCGATTTGGTTGAAATTTGAAGCCATTAAATGGTCTTAAGCGCTGAAAACCTTTTGAAAGCGATTCGAAAATGGCAAAAGCTTTTTTGACAATAAAATCGATATTTATTGAATTACGTACCTATAACTTTGTAAGGAGCAGACGGATTTGGCTGAACCAGTGTACTCTCAAATGGTCCTGAAGGTGAAGATGAGATTTTGGAAATGACTGGAAAATGGGAAATGTTTTTTGGCTATAAAACTTACATTTATTTAATAAGGTATCAGCAACAAAATTTTAATTGAGAGCAAGCAATGCGAGCTTAACGCATATTGTTATGTGGCATCTAATTAGTTATATTTAGTGGAAAAAGTGCTAAATATTGTTTCAAGAGTGCTTTTCCATACACATCAACGAAGAGAAACAATTTTCAACTCCAATCGACCAGTTTAGAAGAGATATTTGTGTTGCTAGCCATTCTAATACGTACCTATATACATTTCGAGGTTTGTGATTAAAATGCCGTATATTGATGGATCAATTACCATTCAAATTGAAGATTTCTGTGAAAGGCATATAAGATTGGAAAGCAGCTTTTGTCGTCGTTTCTACCTTTCCATAATTATCTTGGAAACCAGGGTCTTTATATGCATTTTCTTGTGACGTCACAGTTACACCAACTGGTTTCAGATAACGTACGCCTTCTATTCTGCGTATTTTAAATAAACTGTATTGCGTAAAAGTTTCTCTCAACAGTTAATTTTATCGTTGTGCGTAAGACTTTATTTATCATTAGAATATTAGTTCAAATTGTGTATTTATTTAAGATAAATTTGGCAGTTACGAAACGTACATAAATTATTTACATTGTTTAAATTGTAACCTATAACGTTCGCATCATAAATAAACCAGACGCTGTGTTGCTCACATTTGAAGGTATCATTCAGGTAACGTATCGATTTTGATGGGATACTTAATAAAATTGGCGCTTTATTTGAGCACAACGTTCTCAAATTTTCGCATAATGAATTTACCCAAATTAAGTGTTGTATATACCAATATGACATTATTTAGTTACGACATAATACATATCAGGTATTTATATAGACAAAGCAAAAGAAGATAAGAGTCGTACAACGAGCTATAACCTAAGGAGAAAGAACAAGCCAACGAGTCAGTAAGTACAATCAACATCATTGGAGCAATCAAAGTGGAGGTAACACTTTCAATCCCAGACATTGTGAAACATCACATGTTATTTTGGTAACAAAACGCTTCGAAACACGCTTGCTGATCGCTTTCGAACCGACTCGCATCTTACCACTCCTATGTAATTCTCATGTAATTTTGTGCGCATATATTTTTAGAAGAGACGAAGAGATGACAGGGGAACAAATGACAGGGGAAGAAATTGGGTTAGACACTAATTGTGCACCAAATGGATAATAATTCCGTCTATTTTTTATAATAACTCTGGGGGATTCGTAGCTCGCACACGAACCATTTTGAACCTTTAGGTTATTTAGAAAAAAAAAAGTTTGATTCATCCTACTTAAGGTCAAGTGGACGCTTCTGCTTCTGACAGAAAGGACCTGTCGTCAGGTCCCATTTCATGTCTTCGGAAAACTCCTTGTAGAAACAGATATATACGGGGAAAGTCGTTTATGTCAATTCTATCCCGTGCATAAATAAATGATAACACAGAATACAGTGTTCCGACTATAACGTCCTTAATTCTTTCAGATGATGTAGGTATATAAGGTGATTTCTGCATCCTTATTGATGACTTCTTTAATTTTTTGCGTTTCATTTACATTAAAAGTAACATGATGCAGTCATACGTGGTACAAGTTTACTCCATCAGTGAAAAATCCAGAGGTGGATGAAGTCCTCTGGTCGATCTAAGAGAAGCTTCCCAATTGTCCTAAAACTATAATTCTGGGGCGTTGGTAATGATTCGGCTATACGGGATCGCGAATGTCATCGAATTGTCTGGAGGTAACTAACCGTACGCAGGTATAATAAAGCGTCGATTAAAGAAGCTTGTATTTCAACTAATCCAAGAGGAGATCGTGTAAAATATAAAGCTCGGAAGTATGACCAAAGTTACATAAACTTAGAAACGCCTTTAGCGGTCCTTGAAAGTGGTGCTGGTGCCCTCCTCAGCACACCTCCGGATGGGAAGTTTTTCTTCAAGCAAAAAGAACTCCTACTTTTTTCCACTTTGTTAAAAGAATATATTCTAAATACCCATTGTATTGTATTGCATGGGTGGCACTCCCTAGGTACAGACGTTTTCTGGTCGCATCAACAGCCGCCTTTGTGACTAAACGACAGTCGTGGTATGCCTGCCGTGACCGCCAGCTTTACATGCCCTCCGAAGCATGGTAGTGAGAAGATGTTCTCTACCACTAAAAATTGGCAAGTTGTGGGATTCGTTCTCACAGCCTGTGAGATTAGATTCGGAGTCTTAAACCGCTACGTGTCGTGGTAATCTTCGCCCTTGCAGTTATATTAACGTCAATATCAGCATATTTGTATTCTCAATAAACCAATAAACGCATCAATAGTGCTGCTATTTGTTGGCAAGTGTGTTTATCAGAAAAAACTGCTTCCTTCAATTAGGAACTAACATTAACATTTGTTAGCATTTTTGTGATGAAAGTCACGTATTTATCGATTCACATTTAAAACGCAGTAACTATAAGCAAAGAATACTTCTATTCTTACACTATGCTACGAGTATAAGCATTGGTCTTTTTATTTTTTTCCAAGAACTAACTTGAAAGCAACTTTACATTCGAACACAACTTTGATAATTGAGTAAATGGACATAAATAATTTAACAATGAAAAAGAAATGAACTTTTAACAAAGCTTTTATCTAAGCAAATCAGAATCAATAAAAATACTGTAAGTAAAAGTGGAACAAATCAAATTTTTCCACCTACAAGTTAATAACAACTTATTGACCAATAGAATTACAAACCCTCCTATTAGTAAGTAAATATGGCTATATTTCAATTACAATTTCGTTTCAAAGAGTTTGTGTTCTCCTAAACATTTATTGTAATTAAAATCATGCAATGCAGAAAATTTTATTTATTGATGAGTCACTTAAAATCTACACGTTGAAAAATAAAAGCCAGACTGTTTGGAGCAGAAAAAAGTACTGCGATTGTGTAAGCTAATACCTTTCGCCGCGAAGAGACAGTCTAGAAACTATACCAAAAAAATTATTACATCAAACTGTGATGATCTCGGATATTTTCGCTGGCGATTTCCAAACGAGGGACCAGTCGCATGTCCTACGAGTGGGGCCCTCCTACAAAAACTCTTCGGTTTTGAATCTATGTCCGATATACACTGCCATTTATTAATTTCCACTTATTCCGTTGTTAAAATCGACCGAACCGACTTTCATCGCCTTTGGCGCATCTCTTCTTGACAAAGAAGAAGCGGTCAACAGTGAGTTTTGCAAGTTGGCTCCATAACGTCTTTACCAAGACTACACATCAGTATCTCCGTATCGATATCGCCAAATATAATCTCCAGCACATTGTGTACAACACACTAATCCAAGTGGTCCAACTCTTTTCTGATGCCTGGAAGTTACATATGTGGCTTCAAATCCTGTAAGGCGTTCCACATATCTTTATAACAGAGAAGGTCGCTGAACTTGCCACTAATAACGATCTAATAGAGGAATCTTCCCTGGTTCTTTATATCCGCTTGTTTGCTCAATTTGATAATGAGTCTGTTATTGTCCACTCCTCACTTCTTGAAGTAGTTGGAGCATTGTTTTTTTTTCTATTTTAGCCGCGGCAGAGTTGGGCACGATGGGCATACACGACCACTAAATTAAATATTATTTATTTATGTATTTTTTTATTTATTTATTTATTTATTTATTTATTTAATTGCTAAGGTCAATTTATTCTTAAAATCCTGCTCTCAATTTGATTGTTCATCGGATTGAAGGAGCCATCATTTTAAACAACTTTTTTGGATCAGAAGTTGGTGCTATACTCCACGGTGTTGTCCTTATGGAACATTAAAACAGTTTGTGTGTTTGCGAATGCAAGACCTTTGGAAAATATAGAGTTTTTTTTACCACCCGCACGTTAGTAAGGGAGGTATTGCATTGAAGTAAAAAAAATGACCCCCTACTTTATTTACGGAAATACACGTTTTGAGGCATCAGGAATCCGAATCAAACAAAATCTCGATGATGTCGATCGGCCTGTCGGGTTTTCGGTCTGTACTTTACTTTCCGGTCAAACGGCTGAACCGATTGGAACCAAATGAAATTACCTACTTTTAAAAGAAAGAAAAGCTGCAGTTGGCTGCCAGTGGTGGTTGTCAGAACTCGTAGCAGTATGAGTATGCACACTTAGGTACATTCTACATAGCGATCAAAAATGAGTGACCGTCTAGTCACTTTTGGAATTTTTGTTTACATGGGAAATCCTACTTAACTTGAACTTTCAAAGGCGACTCGACAGTCACTCATTCTTGATCGCCCGTTATAAACTATAAAGTGATTAATTAATAATGGCGGGTAATTAATAGAAAACGCGATATTAATATATTTCTTCAATTAAATAGGTACGTAATAGCAATTTCTAACTACGAAATTGTTTTTTAAAAAGAAGTCAAACTTCCTTCATTACTTCCAAAAGAACTCAAAGAAGGAATTTAATTATTTTAAAGCTAATTTCATTTTCAACACTTCACTGAGTCGGCACTTATAATGAATATTAGCTACATTATTAAACGGCAGTTAATAAAATGCTAGTTTACGGAAAGAAAATGGAAAAAACAGAATGACGCTACCTACACCATCGCAACTTTCGAGTACCTCCACCGCCGCTTTTTGTCATCCCGTACTATTGCTTCAGTTCCCATTAAATTTTAATTAAATACGTTACATATTTGCCTGTTGAGCAATTTAATAGCTTCCAATAAATGTGTGATACCATTTTATTATGAACTATAATTCCTTCAATTTCAGTACGTACGCTTGAAAACACATTGCTATTTTACAAATATTTCGTGGAAATCATAATCAAAATACGTTATATAATACCTATATTGCCTATACAATACATTAATTTATACATGTAAAATAACGAGTATGAGAATATTGAAAAGCAGAAATGGAAGTTTGTGTTGTGCAATTCGATATGATAATGTATCGAGTAATGCCTTTAGGGTTGTGGTAAATGTATCTAATTTCATTTATCGATAATAATTTGTAGTTTATTTCAGATAAATTGAAGTTTGGCATTTACGTTTGTTTCACAGAGAAGAATAATTTGCAAACATTTACAGAAAATGCAATAATTTCCTTTTCCAATGAACATTTACTAGGTAGTTAAATAACTACGCCATGAAAGAAACTGTTCTTCACAATAACAGCGTTTTTCTGGTACTTATCAGGGTGTATTTAAAAAGATCTTTGTGCGTGAATGAAGCGGGGTGGTTTGATTTCTTGCATTCTTTTTTAGTTACTAAATTCGAATTACTATTATTTCTATCATTTCTTGGTTTTTAGTAAATTACACGCATTGAACATTCAAGTACAAAACAAACAACAATACCTGCAAAGCAAACTTAAATCACAGGAATAGCATGATGGACAAACACAAATTTAGAACAAATACAGAGAAACAACCGTACACTATTAACAAAACATCATATTCATCACTCAAACAAATATCCTTCTACCCACATCCATAACAAAAATCACCAAATAACATACAAATATGAAACCAAAAGTCATGGAAGATTTCCACAAGAAGTTAACCGGCATTGTGTTAATTCTACGGCATTGCATACTTGGTTATGTGAATGTGATACCTTCCCAGAGACTGATGGTTTCATATTAGTAATACTAGCTCAGGTTGTTAACGCACGCAACTATAAAAAAGAACACATATTTACGTCCGGTTGTACAACGTCAGCTTAAACTTCAGTTTAGCTGAACTGACAGATTTCAAAAACACGATTAGTCAACTTATTGTGAAATATTAGCCAATCAAATCCTTTAAACCACAATTTAACTATTTAAACTGAGATTGTACAGCTGGGCCTTAAAGAGAAAATACTGATACATGATTCTTATTGACTCTGTTCACCAACACCAAAAACCAGGCCAGAAACAATCCAACTGACTGACTGACTCTCCTAAACAGAATACAAACATGGACACGATTAATCATACATCAAAAATCTCATAACACGCCATACTACAAATACACTCAGAGATAATAGTTGAAAAACATACACATAAATTATATTGATATTGATTATTCACAGACAAAACTATTCACAATAATAGATCCGACATTACACTTCCATACATAAAATACAAAAATCCATTTTTATACTAGACATTGCCATTCCCACCATTTTCACTCATATTTATATACGTACCTCATTTTATCTGTCGACTTCCTAAGGAGCTTTATTTTACAACGTTAAGATTTTTGTCATTTAACATCGGTAACGAGTAGACTATATATTTGACTATAATAATACCTACTAATCACTAGTCACTACCTGTCATTTGATATGCAACTTGCTGGGGTTAGGTAAACAAGTGAATGTCATGCATAAGAAGTCATTATGACGTCATATCCCGAACCAGTAAACAACTATAATATGAGATATACGTCTTTCGCTATAAAAACCGATGCACGTCATTGATTTATGAAACAATTTCAGACAAGTTTTCTATAGATTTCGCACACTTATTTTTTTTTGTACATGTTGCAGTGTTGCAGCATATGTCTGAAATTGATACACAAACCAATGACGTGCAACGGTTTCTATAGCGAAAGACGTATATACAACTTACAATAGATATAAAAGATAGAAATAATATATGAAGGGTTACGTATTGGAAAAACTAAATAACTACATAAAACTAACGCAAACGATATACAAGGTGGAAATATAAAACTAAATATTGTTACTCCAAGACATATCTATTTTCTATAAATAATAAACCGATACAACGAAATATCGAAGGATCCTCAGTATTACAATCACTTTTAACGACAATTTATTTTAATCTTACAAAATACATTTTATAGTTAACAAAAATGCATCAAATTCATGTCTTGGGCTTTGAGATAATGCTCTTGGTTTTTTCTCCAACGATCTTGGTGCATAAATAACGATTTTGACATGTTTTGATCAAAATCCACGTGGTCGCCAAAAATGCATCAAATTCATGTCTTGGGCATTGAGATAATGCGCCTAGTCTTTTCCCAACGATCTTGGTGCATAAATAACGATTTTGACATGTTTTGATCAAAATCCACGTGGTCGCCAAAAATGCATCAAATTCATGTCTTGGGCATTGAGATAATGCGCGTAGTCTTTTTCCCAACGATCTTGGTGCATAATTAACGATTTTGACATATTTTGATCAAAATCCATGTGGCCTCAGAAAAATAATTTAACATTTTTGAATCACACACATGCGGTTATCAAACGTGCACGTTATCAACTCTTTCAGCATCAAGATAATGCGTTTGAAAGCTTTTACAACTCTAAATTCATGTGTAAAGAATAATTTTGGGTACATTTTGCTCTAAAACTTTTGACCGAGACCACAGAGAAGAGTTATATTGAATTGTTACACATCTAAGAGTCATAGGGAATAATCTAGCGAAAGTCCGAACTCGATACATGACCTAGGGAATGAAATATGTTAATTTTTATTATATTGAGTTCGCAGTTTTTCCTGTTCCCGATTCACTCGAAGTCGTATAACTTTTGTTCCTGTTGAACCAGCTTCCTGAAAATCAATAGCGTCCGTTCTTAATGTCCAACGTACCCGTATACCAAATTTCAACACAATCGGCCACTTTTAAAAAGAGTTAGAGCGCACACGGACGGACGGACGGACGGACGGACGACAATACAAAACTATAAAGGATCTGAGGATCCTTAATAATTTTTTAAATAAAGATATAGGTAAAAAAAAACTGACATTTTTGCATAGTGTTGGCTGAGGTGCACATCGTAGAAATGGGAGATGATTGTCCATATTTGGTTTTATGATAGGGTACATAAAATATAGGTGCACTACGTAATGCATATGACACGTCATAATTCTAAACCTACCAAGAGTTGTAACGGCCATCAAATTTTTCCTAATGGTTCTCTAAGAAAAACAAGTATAAATTTTGCACAACCCTTGTGCAGATAAAGCATTTTTTTTAACTCAAATAGCTTTTGTTTTGACATCGCCAATGGATATATTATTTCTTTCAGACGTCTCAATCGCCCTTTGTGAGTATTCTGTTCCGACAATCCGTTATTGAAGTATAAGGGAATATACCCGATCACGATAAGAGGTCGAGGAGGAGGGCTATGGTTTGTAGAAATTAATTCCTTTCGTCGAGACCTTTCATTAGAGTACCATGAAGGATAAAACTAGTTCCACTCTCCCCCTGATATCGAAAAAGAGTCGCACGGGAAAGTTATAATTTGTATAAACCAATTTATTTCGATGAGACCTTTCATTAGAATACCCCTCCCCCCCCTCCACCCCGTACTTTGATAAGAGGATAGCAAGAAGGGCAGTAGGTGGTAGAAAACGGTTCCTTTCGTTGAGACCTTTAATTAGAATACAATGGGAGATAAAATTAATTTTCAACCCTCCCCCTCCCCCCTCACGCCTCGTCGCTCACTGATCTCGAAAAAGAGTCGCACAGGAAAATTATAGTTTGTACAAACCAATTTATTTCGATGAAACCTTTCATTAAAAGACCATGAAGGGTAGAACATGTGTTTACCCCCCCCCCCCCCCAATTTTCTAAAGTTTAACTTGGAACCACTAAAGGCATGCGTATGCAAAATCTCAGACCAATTGGTTATCGTATGTAAAAGTTATGCACATTTTACTATCAAACACAGCATCTCAGAAAATAATTCGTGGGGGGGGGGGGGGGCTTTTACACAGCGAAATTTGATGGCCGTCTGGCACATCTTTAAGGTATAGCCTACCTACTGCAAAAAAATTCCAGGACTCTAGGACTATACCCCTAGAAGTAGTTCAAAACGATTTGTCCGTCCGTCGGTCCGTCCGTCCGGACCCACTTCTGCCGTTTTGAACTACTTCCAGGGGAATGGTCCTAGAGTCCTGGAATTTTTTGCAGTAGGTAGCTTATACCTTGAAGGTGTGCCAGACGACCATCAAATTTCGCTGTCGTTAAACTTTAGAAAATTGGGGGGGGGGGGTTAGACACATGTTCTACCCTTCATGGTATTCTAATGAAAGGTCTCATCGAAATAAATTGGTTTGTACAAATTATAACTTTCCCGTGCGACTCTTTTTCGAGATCAATGAGCGAGGGGGGGGGGTTAAAAATTAATTTTATCTCTCATTGTATTCTAATTAGAGGTCTCAACGAAAGGAACCGCTTTCTAGCAACTACTGCCCTTCTTTCTGTCCTCTTATCAACGTACGAGGTGGAGGGGGAGGAGGGGGAGAGAGTGGAACTAGTTTCATCCTTCATGGTACTCTAATGAAAGGTCTCAACGAAAGGAATTAATTTCTACCAACCATAGCTCTCCTCCTCGACCTCTTATCGTGATCGGGTATATCCCCTTATACCTCACAAACGAATTGTCGGAAGAGGGTACTCACAAAGGGCGATTGAGACGTCTGCAAGAAATATATCCATTGGTGATGTAAAAACAAAAGCTACTTCGGTTAAAAAATGCGCTTTATTTGCACAAGAGTTGTGCACAATTTATACTTGTTTTTTAATTCTTAAAAAATGCGCTAAAAATGGGTGATGCTCTATACACCACATTGCATACAGGGTCTCCTGGTCAGCCAATCCTGGTCAGTCAATGGTTAGGGTACCCATCAAAAAGACGTCATGCACTTGTAAACCTGCTACGAAATTGATTAAGAAATGTTTGATTCTATATCAGGTACACATGGCACATTGCCGAGAATAAGTATAACGAAGATAATAGTTAAATTTTTTATTACAACTTTTGACATTTTTTTGGCACATTTTCCAATGAAGTTGGGTGAGCTATTGCAGCCACTTTCTCTGTCCACCCGTCTGTCTCTAATTTTCAATTAGTTTAATATTTCCTTCGTTTTTTTTTAATTCGGTGGCTTATAGCACAGATGTAATAGCTCTGGCACCTGAGCCAAGAAAAATCTTGATAATCATCGTGCGCATGCCCAGGCTGCGCTATATCAACTTTCTTGTTTATGGAGACATTTTTTTGACATTTTAATCATAGGGCATAGATGGTAATAATAGTACAGAAAAACAGAGCGCAGATAGCTATGGCCTTTTGGGAAGTACCGATTAGGGCGAAAACCTTTTTACTTGTTAATGTGAGGGCACTTCTTGTGTCTAATATTTTGCAACTGAAAAAGGAACTGTAGGTACTTAATTATAGCTAAACTATACAAAAACACCATTTCAAGTGCGCGTTAACATGTTGCATTGTTTTTCGATAATTCAAACGCAACAAGTGTGATCATTTCGAGATTGTCGTGCACTTGTAAACCTGCCAACAATCAAATATCAAATCAAACCGCGGGAACACTAAAGCTTTACATGAAAATGAAAAATAAAAACCATATTTGAATGGAACGCGAATGAAATAATACAAATCGTTTCTACTTTTAAGTTTACGACTGGTCACTATTGTATTGTAGGCACGGTACCTAACTTGAACGGCTCCAAATGTAAAAGAGTATGATTCGCTGATATGATGCAAATTAGTTTTAGTGATGATGTTGATACGACTCGATGTAGTAATAGATATCACCACCACAGCTAAATGAAGGAATTAATGACGCCACACGCAAAGTTTGCTGTGCATGAGTAATGCGGGAAATGGAGGTATTGCATTGCCAATTATACTTTTTTTCCCAGGAGTACATGGTTAGCGTAAAAGATATCCATTAAATCTATCTAATTAATAATGTTGACGAATTTTAACGTAAACATAAAGATATTGATTTACTTACCAAACGTCTTGTTTCCTATCTCCTACGTAGGAATGAGTTAACAGTAGGTGCCATAATTAGGTCCATCGCATATGATATTAAACTTGCATTTGCATTATAAAATGCATTTGGCAGGATATCCACAGACTGAGCTTGGAAAACCACGGATAGGTAGCTTACAGCTCCAAGGAAAGTCACCATGTGACTTATCAGATCACTATTCTTAAGCTCAGGACAGTTTTTTTTAGCGCATTTCCACAAAAATAAAAAAAATGCGCTATTGTGGCCACTTTGTCCGTCCGTCCGTCCGCTCGTTTTGCGACGCTACTAGTTCTTTATCTTAAGAGCTATTGTTCTACTTTTTTCGGTATTTGGTTCGTTATGGTGTCGAGTCTTGTACCAAGGAAGGAATTTTTCTGTACCGCTTACAAAAAAAGTTATTGTAAAAAAAACAAAAAACCGTTTTTTTACATGTTCTATAATTTTACACTTTTGCCGTTTATTAACGATCCTAGAGATCGTTTATAATTTTGCATTGCTATCTGTCGTCTGCATGCTGGTCTGTCCGTCTGTTCCTTTGTCTGTCTGTCCATCTATCTGTCCGTGTGAACGATAACTTTGTTTAGAAATGTTCGATCGCTTTTACATCTCCGTTAGTTATGAACTGAATTGCATGAAATTCAATATGGGCATAGATTTAGCCATATAATACGCAATGCCAAAAGTTGAATCGAATCGATTCAAAATTCACAGTGCCCTTTTCGCATCTCGACCATTTATAAACCGAATTGCAAACTTTTTTTACTTATAAAAGTATTTGAATGAAATTTGATACATAGGCACTTGGAATAAAGGAAAATCAAACGCCAATTTCAAAATTTGGTTTTGCGCATGCGCAGTGCCAACTTTTTTATTTATGGAAGAATTTAAACGAAATTTGATACATAAGCACTTCGAATAAAGGAAAATCAAACGCCAATTTCAAAATTTGGTTTTGCGCATGCGCAGTGCCAACTTTTTTATTTATGGAAGAATTTAAACGAAATTTGATACATAGGCACTTGGGATAAAGGAAAATCTAGCGCCAGTTTCAAAATTTTATTTTGCGCATGCGCCGTGCCAACTTTTTTATCTATGGAACTATTTAAGTGAAATTTGATACTTAGGCGCTTGGAACAAAGGAAAATCTTAGTTTATTAGTTAGTTATAGTAAATTAGTTTTAAAATTTAGGTTTGCGCATGCGCAGTTCCAACTTTCTTATTTAGAAAAGCATTGAAATGAAATTCTTCTCATAAACTGAAATTGAAGTAGCACGTCAACAATGGATTGCCCATGTGCAACGCTATCTTTCATATTTGTGGCCGGATTTTTACGATTTTAACAGAAGTTGCATCTTACAAATGGGAAATGAATGCAAGTGGAAATGCGCTTTATGTAAATCGTTTACGATTACTTTTTAACTTGTTTTTAAATTGGAGGTTTAAATCTTTAATCTTGCTAAAATTTAGCCTGAGTCTGAGAATTTATGATTAAGAGCCATTATTCTTCGAATTTCAGACCGGTAGAAACAATTTGAAATTGTTTCTTGGTGATTATGAAACGACAGCAATTTCCTAAAAATGGTCCCTATTTCACTTAAATATCTATCATAATGTTGCATTATCACAAAAAAATATTAGCTTACCAGATATTTCGACAGTTTACTAATAGAAACTAAATTGAAATAAATGTCGAAATCCCGAATGTTTGCAGTCGTTATAAATTGACGGTTATTAAATAAAGCAATTGCGAAGTTCGGTTTTGCCAAAGAATCAGTGGGATTCCATCATTAGATCAGGGGTTGATTGTACATGTCCACGTAAGACAGGTGACACACCGTCGCTTTCGGTCGATATCAAAATACCTACCCTAGGGATGAGGGTGATTCATTCATTCCCTCTACCTGGGGTTATATTGTTAGACAGGTCAGATACGCACACGGCTTATGTAGCTTTAATTTTTCAAAGCGAATGGTAGGTATTCGCGACGTAAATGAATTTTGTTTGGCTTGTCACCATTTATACGTCTTATTATTTCAACGGGCGTACGAACTATGCAACTCTAATTGATTTACAAAACGACGCTGATGCTTGAATAGCGCTGATTGGGGCTTCCTTTCTGTTAAATTTGAAAATTTAATTATTCGCTAGGTACTAGCAGATCTTTTACCATTCAATTATTTTGTAGGATTTGATTTGGCAGGTGTGCTTAAACTTGTATTCGCGGAAAAGCGTGGAGAATTCGTCAAAAATAAGATGAAAGTTCGATACTCCTAATGAATAGGTACACTTTTCGCTAACGATGCTGCAACAGTTGTCGCGTGGCTTTACAATGAATTTAACTACAAAGATGTCAACTTCAGACACCCCATTTATTTCAACTAGGAAAAAAGAAAGATGCACGTAACAATTTTGTTCGATTATACCCCAGATAAAACAGTTTCATTTGTGAACTGTTCCTTAATAAAACATGGGCCTTTGTAGAAACTCAATTAGACGCTCTTAGTTTGAAAGAAGTTAACTATGTCATTGCCTTTTCTTCTTTTCTTGTAAGTTATGCAGTCCATCATTATATACTGCCTGTTGCTACCAAAAAATCGCACACAGAATTTTATGTTTTTAGCAAGTAATTTTGCAGCTTCGAAAGACGTAAACTAACCTCAAGAGTTAAGGCACACGGAAAACCTCGACATTTTTAGACTTTTTTTCCGTTTTTAGCTCAAAAATCACAAAAGTTTATTAATAGTAGATTACAGCGTAATTTACACGGGATATAGTAAAACCCCTTAGACCATATAGTAACCCTCATAAGTTTGTGTCAGAGAGCACTTCCCAATAACTATCATAATTCATAATATAAACAGTGATCCAGTAAGTCGAAAACTTGCCAGCAAATAATTGCTACAATAAAATCTTGCACGTCTAAGCAAGTTTTGACAGGAAATTTACATTTATTTCAACCATGTTGACACTTGGTGTGCAAGTGTTGTGCTACATGGAGGGAAAACGTGTGTGGTCAAAAGAAGACATGTCTTCGTTAATTAACACTTGAAGAATTATGGCAAATCAAATACAAAATCTACTGTATATACGCACATTCAAACATTTGCCGAGAGAAATTGCTTTTTACAATTTGTTTGTTTTAAAGCTTGGTTGTACTGTTTGTCAATATGAAATATCAAATGTATTGATTAAATGTATTAATGGTAGACGTTTATTAATAAACTTTTTTTTTCGTCGACCTCTCGATAACAATATAAATTACTCCTTAGTGACGAGTACAATGATGAAGCTTATTAATCGTTAGCAACCACTTATACATAACAACCATTTTATTAAAGGGAAATGACAATTATATAACAATTCACTTTCGGCAACAGCTGAGAACTTCCATCCACCTAACCATTTTAATCTCGGTTTTAATGTAGTGAGATCAGCAGCCAGTACGGTCGCCAAACGATCTCAGCAAAGCATATCCTGATGTATGTATGTGTAGCTCCTCGGATAAGGTATTGTTAAGGTATTCAGTTACTTTACCTTCAACATTGAGTACGTCGACCACAGGGATGAACATTTCCATATCTTTCACTGTTAATACACGTAGGTACTTTAGTACAGTTGCAAAAGAATTAATTACATTCTAATTTCACATACCTTTTCAAGGTAAAATGTCAACGTGACATTTTCGGAAATATCTCCTTACAATTTCATTGTATTCCATCAATTGCCGAACTGATCGAAACCGTTCTAATAAGTTTCTTTTGATTTGAGTGGATATAATCGTCTCCGCAGCAGAGCAAGCAACATAATCTTCCACTGCGATTACGAGGACTGACGGTACAGCATAAAACAACACATTACTATAGCAACGACAATAGCTGTAATTTAGTGAAAAATCGTCGGAGCTCATAATTTCGTTTGTAATTTCTTGTAGTTGAATTTAAAATTACCTACCCCAGTGAAGTCGACGAAAAAACGTTGTATGCAATTCATGTATAAATCGGCGATTATTGGTTCGTTCGAGTATGGTTACTCTTTGCTTTTACTCTTTGCTTATAGGTTGTTTTTTCTTTCTTCGTACCGTGTGTCACACAGAATCTTTTGCCCAACATATGTACCTGAAGGTTGCTATTAAGATGTGATCCTGAGCTTTATATACGAACATGATTTTCCCCCATACTCCCTCTTCAGGTGAAAATCGAAAGCCTTGTGGTCATAGGTCACTCAATACAACTCATTTCGGTTTTTTCAGGTAAGTATTCGTAAACCCTCCCCAAGATCTAGATCCTCTCGAAGCTGTGATTGGCACTACAGCTTTGTCTGGATTGGGATTTTTATTCGTTGATCAGAAAGCAAATAGATCTTCAAGTTTCATTGAAACTGCGTCTCTCAATATTTTAATAGCAATAAGATACACTGTAAACTTGAATCATTTTTTGTGGATAAATTTTGGTCCATTCCCAATATACTGATTGTCATGACCAGGTGCGTACTTACATCTATGTATAGTAGTTACTCTTTGGTATAATTGAAAAAATGTGTCATGCAACAGCAGCTTCCTCTAGGTATTTTAACCAAAAAGCTGCCGTTACATACAGACAAAATTACAGCTCATCACTAATTCTCAATTCTTAAATGTAGGCAAAAGGTCTCATTCCTGATTGCTCTAGCAGCTAGCTAGTGTATAATTTCGAATACGTTCATTCCGATAATTCGCTAAAAAGTCGCCCGACTGTCTGCATATTCATAGAGTTGGCGTCTATTAGTCTTGAATGCGGCGTCAACTGGTAGCGACGGCTGGCGTCGTAGATGACTCACCTTAACATTTCCGCTTATACCTACCTATGCGTTCATACTTCTGCCTGAATACAAATACTCATAGTAGGTGCGTTAACGTGCAGGATAAAGGTATGAATGTGCAGGGGTTACTCTAGACTTATTGATTTTATTTTACCACACTTCAAACATAATTTCGAATTACACGAAATAGGTATAAGCCACAAATTTAAAAGCAAAGTTTCATTTAGTCCCCCATTCGAATGTATATATATCAATTGCGTACAGGTAAAAAAAAACTTTTAAAACATATATTTATAGATGCCATTAGCTTGTAAGTCTATACAAATGCACACATCAAAGGGCCAATCTGATCGGCTTTGTAGAAATCTGCGTTTGATAGATATTTGATATAATTTATTCATAGGCAGAGTGCAGCACCAATATGCCACATAAGAGGCTTATAGCTCCAGACACATTAAAATGATATCAAATATGCATATCGCAGCCTGCATTTGCTTGAGGATTTTAGTTAAAGACGTCTTTGTCAATCGGGATTTTAAAAGCTACTCTGCGGAGTTTACGAGGTACAATATTTTTGCTCGCATCACTTTTCCTCTGCTGAAACGTTTCTCTTCTGCAAACAGTAGGTAGCTGTCGATATTATGAATATTAGCAGTTACACAATTTATGAAAAGAAGCCACGCAATGCAATTAGGTTTTACCATTGAATAAAATTCTAGTAATATTACATTCTTCTGTAGATCAGGCGCTTCTAAAGTCCTAACAGCATGTGATGGACATCAAAGGGACGAACAGACTAAACCGAGTTTCTCCAAAAGCACAGCGGGTGAGGAACGTACTTCGAGTTTTATGAAATATTCAATTAAATGAACATAAAAAAGATCAAGATGGAGAGGAAATCAAGTGCACATCACAATTTGGTTCATTACATCAAATTACGATGTATGCATGTATGTACGTTCACAGTACAAGATTGCGTGGGGTAAATAATAAAGTACCGTGATGTTAAGTGCCTGAAAACTAATTTTCAGTGCCCTTAACTTTTAATACTGCATTTACATATTCATGCCTCTTCAGGAATTTTATTGGCAATCTATGCAAGTTTTACATTATCATTTTATTGAAAGAATTCAATCACGTAAATGTCACCATATTCAATCGACTAAATTAAAAATGGATTAAGGGTGACATTCACGATGTTCTGCTAACTATCACTTTATATTCAAGTGAGTTACGTCACTTTCTAAAAATATCCAACTAAAGTAAAGGTTTTCCACAAACATTTTGATATTTTTCTCTATGAATTAAGAGTCTTCTGTACCCCCTGCACCCAATGTAAATTTCCATAAGAGCGCCCGCCATAAAAACTCTATTTGTTTTTCCAAAAACAATTTTTTTTAAGAACTTCCTTCTAAACATGGACCCAAAAAATGAAATCATAATTTTTGTAAATAAAGTCTGTATCTTGGCGGGCGTTAAATCAACAATTTGAGTGTAACAAGTGGCGCCACTGCACAGTGTCGGTGGGAACTAAGGACCAAGACAGGAGTTGACAAAGCAAGAATATTATCTTATCTCTTGCAGCTATAATCATCTATACACTATAATGTAAAAAAGTTGCGCTTAGGTAAAGAAGACTCTTAAGACCCATCAACGCAATAGTCGGAACGTGGTTTGGATAAGTACATCTGAATGGTGGAGGAATTACATTTTTGTAACCAAATTCAACCAGAATGCGTATCTTATATTTCCACTAGTACCTACGTACTATAAGTAATTACTTCTGTCGGCACTCACAAAGTGCCATATCTTTGGGTACCGACCAAAAATGTGTAGCCCCATCTACTATTTTCTACTTTGTTTTGGCTAAAACAAGCCAAAAGTTGGTTGTTGTTAAAGTTAATTAAGTGGCATAAGCGTGGAAAAAAGTTAGGAGGCAAAAGGAATGGAAAGAATGGTGGAACTAAAATTATAGAAAAATAGATTAGACAATAATGGAAAAAGAAAGAAAGAGGACGAAATGTGAGAAGTTGGGAGATTTGCCATCTCAGTAAGGATTAACGTGATACAAAATTACGTCAAGGAATACTTTCACATCACCGCGTAGAAGGTTAAAAGCTCGTAAGCGTAAGTCACTCTGTCCTTATTTATAATCAAAGTGCTATTAAACAAATTCCACAACCATTTTGCCGCTCTCTACGCATTGCCACAAATTAAGAAGAAAGATTCTGCAATCCCCCGTGTAAAAGTCAAATTGCGAAAAAGAAAACTGTTGGCAAAGTCAGATAATATTTACATTCATTTTTGTGCCCCTAAAATTGAAGTTAATCAATCTGAAAGGTTTATTAAAGGGATTTCCTAAGTATTTAAACATATTTCAAGAACAAACCTTTAAAAGCGAGTTTATGCTAGTGCTCGTTCCTTTTGACAACCCAAATTTTGTACTGACCGGAAGGATCAACAACCGAAGTTTGCAATTCAATCGACCTTCATCAAAGGCCTGTTATTCTACCTAGTTATTCAGCCCGTTCGGTTTTTAAAAATGAAAGAAACCGCTTGTTAACTTCCTCGGAGTTCAACAGGATTCAATAACCAACCCCGTAGCTTTAAGAACTCCAAGTTTCCACATCAACGAATTTCGTCCAGCAAAGGTTCGTTATAAAATTGTTTGATTTTTGTAAATACTATTTGCATTCAAACTGTAAATGAGAGATCATAAAGCTGTTAATCATGCTGGAAACCCCCGAAATTGTAACCAGTCTTTTTAGACTTTTTTTTATCTTACGGAATTCAAATTTGAATTCCATTTCAATTTCAGAATAAGGGAACCAAAGGTATTTCCAAATTTATGTAGTCAGTGTAAAACAAACTATTAGGTTGCGGTTAAAGTGTAATTGGTAACAATCCTAATTCAAATTAAGGGTACCTAAATCTCAAAAAATTATCTACAAGAATACACAAAAAAACACACCAACGTTGTTCGTCAAATTGTAACTTAAGACCGTCTAATTTAACACTAATGTTTTTTTATGAAATAAAAATACAATTAAAGTCGTTATAGTCTTAGACCATTTTTGTAGAACAGACTGTATATAGGCAGAGACTTGCGATAAGATAGGTATGTATAAACATTTTTTTAAATAAAATAAACTGTCTTATTTCAGGTTTCCTCTTCTTTAACATATGCGGGGATTTTTCACAAATAAAAGAAATAAGTACCTAAATATACAACTTTGATATACAAACTCCTGATTTTTGAACAACAGGTTCTGTATTTTCAACACAGCAAATAATTACCCAAGCAATGAGATTTAAATCTGGTGAATTATCAATTATCACCATTAAAAAATAATAACCCCCTAAATGAATTATACATACATTTCTGTTACACTTCCGAATTTCAAGTGAGAGCTGGTCTTGCCGAACCAAACCTCGACTGTCAATACTTTTTAACATCGATGAAATTTCTCGTTCTTTATAATCTCCGACCGTCTCTTCTACCCGGACTGTACAGTTCATTCGGTGGTGAAGTATATATCCTGCTGTGGTCTTTACGTCTAATCGTCATCGGGGACAAAGCTCTTCACAGACAGACAAATTGCAGGAAAGCTTAAGTTTGCGCGAGCTAAAAATGTCCGATGCCGTTGTCATCGTTCATAAATTTAATCAGAGACTCCCAAACGGAAATTACATTTTCTCCTCTTTGCTTGCTTTCGAAATTAGTTTAAATCTAGACTAAAGGTTTTTATACTTGGATATAACTTAGTTTAAATCCTGTATTAAAATTTAAACTTATAGTGCCTAGAGTAGGTATATGTTTTATACTGCATTAATTGCACAGAAGCTTTCACTTGTGCATGAGAATGCAATAAGTGAGGGGGTTAAATTGAGAAAAATCTCCCACATTTGCATTATTATCAAAATTAAAAAATCCACGACATGCATAAACCGCGTTGAATTACCTACTCCTTGAGATATGAAAAATTAAAAAAAAACTTTATAATACTACTATACAAAATCTGGTTTTAGGCTTTTGAAGGTTTCCCATTGTACAACGTTATTTATGTTTCATTATGATGAAGTAGCCTAATCTTTTCAGTGCGGAAGGGCATAATTTTGTTACTTTCTTCTTTATTTTCGTGAAGTGAATTTAACAAATTTTTGTGGATCACCCGGCAGCTCGGTTAAAAATCATCACATGATGTTCCTCTTTGAGCTTATTGGGTGAACCCAAAACCTATGGCCGTCTTCTTCCATTTGAAAGAATAACCATAGAAGTATGACGTCGTCCATCTTTTTATTATTATACAGAACAAATTAATAATACTAATATTAATAACGTTTAAATACACTTACTGTCTTTCTCAAAGAAACACACTCTGTATTTAACTTTAAACTCGTGTTGTGCAACAAAATGTAGCTTAAAAAAGGTCAACTTTTTTCCATGCGACATTTTGTTGCGCAACACCATTTCCTTGAAATGTGAGGTTATATTACTCTACTCTTACTTTTAAGTTGATTAAAGTATGCGTAACATTCCTGGGTGCCTGCTTCAATTTGTGAAGGAGTTACGTTATTGTTCCAATGTTGCAGATATGTGTTTCTACTTATACCATAATTACAGTAAGTAGTTCTCTACATGTTTTACATATTTCATGTGTATTTTATTTGCATATGGGCAGCAATTTATTCCTTTCTCTCTCTAGTGTATAAAGCGATCGATCCTAAGCAGCGGTTGATACGAAAAAGGGTTCGAAGTTAATCGACGGTCGCTAACAAAAAGGCGATCTATGGAAGATGCGAGAGATATCCCTTCCTTTCTCGAGTGTACAAGGCGATCGATGCTAAGTAGGTGTCTAGGGCCCGGAAAAGATGGGGGCCCGGAAAAATTAAGGACACGTAACGTAACGTGTGAGATTTTAAAGTACACAACACAACAATTTTACGGTATATAGGTAGGGGTAAGTACAGGTACTTTTTGCTTTATTTCTTTACATTAAAAATTTGCACTATATTTATATACTATATTAAATAATGACTAGAGTGCGGATAAAAATGCATTTATTTTTATAAAATAAGCGCTTATTATATGCATCAAAACGGACAAAGAGCTTGAAAAAAGGCCAAGTAAGCAAACAAATGCACAATCAACCATCCACACAAAAAACCTTTATTCCTCAATAAAACATGATTATGATGAAACTAACTCTAATTAGGTATCGGAACAACAATTAAGAATTATGTATTTCTCCAAATTTGCAATTAAAAAATTTTGCCTTCGGTTCGATAAAATATTTTTGTAGACGGATAGACATAGATGTCTTTCACTTTTGGCATATTTTTGACCCGGTTAATTAAATTAATATTTAGAAGGAGCTACGAACGGTTTAACGTATATGCGAAAAAGTACACACCTGTGCTGGAACACGAGTTATTATAATTTATGAAAAGGGGCCCGAAAATTTCATTGTGCCTAGGGCCCCGACAAACCTTAATTCGGCCCTGTTAAGACCCGGCAATATGTACAATGTTCAAAACCCAATACATAAAAAAATGTCCTCAGGATAGGAATTTGCTTAGAAATTAGAATTTTGTAAAAAATGTGAAACAATTTTTACGATTGATAATGTCGACGCCGAACCACAACTGTCAATTACCGAAATTAAATGATTTTTAGCGTATTTTCCTCAAAGTGAAAAATCGCTATTGATTGCACTTTGACGTCCGTCTGTCCGTCACACACGTACTAAGCACTGAATCGATTTTGGCGATATAGGACTCATTTGAAAGGGGTTGGTCGAAGGATTCCGTGCATACCGATATTTTTTGGGTTTGCGCATGTGCAATGCTAACTTTTTTATTTATGAAGATATGTAAATGAAACTTTATATGTAAATACTGCGAATATAAGTAAAACTAACGACGTTTCCAAAATGTTGTTTTGCCCATGCGCAATGCCAACTTCCTTATTTACGGAATCATTTAAATGAAATTTAATAGATAGGCACTTGGAATACAAGCAGATCTATAAAAAAACTCTATTCATTTTAAGAAGGTAGCGGTAGAAATCATAGGGAAGCTTTGACCTTCACTGTGATTGGTTAAACCACGAGTCTGTATTACGCCGTAAAATAAAATGTGTGACCAATTTTGTTATGTTAGTAGTTTCGGTTACGAACTAAACCGTTGAACTGACATTAGATGTCAATTTCAATGATCCAAATGTGAAATCTTTTCATTTATATTCATATTTTTCAAATTTGGTACCGTTTTATATTTATCCTGTGTGTGTCTATCTTTAAACACAGCGCCATCTACTACCTTCTTATAATGAATGCAGTATAGCACCAGGTTTAAAATTTAGTTTTGCGTATGCGAAATTGCAACTTTCTTATTTATGACAGAAGTTAAATGAAATATCATACGCACTACGCAGGCATTTTGAATGAAACTAAAACTAATACCGGTTTCAAAATTACTGTTTACGCATGCTGTATGTTTTATTTATGGAGGGATTCAATGAAATTTCTAATGTAGACAATGCGCAATGCTATTTACGAAAGCATTTAAAGAGATTCATATGTATGACATTTCGAATAAAAGTAAAAGTAATGCCAATTTCAAAATTTGTTTGTATTTGTATACGTTCCACTATTTTTCATTAAAATGTATGGATTTCGACGATAGGCGGCTCATTTGAAAGAGAATGGGGTAAGAATCTCGTGCTTACCGTTATTTTTTCCTGGTCATAGCCTATAGCATTAATTAATATTATTAGGAGGAAAATACGCTCTCGTCATTTATGTTTGCATAATTACTTTAACTCGTTCTAATATTTTTATCCTTAGCTTCGTGATAAGCCATAATCGATCTAAACGAGATAGTGAACGCAAATTTATGATCCATTTGACACATACTACTCTTTGATATGATTTACTCTTAATTTCGTCTGTGGCTCGATCCATTGTCTGAAGTGCACAGCATTTTAAATGACAGCACATATGAGATATTATTTCCCACTTTTCTATCTCGCGACGAAAAGCTTTTTGATGTTCGCACCTATAATACCAAAAATTCAATTCAGATCCAATTTTCCAAGTCCGCCGCTACAATAGCACCGTAATAGGTTGGAATAAGAACCAATTTTAACAGTTTATTGACAAGTTGCATCTTCGCTTTTACATTTGGGGATCCGCCTATTTATTCCCCAGACTATTCCTAAAAATCGACTATATATAGTAAGTGCCAGATACGTAGCTACTTAATACGAATTCCATTACATTCCAAATTAAACGTATCAATTTTTAACATCTCTCCATATAGCTAAGGTGGTATTAAGAGAATTTCGCACATAATCTAGCGGATAAAGTAAATATTATATGTCTATTTATACTTATAGAATTTTATTCGATAATCTCTTCAGTGAGGTAAAGCGAATCGGAAGGTTCCCTAACCTAATTCCCAGTACGTTCAAAAGATATTCTTCATAGCGAATCTAATAACAGACTCCTAAGGGGAAGAGGATAAAATGTCTTTGGCAGTAACCCTCAAACTTGTTGAATAGCAGCTCCTTGAATTATTCTTTCAATGCATCGTATTAGCCCTAGACTTGATTGTACAAGCTTAGAGTTAATTCTCTTTTTGTCAAATGTAATTCAGTTATCTTCTTAAAGATTGTCGCCCTTTACTTCTTGTAACTGTATTTTTCATGCAATGCCGTGTGCGTATACTTAGTTTCAGTTAAAAGTAATTGAATGTTCTTACTAAAGCAATTGCTGATTTTTTTTTTCAGATAAATAAACGTTTAATGAAAATAATAGAATATATATATATATATATATATATATATATATATATATATATATATATATATATATATATTTGATCTCTAGTTCATTTCGAGAGAGAGAGTGTTGTCTATAAAGCGCGTAAAATAATTACGCATTACACTGTACACATACCTATACATAATAACAATATTAGTACGTTGGGTACGCCAAAAAAAACTGCACTTTTTGATTGGAATATGCCACTTTCTGTGGTAATAGTTAATACCAAAAGACAACTTTTGAGTTAGGGAGCCACTCGAAAATCCGTGCAGGAAACCAAAATGGTGGCCGTCAAAATGGCGCCATAAGCCGCAATATATTTTTTTGTATCTCTGCTCCAAATAGTCCGATTTTAATTTTCTTTTTTTTTATTGAAACCTCTTGTGGGAAGGAAACTTTTTTGCTATATAACATTTATCTCTAAAACTTAAGGATTTAGCACAATTTTAAAAAAGTGATTTTTTTACGAATTTGAATCACAAGTAAGCTCAACTCGATTTTTATGTGTAACTTGTCCACGTCAAATGTTAATATGTAAGGATTTGTATTATTCAGCACAATATTCTGACTCTTAAGGTCTGATGATGAATCGATCTATACGATTCGAAGTCGATTAGCTAAAGAAATATTAAAATTTAATTATTTGAAAAACGAGATTTATTGTATCAATTTGTATCGACAAATAATTCACTACGTCAAGATAATAGTGGTTGCTATTTAAAAACAGTATGCCCCCTTTAACCGTGCAAAAGTATGCTACTGACCCCAAATTGAATGTAGGTACGTGACGTGGATTGGTAGCAAACTGTTTATAATTATGGATGTCATAAAAAGCTTCTTTTAAAAATGTTTTGAAGATAAAATTTCACCCTGTAATAAAAAGCATATCCGGAAAACGGTTAGCCTCGCGGTTAGCATTACGAAAAAAACCGATAAGTCCTACAAAAATAATTCTTTTGTTAAGGGATACCTATAATAAATATCAAAATGTATAGGCTGCCCTCGAGAACACCCTATATACCTAAAAATACGTTTTAGGCTTCCCCTCAGGCTTCTCGTACCAACAAACCGTTATCATTAATCTCAACCATTGAGGCTCTATCGTCCGCTTACAGAAGGTGGATTCCCTGTATAATAAAAATGGTTCAACTTATATGAATAGGTATCTAAAACTTGGAAATCATAATATTCCGTTAATATTCTTAAAGAAAACCCGAAAGAAATCCCTCGAAAAAACCCACGATCTGATAAATAAGCACTCCAAATTTCACACTCGTCGTAGCTTAAACCAACTAGTTAAATAAAATAGGATAAGTAAGAGCGAGTGTAAGAGTCAAAGTTGATATACGAGTGTTTCTTTAATTACTTTAAAAGCAGAATGTATTATCTGTTTTTCAGAGAATAAAATTGACGAGGCTTTTCCTTTCAATTTTCATAATGCTTGATCTCGTGCCTGATGAAACAAATATTGAGCACTTTTTCAAAAAAAAAAAACATGGCGGATTGAAATTTTCCGAACTTGCAGGGTAGATACAAGGAGTTTTGGGGTTGTATCGATTGAATTTCTAAACGATGGCCTTTTTTGTCGAAAAGACCGGGATATTGCCCAATTAAGAGCTTACTTGTGATTCAAATTCGTAAAAAAAACACTTTTTTAAAATTGTGCTAAATCCTTAAGTTTTAGAGATAAATGTTATATAATTAAAAAGTTTCCTCGTCACAAGAGCTTTCAATAAAAAAAAAGAAAATTAAAATCGGACTATTAGGAGCAGAGATACAAAAAATATATTGCGGCTAATGGCGCCATTTTGACGGCCACCATTTTGGTTTCCTGCACGGATTTTCGAGTGGCTCCCTATCTCAAAAGTTGCCTTTTGGTATTAACGATTACCACAGAAAGTGGCATATTCCAATCAAAAAGTGCAGTATTTTCCCTATTCTAGCCATGTACCCGACGTACTATATAACAAACTATGCAATTAAATTTTCAGAAATTTTATGCGTCGCATCAGTCGATTGAGCTAATACAAATGGAATGGCATGTGGATAAATAAAATACTTATTTATTGTATCATTACTTATAATAGCTATTTTTGCTACATTTTTAGCTTCCTAGCTTGACCTAGGTGAATATTGCGATCACCGTTTTTTGGACATGTTAAAATTTCATCAAATGTCGACGTTTTAGATCATTTTAAGCCACTTTTAAAGAACAAAATTTTGTCCGTCTGTATGTTTCGTATGTGCGTACGTTGGCAATTTTCCGAGGTAACGGCTCGACGGATTTTGTTCAAATTTTGGATTTGTATAGCAGGCATACTGAAACGAAAAATAACGAGCCGGATTTTTGAAAAAAACTTTGGAGCGCCGCAACGGCATCGAACTTATTTTTTTTTCAAATAGCAACCTACAATTTTTTAAGTTATGCGAAATACCTTATTTTTTTGTGTAAAACCTATAAAAATTGTGCCAGGTCTTATTACAAAAAAACTGAGAAAAAATATGTCAAAGTTAAAAAACTAAAATATTTTTTTTCAGCAAGACTAAATTAATTCTAATTAGAAATTACAATTATTAATGATATGTTGCCTTGTGACATGAAATAAAATCTAAAATCAATAGACAAACATGAGCAAAATTAAAAAAGAAGTATAAATTGTGCACAACTCTTGTGCAGATAAAGCGCATTTTTTTAACGGAAATAGCGTGAAGATAGAACTAGTTCCACTCCCCCATTTTGTAAAGTTTGGCACACCTTCAAGGTATAGGCTACCTACTGCAAAAAATTCCAGGACTCTAGGACCATTCCCCTAGAAGTAGTTCGAAACGGCAGAAGTGGGTCCGAACGTACAAAACGCAAACAATAGCACATTTTTAGCGCATTTTTTAAGTCCAGACGGCCATTAAATTTCGCTGTCTAAAAGCCCCCCTCCCCCCCCTACGAATTATTTCCTGAGATGCTGTTTTTGAAAGTGAAACGTGCATAACTTTTACATACGACAACCAATTGGTCTCAGATTTTGCATACGCATGCCTTTAATGGTGCCAAGTTAAACTTTAGAAAATAGGGGGGGGGGGGCGGTAATCACATGTTCTACCCTTGATGGTATTCTAATGAAAGGTCTCAACAAAAGGAATTAATTTCTACCAACCATAGCCCTCCTCCTCGACCTCTTATCGTGATTGTCGGAAGAGGGTACTCACAAAGAGCGATTGAAACGTCTGCAAGAAATATATCCATTGGTGATGTCAAAACAAAAGCTATTTCGGTTATAAAAATGGGCTTTATCTGCACAAGACCTGTGCACAATTAATACTTGTTTTTAATTCTTAAAAAATGCGCTAAAAATAGTATATATACCACGGATAGAGACGTATATTATTGCCTTCGCACCTTACACCCCTCGGTGCAAGCGACTCGAGATGTAATCTTGGTGCTCAGATAATAATAATGGACTTCTCTACCTTGATATATAATGTAGGTACTATTAAATTATTGGCACATCATATTTTTGGAAATCGTGGAATCGTACGATTATCACAGATTTTCCGCGTTGAATTATGAACAGCTTTCATACGACTTTTGTACTTATGACAAAACATCAACTCAAGCAATGATGTGGAACAATCAGTTCCAAAGACATAACAACCAACCCCATTATCCGTAATTTCTTTACAAATTACGTGCTGAAGTTTCCAAAGAAAATATGTACAAGTAAACGAATTACTAAAGCTATGCACAGATGACTAGTAGCCATTTTAATTAGAAAAATTATAAATCAAATATCGGTTTTAGTGTGGGAAAGCTGTTGTCACTCTTGGTGCACGCAGATTAGTGCCATCGAGGGACAGGGAACTTTTGGATCTTTGTTGTAGATATACGCACCCCATAAACGCACGCGTCGGCACTCGCAATTTTCCATTACGTACACTATTAGTCACGTGCCAAAGCTTAGTTTATTCTACCAATGTACACCGCCTTTCAATCAGTCCCCCGAATTTCAAATTATAATAACGATACTCTCCAAACACCGACAATTAAATACGGAATTCCCGTGGCAATATTCCGACTTCCCGCGGGAATCGTGTGTGGGAACTGGGAACCGTAAGAGGTTTGTTTCATGACATCATACAATAATAGTGAAAAGGGTGTAAATTTAATCGATTCGCCCTTTAATTGGCGCATACTTTCATTTTGAGCATTTAATGGAGAGGAGAATTTGTTGCAGTGTACCAACAGCACAGAGCGTGTGTAAAAGTTTATTAAACTCCAATACCTCTATTGCAATTAGCCTTCGTAAAGGTACACTAATTAAGTGAACATTCGCGTTACTTAATACAAGGAATTTCATAACGCTCGCAGAAATTAAATACATTGGGAATTTATGTCTTTCGTGCATCAATTAGGTTGATGCAGTGATGCATTGTGAACTTTACTATCATCGAAATGTGTATGTATATTTTCCACATTTTTCATTTATTGTTTTCAGTATTATTTTGAGTAAGTTTTTATTACAAACTATAGATGTTTTATCCTTTGGTATTGCAAAGGTATGGAGATTATATATTTAACTGACAGTTAATTACATTCACAATTATTATTTCCAGGAAAAGGTTACCTTTAACAGAATTTGGTAAAAATGGCCCTAATTTGTACAGAAAATTATAAATAAATTTTCCTACGCACATTTCGGTGATTTGAAATAAAGTTCGTACCAAATCAAATGCTAATATGTAGTGAATGGTAAATATGCTCTACTACAATGGATTGGAATTCTAGTAGTTTCTGAAGAGACAAAGCGTTGATTTTGCCAAATGTAAAATTAGAATTACCCTATGAAGTGGAAAAACACAGTCTTCTTTCAAATTAAGAGTAGAATTTTCTAGTCTTCGTAGAATATTTCCCTTAGGTTCGCCACTTTGAAATTTCCGAGGAAATTTCCTTGGAATGTTATTTTCGTAAGACCTTTTTTAGAATCTTTTTTTTATTTTGCCTTTATTTTTGAGTGGGTAGGGTTTCAGCCAAGGCATGCTCTACCAACCCAACCCACTATACATTTACAAATATCCATACCTGCACCCGGATTCGAACCAGGAACCCTTAGCACCACAGTCCAGGTTTAACTGAGCTGCGCCACACGGACCAGCTCAGTTGAACCTTTACAACGCTTAGGATCTTTAAAACCTTCATTACCAATAGAATTTTCTCAGACTCAGAATGTTCAAGGAAGTTTCTTAGAATACTCACAAAATCTTCTGATAATCCTCTTGGAATCGCTAAATTAAATCTTAAAGTAGGTAAATCTGGATCAATGTTAATAGGATCATTTTCTGACATCTTTTTGGAATCCTCCTGGACAATTGTAACGGGGCGAGTTTTGACAGAAACAAATGTTTGTGTGTGTACACAAATAATTAGGTTTGGGAACATACCGCTTACACCTGCAAATTGCCAAATGAAAGGTAAAGATAAGCAGTGGCGTACCGTCGGGGGGTGTTTTAGGTGTTCAAACACCCCCCAGACGCCCCGAAAACAAAAGGTAAATTTCATAGCGAAGTGCGCCAGGCGGTTAAGTCATTAACAGCGTGCGCACCTCATGCAAAAAAAACTTCGGCGACGACGACGAGATGTGCAGCTATTATTATGTGTGAGTGTCGCATGAACAGAGCACGTGTCCGGTGTCAGTTCAGGTTCAGGGCCGACAGCGACAGTGCTTCCACGGATTGCAGGTACGTACCTAGCTATATTTTTACTACAGAAAGATCATTTTCGACTCTTCGTCGTTTGAAGACATATCTGCGCAGCACAACTGGCGAGGATAGACTTAATGGACTGGCATTGTTAAATATTCATAGAGAAGTTTCACTAACAGTTGAGGAGGTTATTGATCATCTAGCATTGTCGAAAAGAAGGTTAGATTTTACTCTTTGATTTATGTTTGACTTTGTTTTTGTAATTTTTGTGGAATAAATTTCTCCATGTTTCGTCTGTTTTGATGAAGTAGGTATTTAGGTAAATATATTTACAATGATACACAAAAAAGGTGTGCAAAGTGATGTTTCTCAATAATGATCACACAAAATCACCCCCCACGCAAATTTTCACGGTACGCCACTGAAGATAAGGACCGTAATAGGTATATTATCCTCGCCATTAGAGATTGCCAGTACGTCATTCATAAGTAAATGACTCTAGCTATCCAAAACGTTTATAGTAAAGTCACATGAAAAACAGCACATCCAATAAAGACAGTGAATATTCGAAGTGCATTTGAAGGAAACGAAGTGAGTTATTGAATGAGATAATGTGGTAGAAAGAGAAAAACACAAAAACGAATAACCAATGCGTTTTGTAAACGGTATGAATTTGAACTCTCATTTGACTAAAATAGTTCTTCCGTATATTTTGTTTGACAGTTGTGATTTTTAATCGTTTACCTGTCACGCACTTTTAAATCATCGGTTACGCACTTTTCAATCAGTTCTTTTCAGAACTAATCCGTCACTTACGTGTATCCTATTAATCACTTTAATCTCTCTCTACGAATTCCCATGTCTGCAAAGGGTAAAACTTTGCATACACAAGCACAACAGCTTGTGTTAAACTTAGTGCAATATTTTGAGAAGGAGAAAGAAAACGGTGGTCCATTGATACCCGTATCTGCTGTTCAAGAAGTAAGTGTGATTATATATACTTATATTTTCATTTAGTACAAACACACAATTATAGCGAGTGGCCAACGCTTTGGGTATATCTGAGAGGACGGTCAACAACAAGAGCGGAATCTAACCCTGTTTTGGAAAGCCCGGGTAAGAAACGGCCCCGCAAGAGAGCCAAATCTGACGATTTACCAAAAACATGCAAAATGGGTATTAGAAATACGTTATACAATATGTATGCACAAAGTGAGTAGGTACATCTGAATAGTATATCTCTTTTGCATGTCTGACATACATTTTATTACAGAAAAACATGTCACACAGTTGCATCTTTAAATGCTGAAATTCGTAACAGTCATATATTACTGAGTGATAGAAGTCTTCATCGTGTAATCTTGTCGCTAGGATTCAAGTTCCAAAAAGACTCTAATCGTAGAGCTTTATTGGAAAAAAGCAACATAGCCTGTAAAAATAACGCATTAATGACCTGTTAGATGACAAGGATTTTGTTTTCCCACCGTCTTTATTACGTTAATAACGAAACTACGATATTTTATACCAATTAAAAACCAAAATCGACTAACGATATTTTCTGCGATTTGACAGTTTTGCACCTTCAAATAAAAATCCAATAAATGACAGCTATCACCATCTCGGAGTATATTTTCTAATCAAGTTGGCATTATTACGGAAGTAATTTGACTCATATTTTTCATATTAAACCATACGATTGTGAACTATGACGTACCGGCAATCTCTAATGGCGAGGATAGTACATGAATTCATAGCGGGCGGCCGCATTTAAGATGTTTACTGTATTATGTGTTAACAGAGAAGCGAATCAAACCCGAGGCGCCCTATAATGCGTGAGGAAGTAGCATAACTGAACGAAACTCCTCACTTTTCCAAATCTGAAGTCTATATAGAGGTGTTTTGAAGCATTGAGCACTGAGTGTCAATAGCCGTCAAAATTTTGAAGACGTCAAAACCCAGTGTTCGTCTTCCACATTACGGAATCACGGAATCCACTGGTTGGTGAAACTGAAATGGATGCGTTTTCTCTAGTTGCCTTGTAACATCCTCCTGGGCCGCTTCTTCTTTTGCTCTTGTATTCCAGCCACAGGTACCATGTTTCTTATACGCTCGAGGTCGAAGTTGTCAATTCTGTCATAATTTTCTCGCCCAGGGAGTGGATGTGTTCTACGAGTGTTTCCATTTTGAGGTCATGACTCCTGCCTGATAGTGCTGTTTGACACGAAGCAGGGGGCTCTTGATATTGCCCGAAGCGCTATGGATTGCACTGCTTCGAGTGTACTAAAATGGACCTTAGAATTTCCCATAAGAAATACACAGGGTTGATTGTGCGAGTGGTGCTGTTGGTGGAGAGTTTGATGCTGGTGGTGTGGGCGCGACCTGGTGGCGGTGGGTGCGACGTTTTGATCGGTGGCTGTTTCTTCATTTCCTGGGGGCCTGCCATTCGAGATTCTGGTCTTCGGAAGTGAAGGGGTTGGGAGACCTCTCCACATGAGGGAGAGGGGCGACACAAAGTAGGCTGGGCAACCAACGGCGGTTGGCAGGATGGACTTCCGGTGCATTTTTCTTCCTGCTACTTCATGGAGTACGACGCTACGTGGTTTTTAGCATAACGAACGCATCGGGGTGCAAAACGGTTGACGCTGGAGTGGCCGAATCTTTAGCACGCGAAGCACTGGGCCACTTGGCGGCTGGTGCAGAAAGCTTCTACCTTCATACGACAGCAGTAGAGCATTTCCGTGATGTCGAAGATCTTGGAAGCACACGACAACTCCCCCCCTGGGAGGTTGCTCCTGATTTTAACTTTCAGCGCAAAATGTTAGCTTATGAGCTAAAAAAGGTTAAAACAGCGTCTGACAGAAGCTAATCACTTGAAAAGAACACGTACCTACTTAATTTTTTCCATTTTAAACATTAGATTAATAAACATGATGTGTTTTTCATATTATGTAATAATCTATATAAGGTATGTGACCCAAATAACGCCATACTAAGGTTCGACCTACCACAGCTTTGTAAATATTTTCCAAAATCTTCTGTATCTTGGTAATTAATACTTGCCAACATATTAGAACAAAATTAATTGTGCACAATTATTTTTTGAATTTTTAAACTAAAAAAATTTTATTTTATTCAGCAAGCTGCAGTTGGCGTTATTAAGAACATCCTGTTCCTAATAACGCCAACTGCGATATTTCTTAAAAGAGGACAAAATATACAGGGTAAACATTTATTGAAATTTAACTAACGTTCAAAATCAATACAAACATATAAAAATTTGTCTTTTTTGGGTAATCCTACACATTCCAATGAAATGGTAAATTTGATCTACTTATCTTTAACAAATGAAAAAGGAAAGTGCGACCTTTTTTAAATATTCACCTCAAACTAATTACCTACCTACCTACACCTGCCTATAATTTTTGCGTGTTATAATCTTTAAGCAGAAATAATCGAAAACACAATGTTAAAAATTACGCATGAATAATTTGAATATAATTTTCTGGTTGCACGAAAACCGTCAATTTGAAAAAGAAAACAAGTTTACAATGGATTTAAATCGTGACTTTAACTGGCCTAACCTAGTGTCTAATACAGAAATAGCTACACAAATTAGTCTAGAATTAAGTGCTTTTGACTACCTACCCAAATGGATAAACTTCATATTGCACAGAGAACTTCGGGAAATGCACCTTGTCAATTTAACTAATCAAGTACCCACACGTACCTAATATAAATTAACAAACATGTTCATAGAAAAAATGGTTACACAATTGATCGTTCCTTATTCAACTGTCTTATTTAACTTTTATTATTACATATTTACCTATTCGACAACGTTCCTTTATACAGGGTGACAATTTGAAAACTTACCACCCCCCATATCTTAGTAAATAAACGAGATATTTAAAAAAATCAAAATCCGTTTCGGTAATTCGGAGGGGAATCACAATGACATAGTTGGCGACGCACCCCCTCCAACCCCCTGCGCCCCAGCCACCCCAACTTTTAAATCTTAAATAGTGACCCCCATGTGTGATACGTCGTTGGAAAGCTCTGAAAAAATGCTTTCCAACCGTACCAAATAGCATTACATTTAGGTTACTAATTATCGTGCAAATCAAAAAATAAACTAATATGATACATTTGAAATCTGTCGTATTTCAAACACAACCGGCGAACATAGACGAACTAAGACAGAGAATAATTCAAGAATGTCGAAATATTGCAAAACCAACATTTGAAAAGGTCCGACAAGAGTTTGAGAATAGATTATAACTGGCGATCAAAAATGAGTTGCTGTCGAGTCGGCTTTGGAAGTTCAAGTTAAATACGATTTTCCATGTAAACAAAAATTTCAAAGGGCGACTCGACAGCAACTCATTTTTGATCGCATAGTAATACTGTCTTACCAAGAACGGAAACCATTTATTGAAATAAAAGCCAACTTTAGAAAATGTATCATATTAGTTTATTTTTTGATTTGCACGATAATTACTAACCTAAATGTATTGCTATTGGTATGGTTGGAAAGCATTTTTTCAGAGCTTTCCAACGACGTATCACACATGGGGGGTCACTATTTAAGATTTAAAAGTTGGGGTGGCTGGGGCGCAGGGGGTGTGAGAGGGTGCATCGCCAACTATGTAATTGTGATTCCCCCTCCGAATTACCGAAACGGATTTTGATTTTTTTTAATATCTTGTTCATTTGCTAAGATATGGGGGGTGGTAAGTTTTCAAATTGTCACCCTGTATATATTTTAGGTACCTTCTTAAAGTAACCTACTGAAGCCTTTCTTTGCTTTCCATTACAAAAGAATTTTTACTGAAATACCGTTCTTAAGTTCTTTACTTATTTGCTTTTGGGCTTCTATACTGCCAGTGACTGGGTTATTGAAATTTTGGAATGTTTCTTTAGATTTTGATTCATATTGCTTTAATTGGAATTTGTGCAGGGTCGATTAAAGACTTTTTGGTAATGGTTACCACCAAGTCACCACTGTAGGAGAAGTATGTATTAAAAATACCGTGCCATATTGTTAATCTGTTCTGTTTTATTTTTTTCTGATGATGTTATTTGAGCAGAAGACGGTACGAGGTTCACCGGGAGTGCTAGTTTAAAACAAACATTTTCACTTGGTGTGAGGGAGGGGGGTCATTACTACCACTATGATCTTATTAGATTGTCGGAAGTACCTACTCAACAAATCAGACACGGTTTCTCTTAAATTCACTAAAATTGGTTCAGTAGTTTAAATCCTCAAAGAAAGGAAAAAAGCTGAGTTTTTACATTTTGCATCAGGATTATATTTAGGGCGCCTAATTGAACCTTCCACAATCTCGGGGAGCGTTATACTAGCCAATAACACATTAGTCCGAAGCGGCTGAGCTTCATTTTTATTTTTATGTTGAATGTACCCTTATACAGGGTGTCCAACGACGAGTTGAATCAATTGTTAGAGAAACTAACACAATGAAAGTAAAGGTCTAAGTATGTACGGATTATTCAATGAGCACTTTTAAATTAAAATATTTTCAGTTACATTATATGACAATGTGCATAGCATTATTCAATGGGCCCCTCCATTAGAAAAAAAGGTTATTTAAATCATTCTATCCCCGCTAGTGGCCGCAATAATCAATTATCTCAGGATAAATGGGACACGCTGTATATAAATTAATCAAGTGACTTTAAATATAAGATTACGAAACTGGTAGTGACAAAGTTTACCGCAACTCACAAAAGAAATAACAGCTACACCCCAATTCGTCGCGCTTATGCAGGTGCAGTTATACCCCAATAAATCGTCTCCTGAAACTGATATCTTTTCTAGGAAAAAATTCTTGCTTCAAAAGTATCCGTAGGTATATAACCCGCTATTCCGAATTTCATGTCTATGTTGTAATCGGACAACAAAAACGAAATTTACCCTTTATTAAATTAAAAATTCTAAATAATTCGCGATGATACGTTCTCTTGGAAATACCACGTACCGAGCCTGACTTTGTTGCGCCTGCACGTCTTTTTTTAAATTTAGTATGCATTTATTACTAATAATTCATTTATATTTATTTACGAGTATTATTGAACATTTTATTCTTTTAAGAAGACTTTTAGTGCCAAGAAAACGTTCTACAATATATTCCGTCTCAACAGAAGTTCTTCCACATGGTTTTGCTCTTCTTTATTACAAAAAGCAGGTAATGTCATCTATGTTAAAATTAAAATGTCAACAAGCTCATCAATTTTAAATGAAAGCTGTACAAATAATCAAGACTCGATTTATACTCAACTATCTCAAAGTGAAGCCAATATAACTACCACTTTTGTAGTATGCAGTCACTGTCCTCCAGGAACAAAAAATATAAAGGAATCCGAGGACTCCGAGCACATTATAGACATGCACATAACCAATTTTTGTCTGAGTTGATGCAACAACCATCTCAAGAAAATGACCTCGATGCTTTTTCAGTTAAATTAGGAACGTACAAGCAAACTGTTCGAGTGTTGAAACGGATCCCTCAAGGTGCTCGTCACGTAGTCGCAGAAAAATTACATTGTTTTTTGAATGCATGCATCTTGAAAAATGACAAAAAATCTTGGGAAGATTTGATGACTTTCTCCTACATCGCTCTTCAGGTCCCAAAACGTACAACAAAGTTGAAGTCTCTGACCTCATTAGTTAAAAAAAATTATCAAAGTCCTCGTGTGAGATCGAAGGGACTTCAGCGCATTTTTGTGTGGCAGATCAGTATTCTATTAGCCACTTTCGACTCAACCATCAATAACAGATCTTGTCGAAGGCTACTACATTCACTAACCGCTTCCCACTTTCCGCGTGCACCCGCAATTCGCTTTTAAAGATTTGACTCCACCATCAGTAAGATCGTGTCGGGGGCTACCACATTCCCTTTGACGGTACCCACTTCCGACGTTCCGTTCACCCGCAATTCGCGTTTAAAGATTTGACTCCACAATCAGGAAGATCGTGTCGGGGGCTGCCACATTCCCTTTGACGGTACCCCCTTCCGACGTCCCGTTTACCCGCAATT
>NW_022170249.1:33113831-33191148 GCF_008802855.1 Photinus pyralis
GCCATCTCAGTAAGGATTAACGTGATACAAAATTACGTCAAGGAATACTTTCACATCACCGCGTAGAAGGTTAAAAGCTCGTAAGCGTAAGTCACTCTGTCCTTATTTATAATCAAAGTGCTATTAAACAAATTCCACAACCATTTTGCCGCTCTCTACGCATTGCCACAAATTAAGAAGAAAGATTCTGCAATCCCCCGTGTAAAAGTCAAATTGCGAAAAAGAAAACTGTTGGCAAAGTCAGATAATATTTACATTCATTTTTGTGCCCCTAAAATTGAAGTTAATCAATCTGAAAGGTTTATTAAAGGGATTTCCTAAGTATTTAAACATATTTCAAGAACAAACCTTTAAAAGCGAGTTTATGCTAGTGCTCGTTCCTTTTGACAACCCAAATTTTGTACTGACCGGAAGGATCAACAACCGAAGTTTGCAATTCAATCGACCTTCATCAAAGGCCTGTTATTCTACCTAGTTATTCAGCCCGTTCGGTTTTTAAAAATGAAAGAAACCGCTTGTTAACTTCCTCGGAGTTCAACAGGATTCAATAACCAACCCCGTAGCTTTAAGAACTCCAAGTTTCCACATCAACGAATTTCGTCCAGCAAAGGTTCGTTATAAAATTGTTTGATTTTTGTAAATACTATTTGCATTCAAACTGTAAATGAGAGATCATAAAGCTGTTAATCATGCTGGAAACCCCCGAAATTGTAACCAGTCTTTTTAGACTTTTTTTTATCTTACGGAATTCAAATTTGAATTCCATTTCAATTTCAGAATAAGGGAACCAAAGGTATTTCCAAATTTATGTAGTCAGTGTAAAACAAACTATTAGGTTGCGGTTAAAGTGTAATTGGTAACAATCCTAATTCAAATTAAGGGTACCTAAATCTCAAAAAATTATCTACAAGAATACACAAAAAAACACACCAACGTTGTTCGTCAAATTGTAACTTAAGACCGTCTAATTTAACACTAATGTTTTTTTATGAAATAAAAATACAATTAAAGTCGTTATAGTCTTAGACCATTTTTGTAGAACAGACTGTATATAGGCAGAGACTTGCGATAAGATAGGTATGTATAAACATTTTTTTAAATAAAATAAACTGTCTTATTTCAGGTTTCCTCTTCTTTAACATATGCGGGGATTTTTCACAAATAAAAGAAATAAGTACCTAAATATACAACTTTGATATACAAACTCCTGATTTTTGAACAACAGGTTCTGTATTTTCAACACAGCAAATAATTACCCAAGCAATGAGATTTAAATCTGGTGAATTATCAATTATCACCATTAAAAAATAATAACCCCCTAAATGAATTATACATACATTTCTGTTACACTTCCGAATTTCAAGTGAGAGCTGGTCTTGCCGAACCAAACCTCGACTGTCAATACTTTTTAACATCGATGAAATTTCTCGTTCTTTATAATCTCCGACCGTCTCTTCTACCCGGACTGTACAGTTCATTCGGTGGTGAAGTATATATCCTGCTGTGGTCTTTACGTCTAATCGTCATCGGGGACAAAGCTCTTCACAGACAGACAAATTGCAGGAAAGCTTAAGTTTGCGCGAGCTAAAAATGTCCGATGCCGTTGTCATCGTTCATAAATTTAATCAGAGACTCCCAAACGGAAATTACATTTTCTCCTCTTTGCTTGCTTTCGAAATTAGTTTAAATCTAGACTAAAGGTTTTTATACTTGGATATAACTTAGTTTAAATCCTGTATTAAAATTTAAACTTATAGTGCCTAGAGTAGGTATATGTTTTATACTGCATTAATTGCACAGAAGCTTTCACTTGTGCATGAGAATGCAATAAGTGAGGGGGTTAAATTGAGAAAAATCTCCCACATTTGCATTATTATCAAAATTAAAAAATCCACGACATGCATAAACCGCGCTGAATTACCTACTCCTTGAGATATGAAAAATTAAAAAAAAACTTTATAATACTACTATACAAAATCTGGTTTTAGGCTTTTGAAGGTTTCCCATTGTACAACGTTATTTATGTTTCATTATGATGAAGTAGCCTAATCTTTTCAGTGCGGAAGGGCATAATTTTGTTACTTTCTTCTTTATTTTCGTGAAGTGAATTTAACAAATTTTTGTGGATCACCCGGCAGCTCGGTTAAAAATCATCACATGATGTTCCTCTTTGAGCTTATTGGGTGAACCCAAAACCTATGGCCGTCTTCTTCCATTTGAAGGAATAACCATAGAAGTATGACGTCGTCCATCTTTTTATTATTATACAGAACAAATTAATAATACTAATATTAATAACGTTTAAATACACTTACTGTCTTTCTCAAAGAAACACACTCTGTATTTAACTTTAAACTCGTGTTGTGCAACAAAATGTAGCTTAAAAAAGGTCAACTTTTTTCCATGCGACATTTTGTTGCGCAACACCATTTCCTTGAAATGTGAGGTTATATTACTCTACTCTTACTTTTAAGTTGATTAAAGTATGCGTAACATTCCTGGGTGCCTGCTTCAATTTGTGAAGGAGTTACGTTATTGTTCCAATGTTGCAGATATGTGTTTCTACTTATACCATAATTACAGTAAGTAGTTCTCTACATGTTTTACATATTTCATGTGTATTTTATTTGCATATGGGCAGCAATTTATTCCTTTCTCTCTCTAGTGTATAAAGCGATCGATCCTAAGCAGCGGTTGATACGAAAAAGGGTTCGAAGTTAATCGACGGTCGCTAACAAAAAGGCGATCTATGGAAGATGCGAGAGATATCCCTTCCTTTCTCGAGTGTACAAGGCGATCGATGCTAAGTAGGTGTCTAGGGCCCGGAAAAGATGGGGGCCCGGAAAAATTAAGGACACGTAACGTAACGTGTGAGATTTTAAAGTACACAACACAACAATTTTACGGTATATAGGTAGGGGTAAGTACAGGTACTTTTTGCTTTATTTCTTTACATTAAAAATTTGCACTATATTTATATACTATATTAAATAATGACTAGAGTGCGGATAAAAATGCATTTATTTTTATAAAATAAGCGCTTATTATATGCATCAAAACGGACAAAGAAGCTTGAAAAAAGGCCAAGTAAGCAAACAAATGCACAATCAACCATCCACACAAAAAACCTTTATTCCTCAATAAAACATGATTATGATGAAACTAACTCTAATTAGGTATCGGAAAAACAATTAAGAATTATGTATTTCTCCAAATTTGCAATTAAAAAATTTTGCCTTCGGTTCGATAAAATATTTTTGTAGACGGATAGACATAGATGTCTTTCACTTTTGGTATATTTTTGACCCGGTTAATTAAATTAATATTTAGAAGGAGCTACGAACGGTTTAACGTATATGCGAAAAAGTACACACCTGTGCTGGAACACGAGTTATTATAATTTATGAAAAGGGGCCCGAAAATTTCATTGTGCCTAGGGCCCCGACAAACCTTAATTCGGCCCTGTTAAGACCCGGCAATATGTACAATGTTCAAAACCCAATACATAAAAAAATGTCCTCAGGATAGGAATTTGCTTAGAAATTAGAATTTTGTAAAAAATGTGAAACAATTTTTACGATTGATAATGTCGACGCCGAACCACAACTGTCAATTACCGAAATTAAATGATTTTTAGCGTATTTTCCTCAAAGTGAAAAATCGCTATTGATTGCACTTTGACGTCCGTCTGTCCGTCACACACGTACTAAGCACTGAATCGATTTTGGCGATATAGGACTCATTTGAAAGGGGTTGGTCGAAGGATTCCGTGCATACCGATATTTTTTGGGTTTGCGCATGTGCAATGCTAACTTTTTTATTTATGAAGATATGTAAATGAAACTTTATATGTAAATACTGCGAATATAAGTAAAACTAACGACGTTTCCAAAATGTTGTTTTGCCCATGCGCAATGCCAACTTCCTTATTTACGGAATCATTTAAATGAAATTTAATAGATAGGCACTTGGAATACAAGCAGATCTATAAAAAAACTCTATTCATTTTAAGAAGGTAGCGGTAGAAATCATAGGGAAGCTTTGACCTTCACTGTGATTGGTTAAACCACGAGTCTGTATTACGCCGTAAAATAAAATGTGTGACCAATTTTGTTATGTTAGTAGTTTCGGTTACGAACTAAACCGTTGAACTGACATTAGATGTCAATTTCAATGATCCAAATGTGAAATCTTTTCATTTATATTCATATTTTTCAAATTTGGTACCGTTTTATATTTATCCTGTGTGTGTCTATCTTTAAACACAGCGCCATCTACTACCTTCTTATAATGAATGCAGTATAGCACCAGGTTTAAAATTTAGTTTTGCGTATGCGAAATTGCAACTTTCTTATTTATGACAGAAGTTAAATGAAATATCATACGCACTACGCAGGCATTTTGAATGAAACTAAAACTAATACCGGTTTCAAAATTACTGTTTACGCATGCTGTATGTTTTATTTATGGAGGGATTCAATGAAATTTCTAATGTAGACAATGCGCAATGCTATTTACGAAAGCATTTAAAGAGATTCATATGTATGACATTTCGAATAAAAGTAAAAGTAATGCCAATTTCAAAATTTGTTTGTATTTGTATACGTTCCACTATTTTTCATTAAAATGTATGGATTTCGACGATAGGCGGCTCATTTGAAAGAGAATGGGGTAAGAATCTCGTGCTTACCGTTATTTTTTCCTGGTCATAGCCTATAGCATTAATTAATATTATTAGGAGGAAAATACGCTCTCGTCATTTATGTTTGCATAATTACTTTAACTCGTTCTAATATTTTTATCCTTAGCTTCGTGATAAGCCATAATCGATCTAAACGAGATAGTGAACGCAAATTTATGATCCATTTGACACATACTACTCTTTGATATGATTTACTCTTAATTTCGTCTGTGGCTCGATCCATTGTCTGAAGTGCACAGCATTTTAAATGACAGCACATATGAGATATTATTTCCCACTTTTCTATCTCGCGACGAAAAGCTTTTTGATGTTCGCACCTATAATACCAAAAATTCAATTCAGATCCAATTTTCCAAGTCCGCCGCTACAATAGCACCGTAATAGGTTGGAATAAGAACCAATTTTAACAGTTTATTGACAAGTTGCATCTTCGCTTTTACATTTGGGGATCCGCCTATTTATTCCCCAGACTATTCCTAAAAATCGACTATATATAGTAAGTGCCAGATACGTAGCTACTTAATACGAATTCCATTACATTCCAAATTAAACGTATCAATTTTTAACATCTCTCCATATAGCTAAGGTGGTATTAAGAGAATTTCGCACATAATCTAGCGGATAAAGTAAATATTATATGTCTATTTATACTTATAGAATTTTATTCGATAATCTCTTCAGTGAGGTAAAGCGAATCGGAAGGTTCCCTAACCTAATTCCCAGTACGTTCAAAAGATATTCTTCATAGCGAATCTAATAACAGACTCCTAAGGGGAAGAGGATAAAATGTCTTTGGCAGTAACCCTCAAACTTGTTGAATAGCAGCTCCTTGAATTATTCTTTCAATGCATCGTATTAGCCCTAGACTTGATTGTACAAGCTTAGAGTTAATTCTCTTTTTGTCAAATGTAATTCAGTTATCTTCTTAAAGATTGTCGCCCTTTACTTCTTGTAACTGTATTTTTCATGCAATGCCGTGTGCGTATACTTAGTTTCAGTTAAAAGTAATTGAATGTTCTTACTAAAGCAATTGCTGATTTTTTTTTTCAGATAAATAAACGTTTAATGAAAATAATAGAATATATATATATATATAATATATATATATATATTATACATATATATATACTATATATATATATATATATATATATAATTTGATCTCTAGTTCATTTCGAGAGAGAGAGTGTTGTCTATAAAGCGCGTAAAATAATTACGCATTACACTGTACACATACCTATACATAATAACAATATTAGTACGTTGGGTACGCCAAAAAAAACTGCACTTTTTGATTGGAATATGCCACTTTCTGTGGTAATAGTTAATACCAAAAGACAACTTTTGAGTTAGGGAGCCACTCGAAAATCCGTGCAGGAAACCAAAATGGTGGCCGTCAAAATGGCGCCATAAGCCGCAATATATTTTTTTGTATCTCTGCTCCAGATAGTCCGATTTTAATTTTCTTTTTTTTTATTGAAACCTCTTGTGGAAAGGAAACTTTTTTGCTATATAACATTTATCTCTAAAACTTAAGGATTTAGCACAATTTTAAAAAAGTGATTTTTTTACGAATTTGAATCACAAGTAAGCTCAACTCGATTTTTATGTGTAACTTGTCCACGTCAAATGTTAATATGTAAGGATTTGTATTATTCAGCACAATATTCTGACTCTTAAGGTCTGATGATGAATCGATCTATACGATTCGAAGTCGATTAGCTAAAGAAATATTAAAATTTAATTATTTGAAAAACGAGATTTATTGTATCAATTTGTATCGACAAATAATTCACTACGTCAAGATAATAGTGGTTGCTATTTAAAAACAGTATGCCCCCTTTAACCGTGCAAAAGTATGCTACTGACCCCAAATTGAATGTAGGTACGTGACGTGGATTGGTAGCAAACTGTTTATAATTATGGATGTCATAAAAAGCTTCTTTTAAAAATGTTTTGAAGATAAAATTTCACCCTGTAATAAAAAGCATATCCGGAAAACGGTTAGCCTCGCGGTTAGCATTACGAAAAAAACCGATAAGTCCTACAAAAATAATTCTTTTGTTAAGGGATACCTATAATAAATATCAAAATGTATAGGCTGCCCTCGAGAACACCCTATATACCTAAAAATACGTTTTAGGCTTCCCCTCAGGCTTCTCGTACCAACAAACCGTTATCATTAATCTCAACCATTGAGGCTCTATCGTCCGCTTACAGAAGGTGGATTCCCTGTATAATAAAAATGGTTCAACTTATATGAATAGGTATCTAAAACTTGGAAATCATAATATTCCGTTAATATTCTTAAAGAAAACCCGAAAGAAATCCCTCGAAAAAACCCACGATCTGATAAATAAGCACTCCAAATTTCACACTCGTCGTAGCTTAAACCAACTAGTTAAATAAAATAGGATAAGTAAGAGCGAGTGTAAGAGTCAAAGTTGATATACGAGTGTTTCTTTAATTACTTTAAAAGCAGAATGTATTATCTGTTTTTCAGAGAATAAAATTGATTTTTGATTTTTTGAAAAAAAACTTTGTGGAGCCCGCAACGGCACGACTTATTTTTTTTCATAATAGCACCTCAATTTTTAATTATGCGAATACCTTATTTTTTTGTGTAAAACCTATAAAAATGTGGCCAGGTTTATTTACAAAAAAAACTGAGAAAAACATATGTCAAAGTTAAAAACCTAAAATATTTTTTTTTCAGGCAAGACTAAATAATTCTAAATTGAAATTACAATATATTAATGATAATGTTGCCTTTGACATGAAATAAAATCTAAAAAATTAGACAAAACATCGAGCAAAATTAAAAAAGAAGTATAAATTGTGCACAACTTCTTGTGCAGATAAAGCCGGCATTTTTTTACGGGAATAGCGTGAAGATAGAACTAGTTCCACTCCCCATTTTGTTAAAGTTTGGCACACCTTCAAGGTATAGGCTACCTACTGCAAAAAATTCCAGGACTCTAGGACCATTCCCCTAGAAGTAGTTCGAAACGGCAGAAGTGGGTCCGAACGTACAAAACGCAAACAATAGCACATTTTTAGCGCATTTTTTAAGTCCAGACGGCCATTAAATTTCGCTGTCTAAAAGCCCCCCTCCCCCCCCCCCTACGAATTATTTCCTGAGATGCTGTTTTTGAAAGTGAAACGTGCATAACTTTTACATACGACAACCAATTGGTCTCAGATTTTGCATACGCATGCCTTTAATGGTGCCAAGTTAAACTTTAGAAAATAGGGGGGGGGGGCGGTAATCACATGTTCTACCCTTGATGGTATTCTAATGAAAGGTCTCAACAAAAGGAATTAATTTCTACCAACCATAGCCCTCCTCCTCGACCTCTTATCGTGATTGTCGGAAGAGGGTACTCACAAAGAGCGATTGAAACGTCTGCAAGAAATATATCCATTGGTGATGTCAAAACAAAAGCTATTTCGGTTATAAAAATGGGCTTTATCTGCACAAGACCTGTGCACAATTAATACTTGTTTTTAATTCTTAAAAAATGCGCTAAAAATAGTATACAGGGTGATTCCTATAGTACCTGCCACCGTTTGGGAGCGTATAGGGGGTGCCTAGGGGAGTATTTTGATATAGGACACTTGGGGTCAGAAATCTAAAATAAGGGCGCCAGAACCAAATTTATCTTCTGGAATTTCACGCCTGTATGTAGGCAACCCAACCGACCGACGTTTCGCGCGGAGCGATGCAGAGCGAGTTAGCGCGAGGAAGCGACATGGGAGGGAAGGAGGGAAAACGACAGTCAAAGGCAATAACGTTTACAAGTGTTCAACGTGGCCACCGTTGTTCTCAATGCACTTCCTACATCTAGCCAACTATTATTATACTATTGCCATAGAGTTTATTCACTTGATACGCGTCGTTGCAGACGGGATTTCGTGGGTTTAAACAAAATTCTGATCAAGTGTCAACCACACATCGCCGCCTGAGATCGCTCCGTGTGCACCGCCGGCCGGTTGGGTTGCCTACCTACAGGCGCGAAATTCCAGAAGGTAAATTTGGCTCTGGCACCCTTATTTTTGATTTCCGACCCCAAGTGTCCTATATCAAAATACTCCCCTACGCACCACCTACACGCTCCCAAACGGTGGCAGGTACTATAGGAATCACCCTGTATATACCACGGATAGAGACGTATATTATTGCCTTCGCACCTTACACCCCTCGGTGCAAGCGACTCGAGATGTAATCTTGGTGCTCAGATAATAATAATGGACTTCTCTACCTTGATATATAATGTAGGTACTATTAAATTATTGGCACATCATATTTTTGGAAATCGTGGAATCGTACGATTATCACAGATTTTCCGCGTTGAATTATGAACAGCTTTCATACGACTTTTGTACTTATGACAAAACATCAACTCAAGCAATGATGTGGAACAATCAGTTCCAAAGACATAACAACCAACCCCATTATCCGTAATTTCTTTACAAATTACGTGCTGAAGTTTCAAAAGAAAATATGTACAAGTAAACGAATTACTAAAGCTATGCACAGATGACTAGTAGCCATTTTAATTAGAAAAATTATAAATCAAATATCGGTTTTAGTGTGGGAAAGCTGTTGTCACTCTTGGTGCACGCAGATTAGTGCCATCGAGGGACAGGGAACTTTTGGATCTTTGTTGTAGATATACGCACCCCATAAACGCACGCGTCGGCACTCGCAATTTTCCATTACGTACACTATTAGTCACGTGCCAAAGCTTAGTTTATTCTACCAATGTACACCGCCTTTCAATCAGTCCCCCGAATTTCAAATTATAATAACGATACTCTCCAAACACCGACAATTAAATACGGAATTCCCGTGGCAATATTCCGACTTCCCGCGGGAATCGTGTGTGGGAACTGGGAACCGTAAGAGGTTTGTTTCATGACATCATACAATAATAGTGAAAAGGGTGTAAATTTAATCGATTCGCCCTTTAATTGGCGCATACTTTCATTTTGAGCATTTAATGGAGAGGAGAATTTGTTGCAGTGTACCAACAGCACAGAGCGTGTGTAAAAGTTTATTAAACTCCAATACCTCTATTGCAATTAGCCTTCGTAAAGGTACACTAATTAAGTGAACATTCGCGTTACTTAATACAAGGAATTTCATAACGCTCGCAGAAATTAAATACATTGGGAATTTATGTCTTTCGTGCATCAATTAGGTTGATGCAGTGATGCATTGTGAACTTTACTATCATCGAAATGTGTATGTATATTTTCCACATTTTTCATTTATTGTTTTCAGTATTATTTTGAGTAAGTTTTTATTACAAACTATAGATGTTTTATCCTTTGGTATTGCAAAGGTATGGAGATTATATATTTAACTGACAGTTAATTACATTCACAATTATTATTTCCAGGAAAAGGTTACCTTTAACAGAATTTGGTAAAAATGGCCCTAATTTGTACAGAAAATTATAAATAAATTTTCCTACGCACATTTCGGTGATTTGAAATAAAGTGCGTACCAAATCAAATGCTAATATGTAGTGAATGGTAAATATGCTCTACTACAATGGATTGGAATTCTGGTAGTTTCTGAAGAGACAAAGCGTTGATTTTGCCAAATGTAAAATTAGAATTACCCTATGAAGTGGAAAAACACAGTCTTCTTTCAAATTAAAAGTAGAATTTTCTAGTCTTCGTAGAATATTTCCCTTAGGTTCGCCACTTTGAAATTTCCGAGGAAATTTCCTTGGAATGTTATTTTCGTAAGACCTTTTTTAGAATCTTTTTTTTTATTTTGCCTTTATTTTTGAGTGGGCAGGGTTTCAGCCAAGGCATGCTCTACCAACCCAACCCACTATACATTTACAAATATCCATACCTGCACCCGGATTCGAACCAGGAACCCTTAGCACCACAGTCCAGGTTTAACTGAGCTGCGCCACACGGACCGGCTCAGTTGAACCTTTACAACGCTTAGGATCTTTAAAACCTTCATTACCAATAGAATTTTCTCAGATTCAGAATGTTCAAGGAAGTTTCTTAGAATACTCACAAAATCTTCTGATAATCCTCTTGGAATCGCTAAATTAAATCTTAAAGTAGGTAAATCTGGATCAATGTTAATAGGATCATTTTCTGACATCTTTTTGGAATCCTCCTGGACAATTGTAACGGGGCGAGTTTTGACAGAAACAAATGTTTGTGTGTGTACACAAATAATTAGGTTTGGGAACATACCGCTTACACCTGCAAATTGCCAAATGAAAGGTAAAGATAAGGACCGTAATAGGTATATTATCCTCGCCATTAGAGATTGCCAGTACGTCATTCATAAGTAAATGACTCTAGCTATCCAAAACGTTTATAGTAAAGTCACATGAAAAACAGCACATCCAATAAAGACAGTGAATATTCGAAGTGCATTTGAAGGAAACGAAGTGAGTTATTGAATGAGATAATGTGGTAGAAAGAGAAAAACACAAAAACGAATAACCAATGCGTTTTGTAAACGGTATGAATTTGAACTCTCATTTGACTAAAATAGTTCTTCCGTATATTTTGTTTGACAGTTGTGATTTTTAATCGTTTACCTGTCACGCACTTTTAAATCATCGGTTACGCACTTTTCAATCAGTTCTTTTCAGAACTAATCCGTCACTTAAGTGTATCCTATCTCTCTCTACGAATTCCCATGTCTGCACAAGCACAACAGCTTGTGTTAAAAAGTGCAATATTTTGAGAAGGAGAAAGAAAACGGTGGTCCATTGTACCCGTATCTGCTGTTCAAGAAGTAAGTGTGATTATATATACTTATATTTTCATTTAGTACAAACACACAATTATAGCGAGTGGCCAACGCTTTGGGTATATCTGAGAGGACGGTCAACAACAAGAGCGGAATCTAACCCTGTTTTGGAAAGCCCGGGTAAGAAACGGCCCCGCAAGAGAGCCAAATCTGACGATTTACCAAAAACATGCAAAATGGGTATTAGAAATACGTTATACAATATGTATGCACAAAGTGAGTAGGTACATCTGAATAGTATATCTCTTTTGCATGTCTGACATACATTTTATTACAGAAAAACATGTCACACAGTTGCATCTTTAAATGCTGAAATTCGTAACAGTCATATATTACTGAGTGATAGAAGTCTTCATCGTGTAATCTTGTCGCTAGGATTCAAGTTCCAAAAAGACTCTAATCGTAGAGCTTTATTGGAAAAAAGCAACATAGCCTGTAAAAATAACGCATTAATGACCTGTTAGATGACAAGGATTTTGTTTTCCCACCGTCTTTATTACGTTAATAACGAAACTACGATATTTTATACCAATTAAAAACCAAAATCGACTAACGATATTTTCTGCGATTTGACAGTTTTGCACCTTCAAATAAAAATCCAATAAATGACAGCTATCACCATCTCGGAGTATATTTTCTAATCAAGTTGGCATTATTACGGAAGTAATTTGACTCATATTTTTCATATTAAACCATACGATTGTGAACTATGACGTACCGGCAATCTCTAATGGCGAGGATAGTACATGAATTCATAGCGGGCGGCCGCATTTAAGATGTTTACTGTATTATGTGTTAACAGAGAAGCGAATCAAACCCGAGGCGCCCTATAATGCGTGAGGAAGTAGCATAACTGAACGAAACTCCTCACTTTTCCAAATCTGAAGTCTATATAGAGGTGTTTTGAAGCATTGAGCACTGAGTGTCAATAGCCGTCAAAATTTTGAAGACGTCAAAACCCAGTGTTCGTCTTCCACATTACGGAATCACGGAATCCACTGGTTGGTGAAACTGAAATGGATGCGTTTTCTCTAGTTGCCTTGTAACATCCTCCTGGGCCGCTTCTTCTTTTGCTCTTGTATTCCAGCCACAGGTACCATGTTTCTTATACGCTCGAGGTCGAAGTTGTCAATTCTGTCATAATTTTCTCGCCCAGGGAGTGGATGTGTTCTACGAGTGTTTCCATTTTGAGGTCATGACTCCTGCCTGATAGTGCTGTTTGACACGAAGCAGGGGGCTCTTGATATTGCCCGAAGCGCTATGGATTGCACTCTTAGACCATATAGTACATGGACTGCTATTCGCCCTATGCTTTCAATACAAAATGGGTGGTCACGGATAGAGGGCACTGTAGTCGTGGGTATGTCATAGATATATAAATACATAGATACAGCCATACCCCAACATAGTTCAAAAGGACGTACCATCTATTACCATCACTTTCGGCACATTAATTACGTATAGCGCTATCCTTTATAGAGGTACCCTGAGCATGGAAGACAAGATTCGCATTATTTATTATAACTGTCAATCAAATTGTTAGCACAAATCACACAGAAAATTATCAGATTTGAAACTTTACAACATAAATAAACCGCCTTTTTATTTATTTAAATCGCATAGCAGCAAAGAAATGTTACATTTAAAATGGAAGATGTTACTTATAAAGCTGGCAAATGAAGAATTTGAAAAAATTACAGCTGACAACTGGAAGAAAGTGTGTGAACATGTGGAAAGTGATTAATTTAAAAGAGAAGTTATATTTGGTTGATGTTGCTGAACTTTATAATACCTAAGTGTTAATAATGACAGTGATGATTCGAATTTGTCAATTTCATCTGACGATGATTCGGATTGTGAGCTTTTACAAACGTAATGAATGTTCACTAAATGAGTATTATCACCAATTGGATATCATTGTTAAGGTGTTGTATTTATTTTAAATAAATGTACACGTGTAGCTTACTTACTACAATTAGCACTATAATTTCAAAAAGAAACCCCACCGAATGGACATATGCCGAAAGGTAGGCAAGACGCGTAGCGACCAAAATTTGATATTGCACGCACACACAGTCTAAAAACTCGTTTTCCTAAGAATATTGGACGGATCCTTCTTTGTGATCATGATACAAACGCACTGCATCAACATCATATAGGCCAAAATAATAATTGGAAACGAATTCACTTCCTGTCGCAACAATTTCCTTTACCATTACGCCTAAAACCATGCAATTAAAATTAAAATGTTGAACATAAACTTTACTTACTTACGGTTTTTTTGATATTCTGCAAGCCAGCAATGAATTCAATGCAGCACATCATGCCAAACAGGGTAAACATTATCCCAAATTTGAATGGCGTAGTTCGATGTAATAAAACTATTTCAGGAATAACAATTATTATTAACGCGTCTATCATTATGGCAAGCACTAATGTTATTCGTATTCAATTGATAACGCAATAATTACATAATATTTAGTGAAAAAACCGCCCATCATGTTTAGGGCGAATATTTTTAGTTAGATTGGATTTCGCGCTATCGTGAAATGTGTCAACTGTCACATGACTTATGGGACGCGCTAAGTTTGTTTTAAGCGTCCGATTCGCGTACGACATAGTGGTTAATGCAATAAAAAGAGATAGAACATGTTTCATCTTGGTTAGAAAGTAATGGAGAGATGTACAAATTTCTTTGATATGTTTTTTAAAAACCGAGGTACGTTTGTTAAGGATGGCTGTATCTAGGTATTTATATATCTATGTGGGTATGTGAATCTCAGGGTAAACTAAAGTCGTGTAAACACCACTCGGATCAAGTAAAGAGTAGCTTTTATGGTAACTGTGTAGCACGAGAAGCTTTAAATACTCTTGACTATCTTCTATACGTCAACAAATAAGAATAGGTTTGCTTTTTTTGCCATATCTAGCCCATTAATTAATTGACGTTTGTTAATTTAAAGGTTGACAGCCTCAAATCGTGTCTCATCGGACAATTTCGGACAGACTCGTTTACCCTGAAACGCACATACCCAGGCGATGTCCTTGACCATATTTTAGTTACAATTAGCAGTCCATGTACTATATGGTCTAAGATTGCACTGCTTCGAGTGTACTAAAATGGACCTTAGAATTTCCCATAAGAAATACACAGGGTTGATTGTGCGAGTGGTGCTGTTGGTGGAGAGTTTGATGCTGGTGGTGTGGGCGCGACCTGGTGGCGGTGGGTGCGACGTTTTGATCGGTGGCTGTTTCTTCATTTCCTGGGGGCCTGCCATTCGAGATTCTGGTCTTCGGAAGTGAAGGGGTTGGGAGACCTCTCCACATGAGGGAGAGGGGCGACACAAAGTAGGCTGGGCAACCAACGGCGGTTGGCAGGATGGACTTCCGGTGCATTTTTCTTCCTGCTACTTCATGGAGTACGACGCTACGTGGTTTTTAGCATAACGAACGCATCGGGGTGCAAAACGGTTGACGCTGGAGTGGCCGAATCTTTAGCACGCGAAGCACTGGGCCACTTGGCGGCTGGTGCAGAAAGCTTCTACCTTCATACGACAGCAGTAGAGCATTTCCGTGATGTCGAAGATCTTGGAAGCACACGACAACTCCCCCCCTGGGAGGTTGCTCCTGATTTTAACTTTCAGCGCAAAATGTTAGCTTATGAGCTAAAAAAGGTTAAAACAGCGTCTGACAGAAGCTAATCACTTGAAAAGAACACGTACCTACTTAATTTTTTCCATTTTAAACATTAGATTAATAAACATGATGTGTTTTTCATATTATGTAATAATCTATATAAGGTATGTGACCCAAATAACGCCATACTAAGGTTCGACCTACCACAGCTTTGTAAATATTTTCCAAAATCTTCTGTATCTTGGTAATTAATACTTGCCAACATATTAGAACAAAATTAATTGTGCACAATTATTTTTTGAATTTTTAAACTAAAAAAATTTTATTTTATTCAGCAAGCTGCAGTTGGCGTTATTAAGAACATCCTGTTCCTAATAACGCCAACTGCGATATTTCTTAAAAGAGGACAAAATATACAGGGTAAACATTTATTGAAATTTAACTAACGTTCAAAATCAATACAAACATATAAAAATTTGTCTTTTTTGGGTAATCCTACACATTCCAATGAAATGGTAAATTTGATCTACTTATCTTTAACAAATGAAAAAGGAAAGTGCGACCTTTTTTAAATATTCACCTCAAACTAATTACCTACCTACCTACACCTGCCTATAATTTTTGCGTGTTATAATCTTTAAGCAGAAATAATCGAAAACACAATGTTAAAAATTACGCATGAATAATTTGAATATAATTTTCTGGTTGCACGAAAACCGTCAATTTGAAAAAGAAAACAAGTTTACAATGGATTTAAATCGTGACTTTAACTGGCCTAACCTAGTGTCTAATACAGAAATAGCTACACAAATTAGTCTAGAATTAAGTGCTTTTGACTACCTACCCAAATGGATAAACTTCATATTGCACAGAGAACTTCGGGAAATGCACCTTGTCAATTTAACTAATCAAGTACCCACACGTACCTAATATAAATTAACAAACATGTTCATAGAAAAAATGGTTACACAATTGATCGTTCCTTATTCAACTGTCTTATTTAACTTTTATTATTACATATTTACCTATTCGACAACGTTCCTTTATACAGGGTGACAATTTGAAAACTTACCACCCCCCATATCTTAGTAAATAAACGAGATATTTAAAAAAATCAAAATCCGTTTCGCTAATTCGGAGTGGGAATCACAATGACATAGTTGGCGACGCACCCCCTCCAACCCCCTGCGCCCCAGCCACCCCAACTTTTAAATCTTAAATAGTGACTCCCCATGTGTGATACGTCGTTGGAAAGCTCTGAAAAAATGCTTTCCAACCGTACCAAATAGCATTACATTTAGGTTACTAATTATCGTGCAAATCAAAAAATAAACTAATATGATACATTTGAAATCTGTCGTATTTCAAACACAACCGGCGAACATGGACGAACTAAGACAGAGAATAATTCAAGAATGTCGAAATATTGCAAAACCAACATTTGAAAAGGTTCGACAAGAGTTTGAGAATAGATTATAACTGGCGATCAAAAATGAGTTGCTGTCGAGTCGGCTTTGGAAGTTCAAGTTAAATACGATTTTCCATGTAAACAAAAATTTCAAAGGGCGACTCGACAGCAACTCATTTTTGATCGCATAGTAATACTGTCTTACCAAGAACGGAAACCATTTTGAACATTTATTGAAATAAAAGCCAACTTTAGAAAATGTATCATATTAGTTTATTTTTTGATTTGCACGATAATTACTAACCTAAATGTAATGCTATTGGTATGGTTGGAAAGCATTTTTTCAGAGCTTTCCAACGACGTATCACACATGGGGGGTCACTATTTAAGATTTAAAAGTTGGGGTGGCTGGGGCGCAGGGGGTGTGAGAGGGTGCATCGCCAACTATGTAATTGTGATTCCCCCTCCGAATTACCGAAACGGATTTTGATTTTTTTTAATATCTTGTTCATTTGCTAAGATATGGGGGGTGGTAAGTTTTCAAATTGTCACCCTGTATATATTTTAGGTACCTTCTTAAAGTAACCTACTGAAGCCTTTCTTTGCTTTCCATTACAAAAGAATTTTTACTGAAATACCGTTCTTAAGTTCTTTACTTATTTGCTTTTGGGCTTCTATACTGCCAGTGACTGGGTTATTGAAATTTTGGAATGTTTCTTTAGATTTTGATTCATATTGCTTTAATTGGAATTTGTGCAGGGTCGATTAAAGACTTTTTGGTAATGGTTACCACCAAGTCACCACTGTAGGAGAAGTATGTATTAAAAATACCGTGCCATATTGTTAATCTGTTCTGTTTTATTTTTTTCTGATGATGTTATTTGAGCAGAAGACGGTACGAGGTTCACCGGGAGTGCTAGTTTAAAACAAACATTTTCACTTGGTGTGAGGGAGGGGGGTCATTACTACCACTATGATCTTATTAGATTGTCGGAAGTACCTACTCAACAAATCAGACACGGTTTCTCTTAAATTCACTAAAATTGGTTCAGTAGTTTAAATCCTCAAAGAAAGGAAAAAAGCTGAGTTTTTACATTTTGCATCAGGATTATATTTAGGGCGCCTAATTGAACCTTCCACAATCTCGGGGAGCGTTATACTAGCCAATAACACATTAGTCCGAAGCGGCTGAGCTTCATTTTTATTTTTATGTTGAATGTACCCTTATACAGGGTGTCCAACGACGAGTTGAATCAATTGTTAGAGAAACTAACACAATGAAAGTAAAGGTCTAAGTATGTACGGATTATTCAATGAGCACTTTTAAATTAAAATATTTTCAGTTACATTATATGACAATGTGCATAGCATTATTCAATGGGCCCCTCCATTAGAAAAAAAGGTTATTTAAATCATTCTATCCCCGCTAGTGGCCGCAATAATCAATTATCTCAGGATAAATGGGACACGCTGTATATAAATTAATCAAGTGACTTTAAATATAAGATTACGAAACTGGTAGTGACAAAGTTTACCGCAACTCACAAAAGAAATAACAGCTACACCCCAATTCGTCGCGCTTATGCAGGTGCAGTTATACCCCAATAAATCGTCTCCTGAAACTGATATCTTTTCTAGGAAAAAATTCTTGCTTCAAAAGTATCCGTAGGTATATAACCCGCTATTCCGAATTTCATGTCTATGTTGTAATCGGACAACAAAAACGAAATTTACCCTTTATTAAATTAAAAATTCTAAATAATTCGCGATGATACGTTCTCTTGGAAATACCACGTACCGAGCCTGACTTTGTTGCGCCTGCACGTCTTTTTTTAAATTTAGTATGCATTTATTACTAATAATTCATTTATTGTTTACAGTCAAGCAACACGTTGCTCACGGTTAATATTTGTATTTGAATGGGTAGTCACTAGAAATCTTCAAAATACAGTATCATACATTTTAAGCATATTTGGTCTTACAATTTCATGCTCTTTCCAAATTCAACATAAAATAAATAGGGTTTTCATTAAAAAAATTATCGCTTACGTCATGCCTCATAAACAAAAATGATCTTTAAGTAACAATTACAGTAAAATATGTCTTTACCTACCTAAGATAAAAATTGACATTTCGAGGATTTTTTTCAAAAACGTATGTGATAGTTGCAGACTTTACACTCGCACTGTAGATAAAATAAGGTAGTGTAAATCTACTTCGTTTCGTTGTTATACTTATGTGACTATCTATTCGCGTTAATTTTCCAATCAACTCTTAACTCGCCGTTGGGCGTGCTATACCTATAGCATGCCCATATCAATCAGCGCTCATTTTCAGCATCCGCAAACAAAGTAAGCGGTTTGAAAGTACAGAACCTCCAGATAGTACTACCTATGGGAAAAATATGAAACGCCCTGGATACAGTAATCCTAATTTATAGTTTTCGATTTATTTTATTTTATTAAGTATTTATTTATGTGTTCATGAGAAAGAAATTATTTAGTATGATGTTTAGGGGACCCCTAAAATACTTACAATCTCCTAGTTTAATCACAGAAACGTTATTTTTCTCACCTCTTAACGCTATAATCTTTCAGAAATATTATTTTTTCGATCAATCTAGGACAAGACGGCTTTCTATTAACCTTAGATGCAAAACAGGGTCTTTTGCTATATTTTTGGTAGTTTGTATCTCTTAATATTACGTCTGCAAAAATAAAAACGTTTTGATAGTTGTTACATAATAAAGAAAATTATTGTCATTAATTAAATCTTTTATAAAGAAAGATAAAGAAAATATAACTCATCTACTTCGAAACTTTCCCAAAATCGTTTTATTCGACACAGATCATTGCGTGGATTTAATCAGAATCCCTTTACGTGATTATTTGAGTGTAAGAATAAAACTGACACCGAAACCCTCTTCATAAATGTATTCTCTCGTTAGTTGTTATTGTCCGTTTTTTAACTTCAAAGGGCTCTTTGTGCAAACGTCAAAATAGTCCATTCCATTCGCACGGGAATATAAATATTGGAAATTCTGTATACGTCTAAAACATACGCTCTAACCACCATTTAATGTCACCATTAAGCTTTGGCCGCTAAGCAAACAAGAAACAATATCCGGTCACCGGAATATAATACGAAACGTCCTTGTTTATACAATTTGATTAAAATTCAATTCAAAGATTACCTACTTCGTAAAGTGTATATGATATGTAGTTTCTTATATACCTACTTATTGCATTTTAAATGAAAATAAATTGGAACAATAACGTATATCTATTTTCCCAATTTCCCAATTGTCGGAAACTTTGAAAGCACTATAAAAGAGCATTATGTATCTACTAGGTATACTTTACCTATAACTCATCATACAAATACTAGCATTAGTCTCGATTCCATCGCTCTAACCTGTGATTGTGAATCATTTCTCCACTTGAACACGAACGGAGTACCTACTTGTTGCTTCCAAGGGATAATAAAGCGTAATGGAAATTACGTTTCCCTCGGGAACTCGTCGATAAACGGTTCACCTCGCGTTTCTGCACAAAATGCAAACGCAGTTTTTCTCAGGATAAAAAATGCCCAATTGATCTAGTATAATGACATGTCATCCATTAGAAATATGTAAATGACAAGGTCGTAGATGCATGTACTCGTAATATCCGGAAATTTGGAATTAATATCAAAAAATGAATAAGTTTGACTATATTTTGCAAAAATTTACATGTAGTACTCATTTTATTCTTTCTTGTACTAACTATTGTAGCGAATATTCTAGAAATCCCGATAGACATCGAGGCGCCATAAAGATTAATCATCGGGCATGCGACACAAATTTTGCATGGAAATATGACGTGTTTGTTTTAGAACATTCTGAGCCGTCCTTGATATATAAGAAAGTTTAGGTCAAACTTCGAAGCGCTTGTGTTATGTTATAAATTGTAAGTGATAAATAATAATTACTGTTATGAGTTAATCAATTTAAGACTTATAAATTTGTTGTTAGTAAAGTCTTCTCTAAACCGGAACGTAATTACTGTGTTACCCGCAGAAAACTGTTAACCGTCATCAAGTCTGTGTGGTCAGAAGTTTCTCGTAAGGATCCGCATTGCGATGGTTATTACAATTTAAGAGTACAGGTCAAGTTGCCAGTTGGTTGGAAAGACGGCAAGAGTATGATTTTGTAACAGGACACTGCGCGGGACGAAACCATCGTAATACCGATGCCTTTTTAAAAGACCATGTCCTGAGGATTGTCGAAAATGCTCACAACGAGAGCACAAATATGAAGACCAACACGGCACGACGCGACGAACTGTAGGTACTTGTGGATGATAACTGGGCACCATTAGAACTGGTGACAGCTCAAGTTCTGGATCATGATTTGCGTCTGATGATAAACTAAAGAATAGAAGAGACAAGGCCAACTTGGGTAAGTGATATCTAGATGTGTTAAAGCTATAAGCTACCGAATGCAAAAATCCAACACGAGTTGGAAAATGCGCTAATAAAAGTAGCATAAAACTTGCCTCTCTAAGGATGCTACATGGTGGTAGTGTTTAAGAAATATAAATTGCGATATTGTGCATTATTTGTGCTTTCCTCTCATGGTCATGCGTTTCTCCAAAAAATCAAAACGGTGGACCATTTTTATACAATAACTGATTTGCTAGAAGCCTTCAAATTACTGGTATAGTCGACAATATGCATCTAAACCTAAGCTGCCGTATTCCGTCTAGAGATTTAGCTAACAAACGGAGCGACTATTTCAAATTTTTTGAAGAATCTTGATACAATGAAAGTTCTAGAATTATTTCCAGTGTACCTATTGGTATTCATGTAGTAGGTACCTACACTTTCCATTGTGTCCTATTAATAAAGGTCACAGGCCACATCTACGGAATCGTTTATTGGACATCTTAGGCAAAAAGATTTTGTTAAAAAAAGAGCTGAAGAGAAATCGCTGGAAATTATTTTCAAGTTTCTAGGTTTGCCGCTAGAGGGCGTACGATTCATAGTTAAGTAGAAAAATGATTTTTTTTCTGAAACTACGTTAGAAGCAACTACTTTCATCTCTAAAAAGGGTAAAGAAAATGTGATTTTCCTCTCTAGGGAGGAAAGTAAATATCAATTGCCGCGTTAATCTTAATAATGACATTTAAAATTGAAACATACTCGTATCACAGATGTAAATAAGTATATTTAAATCTATGCTCGTATCTAGATTGCTATGTGTCAAACTTCATTATTGCATACGATAATTTTTCAATTTTGATCGTAGTTTCAGAAAAAATGATGTGTAAAACTTGAGAAGAAAGTGTTTTTCAACTGTCGATCAATTGGCAGTTGGCACACTCACTACGCTCATGTGTCAAACTTTATACTGGTGTTGAAAAATTCCACCTTCTTCTCTAGTTGTACCGGGTGACCCAATAAGAGTGTTCCTCGGCCATATCTCGAGAACCGTTCGTCGTATGACTTAGGGGCAAAAAATTATTGGGTAAATCGGTTATGAAGAATCGCTGGAAAAATTTTTCAGTTTATTATGCAAAATTTAAAGAAAATGCAATTTTAAAATTTAAGATGGCAATTACGCCTTCTGGTGGTCATTTTTGGAACTTGAAAATATTTTCCAGCGATTCTTCATAACCGGTTTACCCAATAATTTTGTTTACCCCTAAATCATACGACGAACGGTTCCCGAGATATGGCCGAGGAATAGTCTTATTGGGTCACCCAGTATAAATAACTATTTTTCCTCAATTATACCCACCAAACATGCATCGCCATCTTGTATTGATGCAGCATATATTGCTCTAGCTAGCTCATATTAGGCGTGAGGGAAGGGAAACAACGCAAAGGCCAGAGTGGCTACATTCAATTCTCTAAAAGACTTTTTCAGAAGAACATTTCAAGTCGCCATTAATGGCTACAGTTCCCGTTATGTGCGATTTGAACCTGAAATATATACACAAAGGTTTTGTTTTGTCCAGATTTTATCTCGCCCATTGTAGGAAAGTACACAACAAACAATTTTCTTAAAACGTATATATAAACATTTGTCTAAAATATAGGTACACTAAAACAACTTCGTCTTTTGATCCCTTGTGCTTATACTAGGACTAAAATTGGATGTTAATCGTAATTTCTTTATGGCTACTGGTGTCCCATCACTTGCTTTTCTTTTGTTCTGAAATGAGATATAAGTAAAGGAGGTTGCTATAAGATACATTTACATTTGATTTATCCTCATTTTCACTAGTGAAACTGGTTGTATGAAAAACAATCTTCTTAGAAGTTTTTACTACATTAACGGTACTCGTAACTTTAGTCATACCAGCAAGCCGTGTTAAAAATCTGTCAGTCCGTGATAAAAATGATCCCCTAGTGTTCTAAAATAGTGAGTGTTGAAACAATATAATCGTAACAGAATTGCTTACTGAAAAAAAAGAAGTTTTAGAATTCAAGTCGGTTGACGTGTTTTTGTCATGTGATAAACTCCTTTGGAAAGCCTCTTGTCCGATTTTAAAGACTTGACTATCGTTATTTGAGAGAATATCACTATCCAAATCGTCTACGCCATTTTGTTCTTGCTGCTGAAAGTCGCTAATGCAGTTAGTAAAAAAAGGTAGGATTAAATTACGCTTTTTAAGAACATTTCTCTCTGATGCCTCGCACGTCTCCACTGTTCCTCACTTTCGTCTTCCTCTAAGTACACATCATCTTCATCCTTTGGACCTCGGTCATCATTCGCATTATCGTCTACAATTCTTAAATTAGTATTACAATATTTATTATTTGATTATTCATTACCAATATTCCTCCAACGGAATTGTCTTTCTCTTCCTGTGCCATGTAATTCACCATCTTCCAATAGCATTTCCTGTAAAATTTTTATTTCTCGTTGATCATCATCCAATACTCTCCGCCTACAAAACAGTTCTAAAGGTTTCTGTGAAAATGTGTAAAACTTACATGTGAATCTTTTCCAAATCGTTTCTTATTTTGTTTTCATCAAACACTTCTGTATCACCCTGTTCGGCTTCTAAAATGTCCAAATCTCTTTCGTCTTCGTCTGCACTGTCCCATTCGGATTCGGTAAGCTCAGCTTCCTTCTCCAAGAAGTCACCTGGTGCGCTTCTCTGTTTGTGAACTAGAAGAAGATTATGTCATCAAATCTACACAAGGAAAATCTACCTGAAGACTGGTCGACTTCATTTTCTTCAGAATCATAATTGATCTCTTCATTCAAAATTTCCATTTTGCCTTCGTCCGCATCCGAATTATCATCATACAGATCAATTTCTTCATCATTGTCATTATCTTCTTCAGATTCATCATCTTAAATAATCTCATTATTGTTTGAAAGTGCGTAGAATGTTTTTACCTGAGAACTGTAATTTCTTATGGTGAGTTTTTGTTACTTTTGGATTACTTTCGCTGAACTCATCGTCTGACGAGTCAAAGACTAACTTGCCACCTCCCTGTATGTCTACGCTACCTTGATCTGCAACTGGCGATTCGAATTTCTTTTTAAATTGTGCCAGCTCCTCCTCATTTAAAAGCTGCGAGATAATTCTATCTTCATCCAAATACCTGGATTCGGCATCAGGATTGCTGGAGTCCTGATTTGGTAGGTCAACAGTGTCCGGTTCCTCTACTGGTGATTCTAGCTTTTTGCATTGCTCAATGCTGTCACATTGGTTGTTCAATTTACTATTTGTCAGGCCGGTAAACGATCCTGAACAAATTTCTAGTAAATCTTGGGTGGTGGGTTGTGGTAGTTCAACAACCGTTGTATCATTTGTACTAGGAAATTTGCCTGAACATAATTCAGCAATGTCGTCCAGATCCTAAATTTACAACACTTTAAACTTTAGAACAATCGAATTCGATAGAAAGACAAACCTCAACTTGAGCTGTATCGCAATTATCCACAAACAGTTTTTGCCTTGCTCCTTCGACAGATTGACTAGGAGTAGCTGATGAAAACCGAAATGGGGATATAGGCGATTCGTGTAGGAACTGTGAACAAATATGTCAAATCTGATCAAATTGCAATATAAACCTACCTTAGACCCTGAATTTAACCCTTGAAGAGCTGTTAATTGCATTACAGGAGTATAAAAGCTACTGTCTGTATTAGGTTGAGTCATTGGTTTTTGCGGCGTTTTGTCAGGTATAGGTTGATGAGGTGGAATACTTGAATGATCATCCCCTTCAAAAATGTCATTAAATGTAAACAGTATTCAAAGTCCATACTGCAAGATTGCTTTTAAATCATAATTCCTCAAGGTCGAACAAATTTAAACTTCCCCTCAATACTGTTTCTTAACGTAATTATGGGGCCTAGGCACCATCTTAATAATAAGACCAGTTTGAATGGCATCTCTTGGAATTTCCTACCTTCTATCACCTGATGTGTGACAGTTCTTTTCACATAGAGCAAAATACTGCTTTCGCAGTGAACGAAAGGTACTGAACGGGCCCATCTCCAATCTACAATGGGACCATCTCACACGGCAATTCAAAATGCTATTATTAACACCAATTCATAACCCAAATTGGTTTTTTATTTAACCGCAAGAAAGCTAAAGGGAGTTGGAAAATAAAATAACAAGCACGGTTAGAAATGCAATTCCATATGTGTGTATATTCAGGATGTGTAAATGAAGCGGGTCATTGAAATTAAAATAAGCGCGAAAAGGCAGAGTTAAATGTTTCTATCGTAACCGAATGTTGAATGACAAAAAGCTTGTGATAGCGCGGTAAGTATCTAAACTATTCCTCGTTAAGAGATAAAGCGTTGATTGGGTCATATTTTACTACGTCGACATCTATAAATATGAGTGTAAATAGTGTGAAGGCGGCATTTGTTAGGCCTTAGCCGTTATCGAAATTACTCTAGTCGTTTTCGCGGAGCGCGCCGTGAAATTTTAAACCGATCCGTCCATTAGGTGGATTTTGAAGAAAGAAATTATGCCAAAAGCGAGCCATTGTGTAGACCAAATCAAACTCACGCTGCGGGCGAAGATTTTCGCAGTATTTCCAAAATGCCAAGAAAGAACATAGAGTTGAAAATTTCCACGGCGGAGCACCTCAACGAGAAGCCACGCCCCAGAAGTCTGTAGCCAGTGAATGCGTTTCTTTTCATATCGAAATTCAAGGGGTGGATTCAAAACCATTCTACATCGAAGCAACGACACACAAGAATTTAGAACTGTTGATGCCCAAACACTAGAAAGGAACCACTTCCGCCATAAAATAATCTCCTTTATGAATATTCACATAAACCGCCAACCACAATGAGACTTCACTGACAGTAGCTTCGACAGAACGCATCCCGCATCCGCACTACGCCGAGAAACGCGCACATCATCGTAAAACACATGCAACTTCTTATCAGAACCACATGTGAATTAATTTATTGCAAACGACCAAATAAAACCTTTCATAAATCACGCAAAATTCGACCAGATGTGTCTTACTTCAAGCACCTTATCTGACTTGAATAATTTACAAAAACGAAAAAAATTCCGCACCTACACAAATTTCTAAAAGGAAAACAAATACTGAAAAACAAATTCAAACGAAACGATCACACTTGTTTATTCGTAGAAACCGACCAGATTTACTTTCAAAAAATATTCCGCATACAGAGTTATCGCAGATGCTGGAACCAAAATAACGTCTGGGACGTTAAGAATTTCGGAATTTCCGAACACGATACAACAAATGGGGTAAAAAAATACTCTGTAAATGATTGAGATGAGACTGGTCTTTTACAGAGCATCCGAAGAGCCTCTTAGATACCCTTCAAAGCTATACGTAACTTTCCAGAGCATCCTATCACTTTCCTGCAGCTTTTAGCAGACTTTCCAAAGCCGTCTGGCCAGTTCCACGCGCTCGTCCATCTCTGAAGAAGGCTCAGAAAGACGTCTAGAATGCTCTGAAAAAGATCTAGGAAGCTGTGCAAAGGACAGATTCTGAGAGATTTGCCATACCTTTCAAGCCCATCTGATTTATGGACCTAACCTTCAACATTCAAAGGCTTGTTTGCAAGAAAAGAAATATTATGAAGCGCTTTTAGTAGGAAAGTATCAATGAAGTGTCTGTAAATATGACCTCAAAATCAGCTTTTTACAACTTGACGCATTCCCTTGCTTTATCCAATGTATGTATTCACAATACACAACGAAACACATGACCAAATAAGTCCGATATTGTTTTACTACAGAAGCTGTGAAGGGATCGGCATAAATTCTGTATTAAAAAGCCTGGAAGCTGATCTCTCTCCATACAGGCCTCACATTAGGTTCAATGGATGCCGCCCGCAGCATCTTGGTTAGCGTCGAGTTTTTGAACGAAGACGCGTACCCTGGCGGGACTTGCGTCTTGTTTAAACCTCGACGCTAAAAAACCTACATTCAATTGTAGGCATATTTTTTAGACACTGTAAGCTAGCCAATATCAATGATTCAAGCGTGGAGTACTAATTGTAACGGGGTTTCCCTACACAGAAACTTGAAGGAAGGCAGAATCTAAATTTAGGTACGAATGTAATCTTGAGCGTACAAATGTATGTGTATTTTTGCATTGCAAGGAAATTAATTGTTTCATTTATTATAACCCAACAAGTTGGTATTTTATTTAACCGTAAGGAAGCTACAAGGGAATTAGCAATATAAAGTAACGAGCGCGGTTAGAAATGCATTTTTATCTCAGATGTAAATAGCATAAGGTAATAAGTACTGCTTTTGTGTATGTATACTCGGTTTGAGGCAAGTCAATAACCAAGTCAAGGGGGCGGACATCAAAGCAGCAATCAAAAAGCATCTAAAGAACTCCTAGTGCACGTACAATAAAGGTATTTATGAACATTAGTTCTTTCACATTGTAATTTTGACACTGTTCAACGTCGTTTGCCTCATTGTATATTTGAACTTACTTACATCATAGTATAATTTATGAAATAGGGTCGTAGGCATTTTGGTCCAACGATATAAATTATATACAGTGTTATTCATTTAGAAGTAGACTAGCGATTTTCTGTGTCTACTTTTAAATGACAAAAACCTGACAGACGCCTAATTTTATGGAACCAAAATAACATGCGCAGGCATTCTGCACTGACATTCTGGATTTTAATAAAAACGACAGTAAATACTAAGCTTTTAGGTTATGATGAGATAATGGCCCGTATGAATAAAAGTAAGCAAATGCTTATACTTGCAAAATTCAAAGTAAATACTCGTAAGTGCTCCTTCGCACTGGGCGACTTAGCAGCGCTGCTGAGCAGCAGGACAGGACGCAGTGCAGTGCTGCTAAACAGACCAGCATGAAGGGGCAGTTACGAGTATTTACTTTGAATTTTGCAAGTATAAGCATTTGCTTATTTTTATTCATACGGGCCAATGAACTCGGCCCCTATTTCCAATTAAGTTTTTTATGGAATTCTCTTCCATAAAAAATAAAATGTTAAGTTTCATATCCTCCATTAAAACTTGGGGTTGTTTACGGTGCCTTATGTGCATCACTAATGTTAAAGAGATCAACACAGAAAATAAGTCTCTTATGCTCCTTAAACTATTACCGGCACTATACCAATCAACAATATCAACTTTTGTTTCGCACACAATCTAAGATAAAAATACAGAATCCAATTAATTAATATGACAGCCAGATCTTCATTTGTTTCCACTTATTTTGGTTGCATAAATTTAGCCGTCCTTCAGAAGAGTTTTTGTCATTTAAAAGTGGACATAGAGAAAACAATTCCCACAAATCCCCATGTCTACTTCTAAATGGATACTACTGTATAGGTACTATAAAGGCGACTTAACTACCTACTTGCGATTTGCATTAAGTCAGTGTTTTTATGAACCCCTATTGCTTGTAAAGTAACATATTACTAAAGCTGTGAATATATGCAAAATGCATATCGTGTATTTTTGGTTGTACTCGTACCAGATTTTGTACATTTTCGATTTGCAACATTTTGAAGCGATTAAACCCAATTTATTTTTGCATATCTTGCATATTTTAATATTTTTTGCATTTACAGTATAAACTTGCATATTTTAAGATGCATGTTAATTTTTAGGTAATTTTACACCTTTGTGCTGATTTTAATCGATTTTCATTTGAATTTTTACTACGTTTATGCGGATTTTCATAACGGGCGCGATAATGAAACAAACTGCAATCGGGGGAAAGAAGATCTATACCTACACTTGGTACCTATACCCTTTAATTTTACAATAGGATTAAGTAAAGTCCAAAAAAAACAAGATATTAGTCATCTACCTATAGAAACTTAATGTTGGTCCTCAACAACTTGTTTACGTACCTAAGTAGGTACCTAACTCTAAGAATTTATCCACATCTTAAAATATAAAATTCCTGTAAGCTTTTGATGAATGGATTTAGTAATACAAATAAATACAGTTGTTAGTAATCCTTTTCATTGTTCAACTACCTTTTAATGCCCCATCAATGAGCAGGATATTAACGGGATTGCACATTTAGCCAGTAAAATATTTTTAAATGAAGTTTACTTTCTGCATCACATCCAATTGTAAAGAGACGTTCGTGTAATAAACACATTTCACGTAATTACAGAATTTATACGAGATATTGAGTTATATTTTATAAAATTTGAGTGTATCATGTCAAAAATTATTTCTTGGGTAAAACCGTATCCGGAATTGACATTAAATAACAACTCCGTGTTTTGTAAACCTTGTGGAAAATCGGTAAGTAGCTTATTTACTAAATCTGTTAATTCAATTTCCAGTATTCTGAAAGTTAAATTCTCTTAGTTTTATTCTTGTATAGTTCTTATTTATGCTACTTTCTATCCTTTTTTTAACCATTTAATATGATTTTTAAGTGCCTATCTAACGCAAATTTAATGTAGCGTCCTACTTATTGTATTTTTACGCAGATATCATGTGGGAGGAAGTACTTGATCGATCAACATTGTTCCACGCCTTTACATAAAAGGAATCGCGAAAAATCAATTTCATCTGGACTTCGCCAAGCGTCTCTCCAGGAAACCGTACTACGGACAGCTGTACGATCTGAGGAAGAACAGTTTAAGTTTGACTTGTGCAGTGCTTTTATGTCCGCAAACGTGCCGTTAAATAAACTAAGTAATCCCCAGTTTAAAAGTTTTCTGGAAAAATACTGTAAAAAAAGTGTTCCTGATCAATCCACCCTTAGAAAAAGATATGTAAGTGAATGCTACACAGAAACTATGAACAATATAAGACAAACGGTACAAAATCGTTTCTTATTTTTTGTAGTTGACGAAACAACTGACGTGTGTGGTAGATATATAGCTAATTTAATGGTAGGTGTTTTAGGCGAAAGCAGTTCTAATAAATCGTTTTTAATAAGTTGCAAACACATAGAGAAAACCAATAATGAAACCATTTCGAGATTCATTGTAGAAGGGTTAAGTAATTTGTTTTTACCAAAAGCTGTGCCGCATGATAAAATAGTTTTGATGCTTTCTGATGCAGCACCATACATGATTAAAGCGGCACAAAATTTAAAAATCTTTTATCCTAATTTAATTCACAATACATGTTTGGCACATGGCGTAAATAGGGTTGCAGAAGAAGTAAGAAATCAGTTTCCAGTTGTTAATGATTTCATTAATAATGTAAAAAAGGTGTTTGTGAAAGCGCCTTTACGAGTGCAGTTATACAAGGAAATGCTGCCGGGAATCCCTTTGCCTCCAAAACCTATTCTTACTAGATGGGGGACATGGGTGGAAGCGGCTTTATTTTATGCGCAACATTTCGAGAGTATTAAAAAAGTACTTACAGAGTTATCATCAGAGGACTCATCGGCGGCTATTAGTGAATCAAATCAATTAGCCGCCAATCCTCAGTTAAGTCAACAGTTAGCATACATTAAGAATAATTTTTCTATATTTCCCAAACTATTTTTAGAACTGGAAAAGCAAGACGTTTTGTTAATTGATGCCATAAATCTAATAGAAAATTTCAAAAAAACTATGAATAGTTTAAAGGGTAAAATTGGCAAATGTATTTCAAAAAAACTAAATGACACTTTAAGTAAAAATAACGGATATCAAATATTAAAAAATGTCTCGATGGTCTTGATGGGTGATATTGTGGAAGGTTTGGAAATTGATCCCAATATTTTGTCGGCCCTTTCAAATGCACCTATTACTTCTGTTGATGTAGAGAGAAGTTTCTCTGCTTATAAATTAATTCTTAGCGACAGGAGGCAATCATTTCTTGCAGAAAACTTAGAAAAACACATTATTGTTAGTGTTAATAGTAATATTACCATCAATTTAAATGACGCTACCTTGTAAAAGTTGCTAAAATTGTATATTAAGGCATCCGATTTAATTAAATTGTTAAATAAAACCACGTTATTTCTTTTTTTCTTGCAATTTATGTAAGATATAATTTTGCATATGCTTGCATATATATCAAAACGGTTTGCATATTTTGCACTAATTTGATGCATATATATGCGCATATTTTACAATTTTTTCGTGCATATAATTCACAGCTTTACATATTACCATATCGCACTTCGCTTTGTTTCTGTTGTACCAGGTGTTTATAAGAGACAATCAATTTTTCCTTCAGCACCTAACGGCCATTCATTATTATTTCAGTTATAAATAAAACTGAATAGTTCCTACCAATGCGAAGTATATTTTTGAGAATGAATGTGCTTTAACCATGTGCCTTACAGTTTTATTACAGCAAAGACAATTCTTTATAGTTATTAAGGTATCAAGGGCGTTATGAACTAAATAACGCCCCAGGTCAACAGTGTAGAACCCGAGGGCCTCCGGCCCGAGGGTTATACGTTGACCGTGGGCGTTGTGTTCATAACGCCTGTGATGCCTTCAACGTTTTATGTCATACTTGATGATTTTCCAAGAATTGGCGGTGACAGATGATTAAAGGAAAAGGTAATGAGAATCATCAAAATATGATCAAAATTAAGTTATCCATGGAGATAGATATTATATTTGTCAAACATTCTAAAAATTTTCTGAAAAATGGCAGACGAAGCGTCTCATTTACCGGCACACGTTCTTGCGCGAGCCGCAAAAGCGAATGAAGCCATAGTGCCACAAAAATCGAAATCCTCTTATGAAAAAGAGTACGTTACTTTTGAAAAATGGATGGTGAGTAATTCTGTGGAGACAATAAACGAAACCGTTATGTTGGGTTACTTCCAAGAGTTGGTAAGTAATTTTATTAGTCATTAAATGGAAAGGTGATTTACAGTCAGAGTCATTTTCTCCCAATTCGCTTTGGACGAAATTTTCTATGCTACGTAAAGAGTTAATGGTAAAGAAGAAGATTAAGAGTTTCGAAAAATTTGTGCAGTTCCAGAATTGTTCTTTTTACTTCAAAGAATAGCAGTAGGATAATGCGACATCAACACATTTCTTTTTATTGAGTTGTTGAAAATAAAAAGTTCGTACAGATTCAATACTCAGATTACTCCATATTTATAGGATTTACAGAAATAACGCCCTTGGGCGTTATAGAAATAACGCCCGTTGCTACGCATAATTGGGGTTGTCATGGCGGAGTGCATTATTTGTCATTTAATGTATCTTGATTTAGGATTATTATAACTGAATAATGATCAAGTAGGTATGACATAAAGAAAATAAGAACCCTTTCATAATTTAATAAGAGGATTATTAGCCGATGAGCAACCCAGGCATATTAATATAATTATATAACAAAAACCACACCCAATTTAATTAATATATAGAAAGATTAACCTGAAACAACATTTGATTTTTACTATGTGCGCTATGTTTGCTTTTCCTAATGACATTTGTAGTTTTCGATTTTTACTATATGTGATGTTTTTCTTTACTAGAAGCATCTATGGTTAAAATTTCAAAGAAATATCTTGATAAATAATGAAGTTGACACTGACTGCGCATGCGTACATCTAATTTTTGCAATTTCAGTTATGTTTACCTTTAACAGAAGAACTGTGATTAAAATTTCAAAAAGATATCTCGATAAATAACAGTTGATCTGCGCATCCTGCGCATTAATCTGATGTTTAAAATATGCCATACGTTTGCTTACACTAAAAGCATCTTTAGGTAAAATTTCAGACATACCTCCATGCCATTGCGCAGTCTGCGCATGCGCACAACTGATTTTCACTATATACGATATATTTGCCTTCACCAGAAGTATCTGTGTTAAAATTTCAACAAAATATATTAATAAATAAAAAAGTTGACATTGCACAGTTTAATTGTTAAGATTTTCCTTGGCTCAGGTGCTAGAAGTATACGCTACTGAATGCAAAAAGAGCGAATTAAATATCTTGAAAACAGTAGTAGTTAAGGCCTCGGACAGATGGACAAACAAAGAAAGTGGCTGCAATAACGCACCCAACTTGGTTGGAAAATGCGCTAAAAAGTCTGGTACATAATCCAGACATTAGTCCAATTTTACAGCCCTTTCAATACTAATATTGTAGTAACCTTTCTGCTAACTAACCACCATCTGTTTCATTGTAAGTAGGAAGGTGTGGGTTAGTCGATGATACTTACAAACATCAGAGACACTTTCAGTTTCAATATTACATGTATCAGCTACTTTCACTGATGGTTTTAAATCGTCCACACTGTCATTATCTGAATCTTCTGCGAACCCTTTCAGAATTCTACTTGTTCGTTTCTTAGGTTCTGGTAGCCCCTCTCCAGTATTTGAATTGTCTTCATCTACTTGAACGGACATTTTGGAGCTTCTACCAGAACTTGCATCATCACATTCATCTTCATCAGTCACTTCAGCCTGCAACACAACAAATGTATGTCTACATCGATGGAGAAAATTAGTACCTCATCATCAACAAAAGCAGATTTCTTCCTAACTTTTTCGACCTGTTCGATCTCATCATCAGTTTCTTCATCCGTCTCCTCCTCTTCTTCCTCATCATCCAAAATCTCTTCATCAGCTTCATAACCGTCTTTGCAAGAAGTTTCACCTACACAAATATTCTAAATGTACTAAAAGAGTAGACCGCAACTCACCCATATCGTCGGCATTTTCATCAAGCTGCGACAAAGTGACATCTTTATTTTTCCACGTTTCTGCCTTTTCTTTGGCTATCTTCTCCTGAAGTTCGTTCCTCAGCATTTGTAGGCGGACCCCTGGCTTTGATGGCATTTCACTTTCTTTATTATCATCCACCGTTATAGTAACTATTTCCTTCTGTACCTCTCCTTGCGATAAATTTACTATACTGCAAAAAAATTGTTAATTTTACTACGGTACCCTAGGTAAGCTTACTCCAATTTCATTGTCTCTCGTTTAGCCTTCCTTGGTGCCTGAAGTTTCATGAATCGGTCTTTCAGTTGGCATACTGGATTAGGTCTCATTATTCCATCATCGAAATCGATTTCCTGGTCGGGATCGCCGCTGAGAGCAGGCCGGCGATTTCCCAGTTCTTTGAATAGTTGCTGTTTAAAGGTCATTTTTTGATTTGAGTCGCATTTCGCATCGGTGCTCGCATACTTATTTATCAAAGTCTGAAGCCGAGCGTCTTCGCCATTTTCAATATTTTCATCAAGGCCGTCTAAATTAAAATCGTAGTCTACCGATTCCTCCGTCGCATTAGTTACATTTGGAATAGTCACAATAGAGTGTATTATAATTTTATTTTGGACTGAAGGTGCACAAGTGTCATTTTGTACAGGGTGTTCACACGAAAGATTCTCCAAATCATGAGCAATGCTATGATCAGAGTCTCCCTTTTCTCTTTCTTCACACGGATTCACCTCACAGTCTTCACTTCTTGCCTCAGTACTATCATTCATATCGGAGTGGGTCTGTGAAGTTTCCATCACCAAATCTTCTACCACTTTACTGTCCTCTTTGTTTTCATCATTGATGCAGTTGTTTTCAAAGAAATCTTGTGTTGTACTCATACATTCATCCACTTCAACCACACCCACACAGTCCTTGTGCGCCTCTTCTACGGTTTTCATGTTGATAGTTTCAGTTTCATTCACATTATCACAATCATTGGACTGTGAAAGGTTGTTTGGTAAATTAACGCAATCATCTGCAGGATTAGAAATGGTGGCAGTTGGTGGTGTTACACTGTCCGTCTTCTCTGGAGTATGATGATTTTCATTATCAATGTTATCATCCACACTTGCTAGTGCAATATTTTCCTCCTGCTCTTCTTCAGAGTCGGACTTATAAAATTTTTCTACCTCTTTCTCTCTGTCTTCCATTTCTTTCCTAATAAAAATGAGCAATTAATTTCTATAAAATATATTTTTAAATTGACAGGTAAAAGTATTACCACTCCAAAAGCCAAAAATGTATGCCACTTTGTAGTAAACCTACCAACAACGATTAAATTTAATTGTATCACAAGCAAAATTGGGAGTATAGGTAATCAAATATTGTATAGATTCTATAGCATTTCCAAAAAGTTTGAATTCGTTATCGTCATGTACAAAACCCCAGATACAGTAAAAACTCTATAATTTCAGACTCGTCAAAAGCGCATCAATCCGGACTACCGCATCGTAACTACACCTTCGTTAAAATATGCAAAAACATTGTTATTGATTACTGGAAATAGGAACTATTGACACATAGCATCTGAAATACCCAAACAAAACTGTTGCTTGCATGTAGTGTAACGGGTCGTCGCTTTAGAATTAAAAAAGGATTTTTTTAAATTCGTATTTTCCACATGTACCGCTTCATAGCGAACATGAACGAAAGTATGTAATGACGAGCCGGGTACCCGTAGCAAAATTTGTTTTATTACTGAGCTAGCGGTAAATAAATCAAACATTGTCATATTAGAATTCTTTCCAGTGCTGTAGAGGTTCAATTTTATTTGATGCAAGAGGGATCTTCAAGCCTTGTAAATGTAACAAAGCCAGTTACATCCGCTTAATTCTCTCTTTGCAAGTGAGGTCTTCGGCTCCTGTAAATGTAACTAAGCCGTGACAAGAGTTAAAAGGGCGATGTCAACAAAAATTTGTGTAAGCAATATAGTATAATTTTAAGGGTCTTGTATAAAATGAATTAGTGCAACCACAAAAATCTGGAAGGCAGCATGCCTAATAATTCGACAAATCGCTGTGATCCAGATGAGTTTGAAATCTAGATCACTGAAATTGGGTTTATGTCTCCACCATACTTAATTTTTACCACTCCTGTTTAGGAATGTGCGAGGGGGAAATCACCACGGTATTTTAGTATATGAATTTAAGGGTATTTCTAGTGATAAATGATGAACTCAAAAATGTCAACTCCTAAAAACACATGTAAATTTACATGTTCAGTAAGTCTGGGGGATTATTTACGAAATAAGCACAGAGTTGATTCGTTTCATTTGAATTTGTGTCTAAGTGTTGTTTTTCCTTTCAGAAATTTTGTAAATGCGTAATTTACTTCGGTAATTTATTCAGTTTAGATAAGGTGTTAGAAGTAAGACACAGCTGGTCGTTAGCGATAAGGAGTTTTATCAGGCGAAAATTAATTAACGCACGTGCTTTATCGCTGTTAAGGGTTAAGGTGTTGCGCCTGCGCGTTTCATCTGGAGAAGTGAGGACGTATGGAACGTTCCATTGTTGATTTATTTGAAAATTTTTAAATGAGTTTATTTTATGGTGGAGGTGGTTTCCTTAAATACTAGAGTCAATGTAAAAACGAGGCTACTGGTTTCGCGACGGTTAAGAGAACGCGTACATTTGTTAACGGAGTTAGTTAGACCTATTTGTTTACTTACATTTTTATAAAAAAATTGTGCAGAAGAAAGTTAACCAAAGTGGTGTAAGAAGTTAAACGAGTATTGTTCGATCTCGGAAAAAGTTTATCGAGTTAAAAATGGAAGCAGTGTAGTACAGTAAGGCCTTTTGCAGAGGTTCTCTTCTTATTGAAAGTTTGAAGTGTCTACCATATGAACAGCCACCGAAAATTTTTTCAGCTTATTCGTCAAGTCGGTTTTGTTTGTCATCTGATTCTGTGTTATAAAGCAAAGCGAAGTTATCAGCGTTTGTGTGGGTTTGGTACGCCTGAAATAGCAAATTTTGTGCGACGAGATTATGTAGATCAAAAAGAAAAAATGAAGTTGTTAGGATTTCTAATTTTATTTGTCGACCGCCTGTTGCGGAGTAATATGTCCAAACAAGCTTTGTAAGCTCGTTTGTAAGCTTTTGTTTCATTCAAGGATTTTGTTCTATTCTGTTGGAAAGTAAGTATGCCGCTTTCTCACTAGATTTTTACTTAAGTAGGCGCCGAATGAAAGTTCTGATAAGGAACCATCGCAACCAACGCATTCGCGAGGTTTTTTATACATAGGTAAGTATAGCGGAAATTGCCCCTCATAGTAGGGGAGCTAGCTAGATTATCATATTACACTGTCAAGTCATTGGCAGTACCTATCATTAGTATGTAAAAGAAATCAACATCATTCATCCAACCGTAACTTCTTTATATCTGTAGAAATGGCTAAGAATTATTTTTTACATAATTATCAAATCTTAAAACACTTTATTTTCTCAAATTTAAGTTCTGTTCTCTTTCATTATGAAGCAGTACACGTATAAAATTTCCTACACAAGTAATTTGAGCCTAAAGCAATCACCTGATACAACATGTTACCTTCACACTTTAAACAACAACACGAGTGCGGCTTTAATATTTTTTTTAACGGAGACTTTCTTGTTCAGTTACTTTGCCGCATAGGTAATTAGACTTACACAACAGCTTTGAATTCTTCAGTGGTCATTTTCATGGCAGCAGAGACTGGCAGATTAGGTTTCTTTTTTATAATAGATAATCGAGGTCGATTTTTAAAGAACTCTTCCATGGAACGCTCCTTAGGCCTGTGATATGGAAGTGCCAGTGGCATTTCTCTCAGCATTCTTTGTGATTCCGACGCGATCTCTTGCCGTTGCTTTATTGCATCTTTTGCAGTCATTCTCTAAAACAATGGGATATTAAAATATGAAGTTACAAGTTGTTGTTACTTACCTTTGGTGGTCTTTCTTTTTTGGGACGCACAACTGATTTCTTTTTAGTGTTCTGCATGCTTTTGATATTTTCTGAATAGGCCATTTCACGTTCATCTTCAGAACTTTCAGAATCGCATAGAGCTGCTATACGGGATGTCTGCTCAAAAATATCAAATATTTTAAATATACTCCGTTCATATTGTATATACAGGGAGTTTACTTACATCAAATAAAGCAGAACCCTCAACAGTGTCTGTATGTACATTATTCGTATTAAATGTTTCTCCGTCCGAATCACTATCTATAATAAGCTTTGATCTACTAGTTTCTTTATGATCAACACTTTCAGTCTCATCAGAATCACTGTCAATTATAGCACGCCTTTTTTTAATACTATTTTCTACAACTTCGTTTTGTGATAAGGATTTTTCGTCAATGTCTTCTACCTTTGAAGAATTCTCTTCATCAGAATTTCTCAAGACTGTGTCAACTGTATCTGTTTCCGAATCACTGTCAGCGATAGCAATTCTCCTTAACTTTTTTGAAATTCTACTCTTCCTAGCCACAGATCCATCCACATGTACATTATTCGAGGCATTATTAATTGGACCATTTTCATTGTCGTATTGTTTATGTTCAACATCAACGGCAGGGCATACATCATTGCCTTCTTTTTCAATCAATTTGTTTACACCATTGCTTACTTCCACATTTATCACATTTGGATTATTTTCCTCACTAGGTGCGTCAGTACTATGATCCATTGGTAAGGACTCCTCAGTGTTAAGTTCCTGCATCTTGAAATCGGACATGTACCCGACTTTTCTGTAAAGACAACACTCAACTCAATATAAAATGAATTGCTCACATACGATATCACATCCTACTAAAATAATTAAAAACGGTAATTATAATTTATATATTCTACATTAAAAAGTTAGCAAAAAACCGCCAAAATGTTAAATAATGAGGTTATGATAAAGGCAAATGTCATACAGAATACAAATATACAATCCAACTACTGTAGTACTTTTATCATACAATCTGTACAATATTTAATTTAATTTACCAATGGCGAGTGTAAGTGAGATAGGTTTGTAAACATAAAGTTATTCTAGCAGGTGACTAATGAAATTGCACTAATTTGAAAGTGACCTGAGTTTATCATTGGGGCGTCAACACTCAACACCCTGTATAAACCTCTCACTCTTCGATTTTCATAACCGGATCGCGTTTGCGCATTAACGACAACGGTTATTGCCGGTCCGGCATTTTTTGTCTAATTTTTTATAAATGTGTGTAAACAAATGCTGTGTTTATAAACAAATTTGAAATGAGTGTCGCTTTAAATTGTTAACTATTTGAAAATCATCATGACGTCCAAATATTTGCAATCTTTTAAAGATATACTAACAGACAGAAGAACAGAATATAGTAATTTTATGTGGATTTCTCGACACTTGGACCCTAAGGCTGCTTATGAACGTTTAATTAAACCTACCCCAAACTTTCACAAAGAGGAAGTACTAAGAAGCGTTAAGATTCAAGAGATAATCGATCGAGTATGCTTCCTCAACTGTAACCTTAAGTAAATTTTGAATCTTTTAGATCTCACGAGAGACCGGCTTGCAAAAGGGCAAACTTGCTAACAACGTTTGGACGATACTGAACGAGATCGGCTTCAACAAGCGCTTGAGTATAATCAGGTGGCTGGGATTTTTACTAACCAAAATTGGCCTACAAGTTTACTCGGGGATTAAAGTAAACGAGGAGAAACTTCTGAAGATAAAGGAACAAATGGGCAACAAGCCGGTTGTATTCCTCCCAACCCACAGAAGCTACGCAGATTTTATTGTTATGTCTTATCTCTGTTTCACATACAACATTGAAATACCTGCAATTGCGGCTGGAATGGGTAGGTCTGCTAAGGGCCATTCCTAGTCTGTAGTTTTATTGTTTCAGATTTTTATAGTATGTGGGTGATGGGAAGTGTGTTACGGGATACTGGTGCTTTTTTTATGAGACGATCTTTTAATAACGACCATTTGTATTGGGATACTTTCCGTCAATATATACACCAGATAATAACGGAAGGTGATTTACCGTTAGAGTTTTTTGTTGAGGGTACACGGAGTCGTAGTGGAAAATTCTTAGTTCCCAAGCTTGGTAAATATCTTCCTGTTAGTAAGGGTATAATGTAAAGAATAGAATGGTGGGGCATGTAGTCTGTAGAAACAGTAAATTTAATATTTATAGATGGCACAAGTAGGGGGTATGTAGTTTTGCAAAAGTTAGTGCCTTATTAGACGACGATACCTGGGACGCCACTGGTGGACTGACTACTTACTGGGCACTTATTCTTACGGAGCTTATTACACTAGGGACATCAGTGGCTTCGCCAGAGTTTGTTGTCTGATCAGTGACTGCCCAGCAACCAGACAATACACCACTGGTGGCCAAGAATGGTTGCTGGGTATTAAATAAACAATCTCTGGCTCCACCGCCGCCAGTGTGACTGCCTGCCCATATTATAAAATAAGGGATGGTGACACTTGGCGAAGGTGGCGTCGCCAAGTGTCTGCGTGTAGTAAGGTATATTTAGTTTGCCTTTGCATGCACGTAACCGGTGTATTATGACGTCATCACAAAGTATGTTTACATAGCATCATGTAGTCAGTCGAAGAGAATATGTAGGCAACCATACAGACAGTGTTACATTGTGGGTAGGATACCCATTACATCAACGGCTTCTATTGACCAATTACTAAAAACATGTTTCGATAGGTATTTGTAACAGGTTGTGTATGTCATGATCTTTTACTAACAAGGTGGACTACAGTGCGTTTCCACATATCATGTAAAACTGCAACAATGGCTTGTTGCCACATATCTAAACGATTTTCTCTGCCATAACCTTTCTCGCCAATATGTCTGTTATAATATAAAGTATAATATAATGTTGTTTGCAAATTTCCCATATATTTTCGATGGAATTAAAAACGCAATGGTAGTACCACCTGTCAATTTTCTAATGCCATCTCTCATCAGCAGCATACCATTTTGAAAATTTGTTTCTGAAATAACAAATTTTTAGTCTCAATACTTAAAGTATTACTACGCATAAACCATGCTGTAAGAAAACAAACCTTGCAATAATCTCCAGTAATAAAACCATCCATGTTTCTGGCATGTAAAACTACATATCTTACATAGTTAAGGTTCAACCATCATCTTTTTGATAGCGGAAAATGTAGGTATTTCCTTTGTAATCCATTAGTTTAATGAGATGTAAATTATTCGTGTAGTAGAGTTATCTTACTTGGTTCTTTATTTTGCCATTAAGAGGTCATCCACGTTTTATAGATTTCTTATTACGATAGTTCTTTGTTTCGCCGTCAGAGGTCGTTGCTATCCCTTCTTTAATAAGCTATACTTTAAAAAAGATTAATGATCTTGTAAATTACTCCGATATATCTAATTTTACTCAGGCTATTTGTTTCGCTACGAAACTCGATTTTTTTGGACGATCACTTTTGACTCGGAGAATTTATTTCTGTTAGTGTCCTCAGCCTACTAGTGAGTGATCTAATTTCGCATGTACTTAGTTAATTGAAAATGTTACAAATAACAAAAAAATATGCATCACTCAAACACCCTCAGAGAAATTAAGCTTGCATTTAACCAGTTTTAAATTTATCTGCCCAATGATTTCAATTTTAATACTCTACATTTTTTAGGATTGCTGTCGATGGTGCTAAAACCGTTCTTCACTGCAGGTATCCCCGACATATTATTCATTCCTATCAACATCAGCTACGATCGTGTGCTTGAGGAGAAGTTATTCGCTTATGAATTACTTGGCGTGCCGAAACCTAAAGAAAGTACCTCTGTAAGTAACCATCGATCCATGTCCTGAGTAAGACTGCAGTGCAAAATTTAGGGTTTCTTCAAGTCATTGAGCATTATGAAGGAAAATTATGGAAATCTCTATGTTGATTTTGGTGACCCAATTTCTGGGCGTGAGTTTTTTGGTGGCGTAGTTAACAGGGCGCTTCACAACATACGGCCAATTCACTTGCAAGAGTTTACAGAGCAAGAGAAAAGTTTGACTGCCAAGTTAGCTAACGAAATTGTTATCAATCAGCAGAAGTGTTCTGTAATTACAACGTTCAATATAATTGCGTTAGCTTTGACAAATAATTATGCCATGGGGTGTAAGGGAATGAAAGTGGAGGATCTTGTAGAGGACGTGAGTTGGATTAACGATTATCTGATTCATTTTGGCGCGCACACTGAATTAGATAGTGTGGACATTCAAAGTGGTTTAAAAGTGCATAAACACTTGATTGAAATCACCAGTGAGAAGACTGTTAAATTGGTTGACCATTGTGTTGCATTAAAGAGCATAGATTCTTCAAAGCTTAGAGGGCATGCACTATCCCAAGATACTATGAATTCCATCCTTCCTTTCGTTATGCTTCAGTTGTATGTTAATCCTGCTCTGCACTATATATCTCAGTCAGCCATGATAATCATCATCTTACAGCATCACAAATTGATTAATAAAGGTAATTACATTCAAGATATACTGTTACGATACTCGGTCTTCCATTTTAGATAATCTTTTTACTCAATACACGTTTTTGCAAACATTATTTTCACACGAATTTGTTTCATGTAATACTGGAAGCAATTCGGTATGTAATGATTATTGTAACGATTTTTTACCCACGGAATGTCGTAGAAGTTTGAAGAACTACTGCAAGACTTAGCAAACGTAGCATTGATACACTGTGATAGTTCCGGTTATTATTTATCCGACAGTAATAAGCTACAAATGTTTTTGAGGAATAATTTTACCCCGTTCTTATTTACGTACTATACCATTTGTAACTTACTTCTGCAAGTATGTAATATAATAATGGGAATTTGTAAAGTAATTCGTCGCTTTTTAGAGTGACGGGATGGTCAACGAAAAGACTGCCGCCGCTACTGTTCAATCACAAATTGAAAAACTCATAGCTGTTCGGAAGTGTTTTATCCACCCATATTGTTTGAACTTGGATACAATAGCAAATGCATTTTCTAGTTTAACATCTATGGAAATCATTCGTAAGGAAAAAGTGTAAGTTCACGTGTAAAATCACGTCAATTTTGCATTGTTTCTTCAGTAAAAAGTAGAAATTGATTCAGTGACAAGAGTTTGCTTTAGGCAACTCTGTACAATAATGTATACTAATTTGCAGAGACGATGACACCTTTTGGAATGTAAACATGGAACAGTTGATTAATTTATGCTGTAAAATAGGTTGAGTATCATCAATATTTTGACAATGTCTTATTGGATATGTTGCAGAGGTATATTTAGATGCCGAACTACGAGTCGATAAGCTGCAGCCATCGCGAACTGTGTTACTAAGTTCCAAACTTTAAATTTTACTAATGACAGTGTTTTTATTTATTTATAATTTTATTGAATTTGTAATTTATTGAAAAAAGTGTAATTGTGACAGTTTTTAACAGTGTAAAGTTTGAATAAACACTGATTATTTAAACATGCCTTGCAATTTTGGAATACAGGTCACTGCTGGATTATGATCAAGTATAGGTATTAAAGTAAGAATAACATTGTACACGCTCCTTTATTTTATCAAATGAAGGAGCACGTACAATAGTTTGTAGTTAAGCTCATACCAGTGTTTTGGGCAAACGTAATCTTGGTCAGACAAAAATTTGAGTAATAAATAAGAAGTAGTATTGCTGAAAGTGTTTGGAATTATGTTCCCTTAAGGGGTGCTATCAATTTCAATATACTGCTGTATGTAATGGTATGCTCAATTACACCACCCACAAAACACCTGAATTAATGATGGGAGACTCAATAGCCTTGATCAACTTCCGAAAATTCAAAAGGATTAACTACATCAACACCTGACACAACTGTTGGACACAAGGAGAAATATCCGACATGAAAACTCGATCCAGATTGCACAAATAAGGATTCTAATAAACACAATTAATTGATTGACAATGACAAATATTATTCTGAAACACATGAAATGAAAAATTAAAATAATGTTCCTGAAAGAAAGAAAAGCACGCAGGTGATCGATATATGAAATAAGAAAATCTGAAAATTCAGCATATACAGGGTGTTCTTTTATTATATTTCATTACGGACAACAAATTGCACCTTAACTCTTCATCCCTATCATGTTATTTAATTAATAGTTTGGAGTACCTCCAATACCGGGTGTCCAGGTATGTGTTCATTAGGTGAAATATCATTGGTCATGCACATTTGAAATACTTCACTTATCTTAAACCCTGGTACATGTTCAGGAACCATTAATATCAAAATTAAAGAAACTGATTTTTAATAAAATATATTGACCTAACTAGATAGTATAGATATCATTACTTCTATAAAAATACATGATAGCAAACATTTTCTACAAGTAGAATTATTGACAATTAGACTGATTGATACACGAATTATGACTGAATAATAATTAGATCGCAAATTAAATTAAAATATCATTTTATTTCCATGTAATTGTACATTGTAGAATTAAAAAAATGACGAGTAAAATGACCGCCTTACAATGAGATAACAAACATAACAATCAATTAATTACTACGCCTTGATGAGAGTGGATGGTTATTGAATTACCTACTTAAAAGTAAAGCTATTTATATAGACCTTCAGATACCTGTACTGATAAAATTATTCTACAGACCTACCGATCCGAGTACTAGCACATTAGACTTAGTAACGAATTAGCATACGCCATTGGTTTAACGTTTGGATGGGGCTGAAAAAATCAGATCAATCAGACATTAACATTAATAAGGGATCATAACTTACCACAGCATCATAAGTTGTATATTTAGGTATCATATCTTTTCCCTTAAGTGTAATGAATGCCCCTTTGTTCCCCATAGTATCACTGTAACAATCGAATGAATAATCTTCTTTAGTTTTTGTTTTAAATAATACCAATAGTTAGGTGCAGAAAAAACGGTAATGCATTTATTATCATGCGCTATTTCGTAACCATCATTTTTTACTTCGTGACTTCTTATTATGTAATCCAATTTGTTTTGCGCTAAGAATTTTTTTGTTATATCCGGCCCAAACTGACAACCGACACCTCGCTTGCTGGTCGTTCTGCCATTTTGAGGCATGGGATCTGACCACAGCAACTCGCACATGAGGCCGTCTTCGGGCGGTTGTCTGTTACGTTCTATTGCACGGATATCCGCCAATGTAACATCATCTCTGTTGAATAGTCCGCCATGCATTACCTAATAAAATAAAATTTTAATTGTTTGTCTTTATTTAAAAATGTAGACTTTAGAAGGTGTAAGTATTGTACTAAAAGTTAGTACTATTAATTAATCGATTGGGATGTAGAACGTATTGCCCCTTTTTTGTTTTAAATTTACATAAAACCGAGTATAAAACTTACCAGCACCCTATTATTTAAACAATGCGCTAAAGGTAACCAATTATATACTTCAGTGAATAAGTCTGCCATTTGCGCAGTATATTTGGCTTTAACCTCCCCTTCGAAACCATACATTTGGTTCATTGTAGCACTCTCATGATTGCCTAAAATGTGACTTAATAAAAAATGTGGGGCCAGTTGAAATGTATTACCTCGTGACATAAAGAAATAATTTGGATATAATAACTTAAAACCGAATAATGTAAAAATGCATTCAACAGAAAAGGAACCTCGATCCACAAAGTCCCCATTAAATAGCTACACAAAGGTTAAGGAAAGATGTCTATAATCTAAAACCTTTTTATAAGGATACATATGGATTAGTTGGCGAAGGCAATCCATTTAGCTCGAAAATGTTCATGAGATCGAAAAACTGGCCATGAATATCGCCACATACTGTAAACTTATCGTCATCTTCAATATTTACATCGACAAGTGACGGTTGTGCAGAAAAGTAAGCTTTAATGTCTAATAATATCTAGCAAAAAATGAGTTTTACCACAACATGAGGAAATCTACTCACAAATTCACCTTGTACGCATATTTCCTATGTAGTTTGCCTTGCTTTTTGTAAAGTTCCATTAAATCCTTCATAAATTGTAATGTAACTTTACCATCTTCCAACTCCGGTCCGTTATAATCATTCTCAATCGCTAAAAATTAATCTGAAGAGGACATTAACAGATATTGTTCGTACCCATAGCATCTAAATCAATAGTGTCTGCGATATTTCTTTTATTATCCTCCACGGATATTGCCTTTTCGAAAGCAATTTTTTTTACAATTTTATTACATTCTGTGTACTTTAGTTTCGCATCCTTATCATTTGGTTTAGCTTTGGTTACCTACAAGTGTAAAACTCAGTCGATGTCAATAATAAAAAATGTCCTTACATATTCGTAATCTTTCAACGCCTCTTTGAATTTCCCTAGTGACATATGTGCTGCAGCTCTCCTATAAAATCCTTTGAGATACGATCGATCTAATTCGATTGCTTTCGATGCGTCTGTTAAAGCGTATCCAAAAAATTCGGATTTGAGATAGGCGAAACTACGATTTCCATAATAAATAGCTATATTAGGGTTACATTCTATTGCTTTTGTATATAAATTAATGGCCGTATTAAAATCTTGGTCTAAAATTTAAAAATTTGTAGGTTATGGTGGACAATCACATGGAAAACAATAAAGTTGTGAAATGGACTAGGATAATGGACAGTATTTCATAAGTTAATTTAAAAACTCATATATATTTTGATTTAAAAAAGTATTCTTCAAAAGATACCTCCTTTCAATTACATGTAAACATTTTCGTTTATTGACTTACTTTTAAAATATTCGTTTGCTTCGGTTTTGTACCTTTCCGCCTTTTCAACATTTTCTTGTGTTACAGTAGTATCATTGAGACTATTTTCAGTCATTTTGTAAAATAAATAAATTAATGCCCAAAATTCTACACTTTCTTCACACTTTTTGTAGAGATAGGGAATTTACTTTTTTACTAAATTAGCAAAATTGCTTTGAATGTACAGGGTGGTGCACACATAACGTTCCGCAAATGTAACAGCACTGTATAGATTGCTTTGTGCAATCGCAAACGGTCACTCTCACAAAACAGCTGTCCAGCTAGCTTAATTAAATAAACTTTCTCAAGACACGTCTGGTCCCCGCTACATTTAAAAAAAATCTCGGTAAAGATTTAATTTTATTAATTTAGGAATCTCAGGCAACCTTGATCACTTTCAACAACTCCAAGGAACAAATTATGAATAACACCTAGCTCTAGCATAACTCTGGATACGAATATCAAATTTAACATGAGTTAGAACTCGAATCCTGGGTGCTTGCTTGTATCGTACTATTTTTGGAAAAGTTTGTGATGGAACCGAAGTTACGCGCTAACATTCGATTTGAATATTTGCGGTTCGTATTTTCTAAAAGGAAATAGATGCCCCAGCCCAGGTCGCCACTTTAGTCGCTATAGAGGATACATCCAGGATTTATGGTAACTTGATGCGTGCGTCTGCGTTGATTTCATTTCATACCGATTGGCTTTTGTTGCCGATCAAAGATTCATTATACAAACGGTACAATATAGTAATCCCCACATCATAACATCTAGTATCCTGCAACAAAATACCTAAGTGTGTAAGGACCATCTCAGTGGTAGTTAAGCCAGATCCATAACAAGCACTAATTCCCGTGGAGGCAACTGCACTAATCTCCTCAGCTTACCACTAGCTTATAACATCTTTGTTCGTAATGCTTAAATCGAATTAAGATTGTTCTTTTTTCAAATTTCGGAACATGTCTTGTGGCATGCAATGTTTATTTTCTTTGTTAAGAGATTTGTAAAATTGTATGATGTAATCAAAATCTATACGTGGTACGTCGCACGTGGATGTTGCCAGAGCAACTACTCACTCGAGCTTAAGTATGTACACAACAAATTTCATGGAATTCTCTCCATTTTCGTTGTCCGGTCAAGAATTGCAGTGGAACTTTTTTTTTCGAATTTTCAAAAACTAATTCCAGAGATTTATGATTTTCATGTTTAAAAACCCCAAATATAGTTACTCAGAATTTTTTTTCTCACCCCCAAGTAGATGTGCGCACTTTCGTGGTAGGAATTTTGAAAAAAAATTTTTAAAAATGGGATACGGCATACCCAAAAACCTATTCAAAAACGAGACGAGGAAAAAATTAAAGAAGAAATCCAAATTTCACCACTTTGGGGGGTGGTTCCTAAAAGAAACACGTTGGACCCTCGATTTATTAGGAAAAAGTGCTCGTCTTTGTCTCTTCTATCGCCCAATTTTTTTTACATATGGTCATGGAAAACCCTGTATATACGTGTAAATTTGAATAAAAGAACAGATAAATCAATCATCAAACCAGAACTATTTTCCCATATTTAACTCTACACTCAAGAGAGGTACATGAAAATAACGTTATAAGAAAAGTCACAATGCTTCTTATTCAAGTGTGATAATCGCTAAAACAACATCACAAGAAATAATTGTTTGCATTACAAAGAACTATTCCACTATCCACTATTTACTGTTATGCTACCTGTTGCAGTGGAAGATTGATTAGGAAGGTCTGTAAAATGTAACTTCAGGAGTAGTTTAAATCAATTTTACTTATATTACATTATTCTTGTACAAATATGAACTACAAAAATTATGATACATTTTTATAATGGATAGTTTGAAAGTTTTGCACCTTAATCAAATTTGAAAAGTATATATCATTGACTCCTTTCTTGTAAGTAAACCGAAAGTCGGTGCTTCTCTAAGTTTAATGATGTGCACTGTTATATGCAAATATACTATTCTCGAATAAACCTACATAGTCCATAATTCATATGTTTCATACACACCAGTTGAAACTATCACTACACTGCCCTATTTAAGGAAAAAAAAGCGTACAAATATGCACCATAAAAGACTACTGCTTTCAAAGCAGATTTGGGCTTTATAAAACAAAATAAGTGTTCCCTGTAGTTGATATTTTAACACAAGTCATAACACAACATAAAAACAATTTCAGTAGTTATGTTGTAATTTAAAATACAAAATCTTTTTTAATTTTACAACAAAACAACAAATGAAACTTACAACATAACTACACACAATTTCGTTCCAACTTTATAACCACCCTACTACATACATGATTTGAAAAAAACAAAAAATATTAATAAATAATTTTAATGAACTATCTAAATATTTATAAAAACAATATAATTAATGGAACTAACTACATTGGTGTTGATTATATTATAACAGGTATGCAAATATAAAAAAATGTCACCAATGACAAAACAAAGATTAACTATACACATATGATATATAGAGTTGACGGATTACTACATTCAAGACGACAGTCCTTTAAATCTACAAAGAAAAAAAAAAGTCACGGTGACCGAGCCAAACTCCTGCAAGATAGAAAAACATACATTTTTCATAAGCACGCGAAAGTGACAAATCACAAGTACATTATTAACAAAACTGAGCAAATTAAACGCAAAAGAAAAGTGGCGAAGTGAAGTTTATTGAAATAACATTGGAAAATACAGTTTGTTGCGCCTTCTTTATATTTTTTTTAAGAAGGCGAAAAAGAACTAACCTGTAAAAAAATTATTTAAGGTTGCGTGTTTCAGCAACAACCCGATTTAGTTTCAATAGGACGCCCTTGATCAATTTTTACTTTACTAGCTTGCTCTGCAGTAGACGACGGCGGACCCACGCGGTTTTTAATTTCTTCAGCCATTGTCATGAAAGCCTGTTCTACGTTTGTCGCATTTTTTGCAGACGTCTCGAGAAAAGGAATGCCTAACTGATCGGCATATTCCTACAATGTACCTTATTGTAGCGAGTGCCGAGAAAGAAAGAGAAAACTACTTACTTTAGCCGTAGTGAAATCGACAACTTTCTTCGTAGTAAGATCATTTTTATTTCCTACAAGCAGTTTGTTCACATTATCACATGCGTAACGATCAATTTCTTCCAACCACTGCTTTACATTGTTGAAAGAGTCTTGGTCTGTGCAATCGTACACGACGATTATACCGTGTGCTCCTCTGTAGTAGCTAGATGTAATTGTTCGGAAGCGTTCTTGCCCTGCTGTGTCCCACTAAAAGTTAAATAAACTGTTAGCACAGCCATCAACAAGAATGAGTCACAACACTTTATGAGGAACGAAAATTTAATGCAACCCTCTTTATATTCTTTAGGCAAGACTTGAAAACACAAAATGATTCTTGTAATGTACTGGAGAACTAGATCTGCATATCCATTTTGACGGACACTATCTCTATATATAAAAATGAACCCCTGTTTTTTCTGGTCACGCAATAACTTTAGAACGACTTCACTGATTTCATTCATCTTTTTTTTTTAAGTTTTCTAATACTGTTTAGAAGGTTCTTATGGCAAGAAAAACTAAGAAAATCGCGCAGAAAATTGGAGAAAACTTATCGACTATTTAAACATCGCGCGTTTGACGGTGCGACGGCAATTGTTTTAACAGCTACAGCGATCGGCAATGGATCGGCATATTCGTAAAAAAATTTATTTATTCATATCATAGTGTGCTGTCAATTCGATCGGATAGTTTATCCAGATTTCAGTGAGTTTTTTGAGAAGGTTCGAGGTTATTTTACCGCAATCACGCCTTTTATATTAAAAGTTTGATATAAGTACCTAATATCCATTTTTGGTAAGTAAGTGTTGAATGTTTAGACTAAACACGTGGGATACATAGTTAATAGAAACACTAAGGGAATCAATTTCTATTTTCAGTTGAATTTTAGTTTTTTCAAGATGCTACTAATTAGACGTAGGTACCAACTTATGTCGTAGAATTCGTAATCCTACAAGTCAAACATATATACGAGTACTTAAGTCAAACTGACGAGAAAAGCGAAACACGAAACGAAGTTAACGGAATCGATATGAACAACGCAGAAATGTCCCCTTTAATCCCTATCAAGTTGCATTTAATAATTATAACGTAGCAACGATTACAGTTTTCAGTCAATCGTTGCTATTAGACCAAAGAACTTTGTGTGTCCACATTGCAAGGCTTCTAAGATTAAAATTGACGCCCCGGGATTGTGTTGCACAAGTGACCATGTGAAATTGACGCCATTAGTACCGCCACCAGAGCCACTACATTCCTTGGTTTCCGGAAATGGGCCAGATTCTATACATTTTTTGACTCATATCCGGAAATACAATAATTGCTTTCAAATTACGGCATTTGGCGCAACAAAAAAAAAAGGTACGTTGCTAGGTCTGAATCGCCAAAAGCAACTAGAAGTGAGTGCGTTTGTTTTTTATTACTTTGGGGAGAGATGGTGAGATTTTGCGGCAAGTGTGTCAAAACCTCTTTTCCCGCTAAACGGTTGAACCGATTTAAACAAAATTTGCTACACATATTCTTAGATACAAAAGGGCAGAATCGCGCATGCGCAGGTGGGGCGGGTGGTACTTGTGTTAGCCACAGCAAATTTTTTGAAATAATCTTTTGTAGATAGAGTAGATATTGCAATTCGTTTCCTTTGGGAAGAGAATTAATTCTTATTCTTTTTTGAAAAAATCATTTGAACTAATTCTCCAATTAAACCACTGACTTTTATATGAATTAATTCGTGCTAACCCGGTACCAAACAGATTTGAATATATCATTATTCCACCATATCTCATGTGTAATAAAACAAGTAAACCGGGTTTCGCGCTAAGGCGAGTAACTTAACTGCAGCGCATTTTCCATCCATTGATCCTAACTTTCACATAAATGTCTAAGAAAGTTGGCATTGAGCAATCTGCGCATGCGCATATCTGATTTTTACAATATGTGATATGTGTGCCTTTACAGGATTGGACCATAGACATATAATACATAGACTCCGCATGCCAATGCTAAGCACGGATATTGCAGGTGAGAGAGAAGGGAAAACTAAGAGGGTAAGATGTCTCTTACTCATCCGATTGGTTCTTTCAACAAAAGCGATCGCGATCGCATTCAAATTAAATTGAAAGAACCAATCAGATGCGGATAGGTGCAAGCCTGTCGAGGACCCAGAGCAAGAGAAGGACAATATATAAATAAATAAACAGCGCAACGTGTTACCGGCTCTCGTCTATAATATATTATAGTGCTGTTTGGCTGTATAATATGTATTAGTTTTTCAATATTAACTAAATTCTGTATTATAAGATTATTATAGAAAAATTTGTAATTATTTTTTAATATACCGGCCCACCAGGAATTCGACCCACCGGGAATATCCCGGTGGGTTCATCCAACCCTGTGCCTTTACTAGAAGTATTTGTGGTTACACATTTGATTTTTACTATGTACGATGTGTCTGCCGTTACTAATGACATTTGTTGTTAAAATATCGCACATTCGATTTCTACAATATGTGATGTTTTTCTTGACTAGAAACAACTATGGTTAAAATTTCAAAGAAATGTCTATCAAGTTGGAATTTTGCTGTCTGCGCATATTTGATTTTTACAATATGTGATGTTTGCCTTTACTAGAAAAATCTGTGGTTAAAATTTAAAAATAAAATATCTATAAATAAGAAAGTTAGCATTGCACTGTCGGCGTATGCGCATCACGCACACTTGATTTTAACAATATGCGATACGTTTGCCTTTACTAGAAGCTTCTGTGGTCAAAAATTCAACAAAATATATTAATAAATAAGAAAGTTGATATTGCCCAACCTACGAATGCACACATTAAGCGTCAGCATTTCTTTTTTTGTCAAATGGCCAGAGCTATAAGCTACCAAACTCAAATAGAACAAGCTAAATATCTTGACTCACAAATAGTCGTAACTGTCGTCGCTTACGTTAAATATCAACAGATGTGTTTTGTCAAGACCTTAACTTTTCTTTTTGTGAGATTTCTTTCTCCAGATCACATTTGAAGCCTGGTCCTACCAATAAGTGGATCTGCTTGATAAGTACCATCTGATTTTCGAAAATGAGTTTAATTGCATTTATGGGAAGGACAATATCAAAATTAATTTAATCAAAATCACTCCATGAATAAGAAATTTTGTTCTGCACATGCGCAAATCTATTTCGTAATATGTCCACTAGATGCGCTGTAATTAACATTTCGTTAAATTATGTTAGTAAATAACAAAGTTAGGATGGGCTTATGCAGAAACAGAAAATTATTAAACATTTTTTTTCGCCCACCCTACCTGTTGAGACCTATTAAATAAAAAAAAGATACGAAGAATCGTATATGATTTTCAGTAGGGGAATTTGTTAATCCGACTTATCACTGATCATTGGACTAGTAGAAATCGATTGGCGAAGGTTTGACATCACTATCTGTTTTCGTTCTCGAGTTAGACCAAGAACCATCATATAAGCGGAATTTTTTTTCTTTTAAAAATTTTGTCTATAAACGCAGCTTTCTACGAGGTGCCCGTGCGAAGATCTCAAACGCTCCCTCAGAGAGACGGATAGAATTCATGCAGATATGAACTGTATTTTTCATGAAAAATATCAACACAGTCCACTGTGGAAGTTTTGCTAAAAGAAAAGCAAAAATAATAAACCACTAAAGCGGATCTAAAAAACCAGCAGATCACCTCGGTGTGACCCTACGAGGTCATTAGATTGACCCATTTCCAATAAGCTACATGTGGCATTAAGGTCAACTGTGCAGTTTGAACCGAATCGGTCCAAGCGTTTCGTCATATCATATCATGCTCAGGGACAGTGGGCACCATCGACTCCCATAAAAAGCTTTACCCTGTCGCTTAATATCAGCATTCATATATGAAAAAATCAAAAAGTATGATTTGGGCCACCATTTTTGACACAAAAATTAAAATGTTAAAAACAGCTAAATTTAGGACATTATATACATTAAATGTAGGATTAAAAAATGAAATATTATATAGGTGAAAATAAGCAAGTATTAACTTCCAATATAACTGGCACTTGAAAATCAAAACATCAAATATTCAAAGGTCTCCTTTTGAGATACCGATAGCCAGCATTCAATGGGGGGACACCCAGCACCCTGTATAGTGTAATGAATTTTAAAGAAGTTTTTGAAAATCCAAGTTGATATAATGTTTGCAGAAAATTCGGATTTTTTTAGGTACAGCAGATGCCATTCTAATTTCATCAACTGGTACAATTCAAGTGATTAATGTAACATTAATGGCCGTTTGCACCAACAAATTTAAGCGGAGCTTAAAATCCATGACAACCATTGTCTCAATAATCATTGCCATGGATTTTAAGCTACGCTTAAGTTAAGCTCCGCTTAAATTTGTCGGTGCAAACGGCCATAACAGGGGCCTTTAAAACAAGTTGCCAGATTTTGCCAAGCGCGGCGCTAAAGTCGCTAAAAATCGATATTTTTCATGAAATTTCAGTCTACAGATTTGATTGCCATTATAATGGTAACACCTACCACTTCCCCATAGAGGGCGCTTAACTTTAGTGCGTTTTAAAGACCCCAGATTACTAAAGTAATGCGAATAGCAGCAATTTTGACTCAGTTTGGGAACCGCGAAATTTGAAACAACAGTTGGAAAGTATGTATAAAGTATGTATTTTGTAGTCGGTCTTGGATTGTGCGGATACTTGGATAGGGCAAGTTTTGTGAGCGTATCGTTTAATACCCTTTAACGTCACAAGAAAAATATAGTTGCATAGCTTTTTAAATCATTTCACCACTCCACATAAAACCCTTATGTGTACCCAATTCTAAATATTTTAATTGATCTTTTAGTTTGTCTTCACTTCTGAGTAATTTCTTTTTTCGGTTTGTTTTCTTGCAAAAGTGCTTAGATGCGCTTCTCCAATGAATTAATGGTTACATCAATACTCTCCTGAATGTACAGACAACTGTTATAATACAACACAACAAATGTCAAACCTGACACTAGGTGTCAAACGGTCATTTTGGCTCAATTAGCAGTTTGTACAGTGGCCTAATGAATCGCGTTACTTTAGTAACCTAGGGACTTTAGTGCGTTTGAAGTCACTATATCTAGTAACTTTACTGCGTTTATCGTTGGCGTTGGATATTTCCAGAAGTTTGCATTTAACATCATTCGGTATTCCATATGCAACTGATGGAATGCATACATGTGAAATGCTCGCTAATTCAATGACCCCGGTGCGTGTCCTGATCATCCGCACACGCAAGGGCTCGACTGATGCCCGTGCGTATTTGATCGGTCGACTGATGGTACGCACGACGTGCGAAAAGGCAAATTTAAACAATGGCCCTGTCTCACCAGTCGTTTGTGAAACGGATCTTAGTAATTTGAAACTTTTAAAAATTCGAAATGAACGCTGAGAATGTCTTGGTTTTTCAAAGTTTCTTAATGCATTTTGCTATACCCGGTATTTCCAACTTGAATCTGAGAGGAGGCTGATCGAAATAAGCAACATTTTGCTGATGTTGCACACATTTAACATTCTTGGTGATAATAGGCGCCCTCTTGGAGAGAATACCTGAACTTTACTAGGTTTGCGAACATGGTTGATCATATTTCGTCGTCAATTTCAGGTGGTTTTAACCACATTACTCCCTCGCATTACTCATTAATTATAAAATTATGCGAGATGATATTTGGGCAATTAATTGCTCATGTTGTTGGGAAGGTATTAAATATCTCAAAAAGTACCTACTACTTCAAAGTAAGATGTAAGTATCTCAAGTTTCAACCTTGTTTTTATGGTTAATAATGAAAATTGTGATCCCAAAAAGCTTATTACCAACTCCTTGGCTAGTAGAATCAGAATCTATCCTCATAAGTCATATTTACATGATTTTCAGTCATACGGGAGTGATGTGTTTAATAAATATACCTAATTTTGGAATTATGGTGCCATCTTGCGGAGTATGTGTTTTAAAGGCACCTCTAATAGTACATTATATATCAAGGTAGAGAAGTCCACTATTATTGCCTGAGCACCAAGATTACATCTCGAGGCGCTTGCGCCGAGGGGTGTAAGGTGCGAAGGCAATAATAGACTTCTCTACCGTGGTATATATACTATTTTTTTCACTACTAGCACTTGAAATCCTCTAAATTAACATATTATATTGATAAGAGAGTTAACGGTTAGACAGAATTGTTTGTTTCTTAATTTAACATGTCAATCAAGTACGTGGAAGTACAAGTCAAACAGGCCGTATTTTGTTCTGTCATTGAGATTTTTCAAAGAGTAATTTCGTTCGAATTTTTTCAAAATGTGATAATTTTAGGTATGTGATTTCTCTGGAAATTGCGAATGGTGGCAATTATTCGTTTTAAAGAACTTGTCTAAACGTTCATGGAGCGAAATTTCGGGTTGTGTTTTCTAAAAGTGACAGCGTGACAGTTCTCATTATTGACTAGGTACTAGTTAATAATAAAAAATTATTAACCACTTTGAACAAATGCCGAGAAAGCCTACTTTACAAGTGAAAAAAAGGTTAATAATCATGTCATCAGACGCTAGTAGTGAAAAAAAGTTAGTATACTATATTTCATTCATTATAATAAGGTAGTAGATGGCGCTGTGTTTGAAGATAAGCACACACAGGAAAAATATAAAACGGCATAAAATTATTCTAAAGTAGAAATATCCAGTACTGCAAACAGAAATAAATCTTTGACATTAGCAGTTAATGACACTTCCAACAGTTTAGATGGCAACAGAAACTACCAGCTTGCAAAATTCGCCACTCGTTTTATGTTTCAGCGTAATACTGACTCGTGTTTTAACCAATCACACTGAAGGTCAAAGCTTCCCTATGCTTTGTACCGCTACCTTCTTAAAATGAATACAGTATAGTTTCACCTTGAGTTTCAACAATACAAAATATCATTAAAATAAAAAAATTAAAATGGAGTTACACTGTTACAGTCTTCTCTGCTCATCGGAATATGCCATCAGGTATTTTATAGATCATCTGGCGATAATTGGCAAAGCTTTGAAGATATGCACATCTATTTCATTTAATTCCCAGTACAAAACAAAAACCATGTCAGTTTCTGATAACGTAGATAATTAAATTAGTTTAATTGAATGAAATTTATGTAATCACCCACTCCCATTGTTAATTACTACTCCAAATCTACGAGCCCTGACCACAATAATCACACCACTGAAATCTAAGTTATAAAATACACTGTAAGTACTTACAATTTGTAATTTAATAGTTTTGCCACCTAAATCGATTGTTCTGATTTTCTGAAACGGAAAAATAATTGTAATACACTTAAACTCTTGACAGTATACTTACAAAGTCTACGCCAATAGTACTGATATAACTTTCCGTATACGTATCGTCCTGAAAAATAATACAGGTTAGTTTAAGGAAACTGTAAGGCTACGGTGAGTTTTACCGCAAATCGTAGTAGCAAACATGACTTTCCTACTCCAGAATCTCCAATTAGAAGCAGTTTAAATAAATAATCACTAAAACAAAGATGTAATTTATACACTCTCAAAGTTTACATGAACGTGCATTACACGCTTTCATAAACGTGTCAATCGAAACAAAGGAACCTACATTTTCTGGTTTCGGGTTTACGATCAAAATGCGTATGATTAAAAGTTTAGGTATACGGACCATGACTACAACTAATGAATAATAATCACGAGGAAACGAAAGAGAAAACAATAACAATATGTATGTGTGCAAGCCAGGGAACATCAAAAACTGACAACTTAGTGAAGCAAAATTGTTTTTGTATTTTTGGAATTCCAAATTCTTGATAGCTAAAAGTTGACTCAATCATATGACGTATGCTTGCCACCCAAATGATTAGGGTAATAAAGTGGGTGTATTAAAAAAGATATAACTTGGACGAGAAACACGTACATCAATAAAAAAGAGTTTTGCAAACTCGTATTGGTAGCGTATCTGAGGTCAAACTACGCAATTAATTTCGAAGAAAGGGGAATTTGTGTAAAATGACAAATCAGATGTAACTCTAATCAATACTCACTATTCCGGATTCATTTTTCACTAATACGTATTGTTTTAAGCTTCACAAAACCTTGTTTATTAAAATTCTGTAACACTCGACTTTTAAGATTTACGCACAATGGGGAAAATTTATCTTCATAAATATCCAAATTTAGAACAATGGCTACTACAAAGTACTCCCAACCAGTTTTAAGACTTACGAAGACGTAATGCACTGCCAAGTGGCACATGCGATACTGCGCACTTGGTGCGTCACAGCAACTACGACCGCGAAATTTAAAATTCAATACAATTTTTCATAAAGTAATTAATAAAAAGTGTAAAATGAGGGACACATAACAACACCATCGGTTGTTTTTTAAATTTGCACCTTCTAAACTTTAAACACTACAGTTCTAATTTCATGAATATTCATATTGAGTATACAGGGTGTTCGCGGTTCGAGGGGTGTTCGTGCAAGTGCTCTTGATAGGTATTAAGGCGAGAAGCTTTGATTATAAAATACAACTATATTCAAAGGCGAGAAGCATAGTTCCACTCTGTCTCGAGACGATCTGGAATCTTGATTCTAGCGGTGATCGAGAAAGCATCGTTTAGTTTACGTTTTTATTGATATTTTTTTTAATCGCTGAGTGAGAAATAAGTCGCCCAACAACACGAAAGCTACTACAACTGCGGAAATCGATTACTTTGTATGTAGCATTTTATACTTTTGATAACCATCTTTATTTATGAAATGTACTTAATTTAACCTCAATGCAGAATCGCGTATTTGATACGGTTAACTTTTAAAATCATGTTTGGTGGAAATGTTTGTTCAATTTTTGTTTCTGTTTTGATTACAATGCGGCCTTGACCTAAGGTAAATTTATAAATTTTGATCATTCTTTTAAACATACAGGGTGGTGCCTAGCGCAACGCAGCATAGGGATTTCAATGGTAATTTCTTTATAGTCAATTACTAGCTCCCCTAATTAATTTAGAGCAAAAGTCTAAATACGTTTTTTTTAGAGAAAAAAATACTGCATCTGTTCATACTTTTAGTTATAATTTTCCATTTTTCAAAACCGTAGAAATCGACAAAATAAAAAATTTACATGTTTATAAATCAGTGATGCTTTGGAATCTTTTAACAAACTATAAGTGCATCGTATCTAAGTTATCGTTGTTTGACGTCGAACGATTTTCATATTTAATTCTGTTTCAACTAACCGAGGCAATAAAAGGCATCTTGGGGTAATTTTTTTTAGAGAATGTATGCTGCATCTGCATCAGATACTATTTGTTTATCATTTTCCGGAATCAAAGTACCTACATAATCGAAGAAAAAAAATTGATTTGGAGAAGATTTGTTCCTAAACTTATATTCGGATTTTCCGCTACTGCAGCCAAAACGTTAAATGTATGGTCGTTTTCCTGATGGTTTTGACGGACATTTTGAACGTTATTGCACTTGCAGTTCTTTAACTAATTTATAAACAAGTATAAATTTAATATACGTCAAAGGCAAATAATGAAACGTGATCGCTGTTTTTTTTAGGTAATTCCAAGGCATATTTGATTTATTGTAAAATGAACCTTTTTATTTTGTCGATTTCTACGGTTTTGAAACACGGAAAATTATAAGTAATAGTATGAACAGATGCAGTATTTTTTTCTCTAAAAAAAACCTATTTAGACTTTTGCTCTAAAATAATTAGGGGAGCTAGTAATTGACTATAAAGAAATTACCATTGAAATCCCTATGCTGCGTCGCGCTAGGCACCACCCGGTATAGAAATTATCGAATTGTTTGAAGTTTAATGTAAACTAACATTTTCACCGTGATTGAGGCGAAATTATTTATTGTAAATTAGATTGCCTTCAGCTGCTTGTAACTTCTGGGGGTAAGTAATCCTTGAATAGGATTGTTATTTGCTTGTTTCACTCCTATTTTGATTTGTTTTTGAGATTGGCCACTTGATGCTCCTGATTCGCAACTTCAATTCTTGGTGTAGTACGAATCTGACTTTTTTGAAAATCAGATTATTTGACATAATTATATCAACGTTAAAAATTTTGTTTGACACATATAGTAAGTGCGACCTTCATCTTTTTAAAAAGCAACAGATAGGTCAGCATGAGTAGGTACGTGATTCGTCATTAGAAAACTTATTTTTTTTCATTTAGGTACTACCTTAAGCCCGTTTGTAACGATCACTTCTTTAGTCAATTTTTAAATAATTTTTTTAGGAATAAAAAAATTGAACTTTTCATACATCAACTTTGATCAATTTTTTAGTAGTTACTTTAGGAACTGCCCGCCCTATTTTTAAGCTATTTAAAGCTTCACGTACTACGCGGTTTCCGTAAAAGCTACTCTTTACGCGATCCTAGTGGTGTTCATACGACTTTATTTTACCCTTAAGATTCACATACCCACGACTACAGTGCCCTCTATCCGTGATCATGACCACCCATTTTGTATTTGAAGCAAAGGGCTAATAGCAGTCCCATGGTCTCTGAAGACGATTTCTCATTTAAACAAAAATTCCAAAGGTGACTCGACAGCAAAAGCAACTCATTTTTGATCGCATAGCATAAAGGAGACCACCCTCTCAACATTTTCAAATTTCAATTATTAAAAAAACTTAGGTTAAAACCAGAGCTATCTCTGGTTAAAACGCTTGCTGAATCATTTTTCAAATATTGAACAGCCCGTATAGTTGTGATTCTGTTCACTTTCAACTGTGTAGAGTTCGAAATTTAAACAAAAACTTTACACTTATTAATTATATTAGGGCACAATGAAAAAGGAGTGCATTTCTTGTAAAATCATATCAATTTGTACTTTTGTAGGAATTGGAGGTTATTTGTTTTACGTTAGCCGAAAACAACCTCCTCTATCAAAGTACAGCTTGATTGCTCTGGGAACTGGTAAAACAAACGATGAAAATGATAAAATTTAATTGGAAACTTTTAGCCGCCGCTAGCGTAGGAATTATGCAAATTACGAATAAATCATTCGCTCGATAGGAATTAGATCAGATCATGTTTTATTGGGTTACATACTTTTAAGTTACATAATAAATAACATCTTATTTTCCAACTTTACCAAGTTTAGTATCGGTCTTTGGATTAGCAGTCATGTTTTGCACAAACACAATGCTTTCGTTACATTGCGTTTGTAGATCTCTTAAGTTTTGTATATATAACAGTCGAAGACTTTTGGCAGCTTTACTTAGTATTGGATCACCTAAATTGTAGCCCTTAATAGCATCCTCATACGGAAATGGTGTTCCCTGAAACAAAATATCACACAAATTCCCTGCAGAGTTAACTATACCTTTATAATAAAGTCGTTGGGATTCTTTATGGACTCAGGATTGAGTCTACTACAAATTAACTTGCTACAAGCTTTAAGCGTTACCAAGGGATTAGGATGTGGAGATATTTTTAACATCTTCGCAATGCAATCTACACCATTTTTAAAGTCATCTCCTCCAACTGTAAAAACAATTAAAACAATCCATTATTTCAATCACAGCCTTACAGTCTAAGCAATCTAATGGGTTGTCTGCCACTACATTTGGTATACTTGCAGATTTTATAACAGCCAGAGAGTGCTGCTCGTACTTACTCTCTGCAATAAGACATTAAAACAATTTAAATTTCACATAAAAGTAACATACTATTTTTAAGATATTCGATGTCTAAAGCAAAATTTAAAAACCAGTCCAATTCCTCAATGGTTAAGTTCGGTTTTACAGGGCATAGAACGTCTCGCTTGTATTGTTCAAACGAGTTTTTCCAATTTGAAGAATTGACGTCACTAATCGCCCGTTTATCCGCTTTGTATTTTTTTATTTTGTTCTCTTCGAGCCACACAATCACCTTCCGAAATTGTTGCTCATCTAGTTAGGGAAGATTATTAGTGACGGTTTTGCAAAATATTGTTCTTACCATTAGCATTAAGTGAATCCGAATTGGGGTACTGTAAAGCTGACAGTTTTCGTTTAAACATTATAGGGAAATTTGTAAATAAAAATATATGTAAAATGCAGGACCGTTTCTAGAGGATTTATAGAGAGATTTTATTCCTTTTCAAATAATACCGGATAAATCTATGAGAAATTACTTTTGAAGGTTATGTGGTATGGTAAGTACTTCATGTACCATATATATACAGGGTGGTGCACATTAAGTAGGAACATAGGGATTTAACATGGGAAATTAGTTTTATGCAATATCCTGCCTTCCTGTACATTTTACGGAAAGAACTGTACAATTCAAGAGTTGTTTAGAATTAAAAGATGCATTCAAAACTGTTTTTACATGTTTTATTAAGCTTTTGGTATACCCGCAAATTCCCCGCAGTAATTCAGAGTAATATAAAGTAGACTGTGATCAGTGATGTCTTGCACATTCACACCAAAGAAGTTCTGGTTTATAAACCTCTCGCCAGAAAAGATTGCCGGTCACAGAACACCTGATCCCGGTCTACAATCTATGTTTTTCTTAAGATGCGAGCGACTTCCAAGATAGTATTTTTTAGGGGTCTTAATATGTAAACAAACACATTGCAAATGGGTTGCATAAAAAAATTAAACAAGACTACCCTTAATTAAAATGAATATTTCTGTTTGCTTCTATCACACGGAGAGAGCGCATGCGCACTCTATTACATTTGATGCCTACACCCACGAACAGCACTGTTATGCAGTGTCCTTGTCTTTTTTTGCTCACATAATGTATGCATTTGTTCTATTTACTTGAACAACTCTCATCCATTGGGTCCCATTAATTAAAAACCAAATATAAAAATAACTTATATTTTGAAACATTAATTTAAAAATTCAGGATTTGGCTTTTTAAAATACATTCGAATGTCTTTAAAATTAGAAGGATAATTGTACAGAATCTTTGCAATCTTTACATGTAGCACCTTGTAGCTGGAAATTTTTTGAAGAGGAATGAAACAGTACAATAGATCCCAATAAATTTTAATTTTCCAACAATTTACTGAGCATAACAAAAATTTCAGACTATACACCGATTTAAACATTTTTAATGGGTCTTTTTACACTTTTATTCTTAAAAATTAAATTAATAAGCTTTCGGCTACCCAACTGTTTGGGTCTCACGCATGCGGTACATAATTTGAAATTGTTTAATTGACCTAAGGATCACATAGGCGTATAATCCAGCTGCACGTAGAGTTGCCGAACACCGGCCGCAGCGAATATCATTTGAGTGTGCGACACAACGTACTTTGGATCTACAGTTTTTGAAACTTCTAACTTAATAGCACCCACGTACACATCACTGCAAAGAGTCCAGAAATGCGGTTCTTGTACCGAATAAACGCCCGCTAAACTTATCACTTTTTGATAGCACTGGGGCAAAATGTTGTCCAAGCTCGAGGGTTGCCGTTGCATTAGAATAACCACGGAATCCTTAATTAATGGTAAAACACTTAAAATTATAAGACTAGAAATAAACATCGAACAAATTGGATCGGCTATCATCCATCCAAACATCTGCATTAAAATAGCAGAAATAATAACACCGACACTTCCGAGGGTATCGGCCAGTATATGTAAAAACACTCCTTTCATTATTTGTGAATTACCGGAAGAAAGATCAATGTCAATACTATGGTCATGCGAATGGCCATGAGAATTGTGTGCATGCCCATGTCCGTGGGAATGTCCATGCGAGCTTCCACCTCCGTGGCTATGACCGTGTTGGAATGCGTATATCCCCACCATATTAACTAGGAAGCCCAAAACGGATACAAGAAACAATCTTTCGTGTTTCACCTACAATATACGAGATACAAGGGCATGTTACGAATGAGGAGACCTACCTCTGGTGGCTCGATTGCACGTTCTACCGCTTCGGACATGATAAAGAAAGCGATGAATAGCAAAAATAACCCATTTACAAACCCGGCAATTACTTCTGCACGCACATATCCATACGAATATTTTTCATTCGCCTTCCACTTGGTTATAACCGACGCTGCTAACCCTGCTAGCAGACCGGTACAGTCAAAAAACATATGGAACGAATCCGATATTAGACCTGCAAAATGTACTCAATGAACAACCCGCCACACTCCCTACTCCTTGCAAGTTACCTAAACTATTAGTCCAAATGCCATATGCTAATTCGACAAAAGCGAACGATAAATTAAGTATCAAAAATAAGAATAAGTTTCTTGAATTTCGATCTGCGAAAATAAGTCTCAGCCAGCCATTTAGCCGTTCTTTAATCCTGGTCAGAATACCACCGCCGACCGTATCTTTATGAGAAAGTGGAAGCATTTTTTTAATTCACTTGTTTAATAGCACAATTAATTTTTACAATAGGTATAATAAACTACGGTTTATAAACATTAGGATTTAATCGCGAATACTTTTCTATTTGCCTACGTGTTTATCTCTGGATGGAGTACTTGAAGGAAAACATTCTGTTTTCACATAATTTATAACATTCTGGTTCCCAGAAAGAAGAACTTAAACTACGTTTGGTATGTTTTAACAGATTTCAGTAGCTGGTACTGTATCTGCTTAATCCACGTCTTTTAAAAAAGCATTTTAAGTGAAAAGGGACATTTTAAGGAAATGTACATGTGTCAGACTTGCCAGAATTTGTATATTTCTTTCACAGATACCAATATAATGGAATTTTAAATTGAGAATTGCCAACTTGACTCTGGTTTGGTGATTTCTTTTTTTTTAGTGGAAAGTTGAATCTTTAGATGGACTTAAAAAACGTTGTAATCATGAGCTTGAAAGCTAGCCACTTTTCAAAGAACTTTCGTTCTAGAGTAGAACAACAGTAGACCCTAGACTGTGATATAACTTTGTATTAACTATAATTAACCTTTTTTATTATCGTCCTGTATGTAGATAGTTACCAGTGGCGTAACTAAGATCATCCTGCAGTCTAGCGCGTCTAATCGTTAATGTTGATAAAGTTATTGAAAACCCTACCGATATTGTTGAGCTGTTTAAAAACCAAATCAATTTGAATTAAATAACGATCACCTTTGAGATGTTCTATCTACTATGATGCACGCCTTTTTGAGAGCTGGCAACCACGCAACTTATTAGAAAGAAAAAGCTGTCTGCGCCGTCTCGAGTAGGAAACGCTTATGTTATTAAGGCCGCTTGACATGGAGCAATACTACGCGCAAGAACTTGCAGAAAGAAATTGCAAGGTCAAATCCTTGCATGCAATAAGCATTGCATGGTATTTGACATGGTCCAATTCTATTTCAATTGCCACATGTCTGCCAACAGAAGAAACATATGGATTTGTCAACAAAGTTGTTAACCTCAAATGAAAATTAAATTTTGATTGCTTGAAGAAACATGAAAATTACAAGAATAAATAAGATTAGTAAAAACAAGTAATGAGTGCGTCTCTCAGCATCACAGTTGCCGCCGCTGTCTTTTACTAGGTTGGTGCCACAAAAACAACTAGATTTATCCCTAGAATTGCACGATTCATGCAAGAAAAATAGCACCGGTCCTATAAAAATTGCATGCAAGTTTCTTGCAGCAATTGATCAGCTGGCTTTGAACTGCGCATGCCTTTCGCAATTTTTCTTGCAACTTGCATGCAATTGCAATTTTTATTGCTCCATGTCAAGCGGGCTTTACGTTTGGTACCTTGATTTAGGCGGCCATGAGAAAGAATCGTGTTATATAGTCCGTTTCTTGTTATTTTTATGTTATTCAATGCAGGTAGTAAGCTTTGCATTTCTTTATAATTTTATTTATTTGTGTGTGGTATGCAACATTTTATATTTTTTTAATAATGTTCCATCATTGTTTTTGAAATGGACTTAATTTAACTTCACTGGAGAATCACGTATTTGACACCGTTAACTTTTTGTTTGAAATCGATTTCATTTTTGATGTAAATGTTTGCTCAATTTATATTTACGTTTTAATTACATCGTCTGAGGACGTCTGTAGTTAAATTTATAAATTTGATCTTTCTTTTAAAAATATGGCAAGTATCGAATTGTTTGAAGTTTGTCGTATGTATGGACTTGTTGTTTGTAAACATTCGCCGTGAATGAGACGGTCTAATTGGTAAAAAGTATACTGTAATCAATGTATATATAGTTACGACACCTAATTCTGAGACTGCGAATGACGGTTTTGTTACCTGCTTGTACCCCATCAACCAGTTGTTTGTTTTGCGACTTGCTTTTAATCTGCTTCATGTGTGTACCTAATTACCTATATGGGATTTATATTTATCATTCTTTATTATCAATCAATTGCAATAAATTATCTTAGGTACACATATTTACAACACATTCACTATGGCTCATTCATGCAAGAACTGATTGAAGATATGTTAGGTATATTATTACGTCATTATACAGGGCGGTGTTCCTAAATATGATGTAAATACGGAAGGAGCTAATATTTCTTTCTCTTATTATATGCTTTATATAAACATAGATCCGCAAACGCTTTTTTAACGGTATAGTTTCACCTTACATTTTCTGATGCAATTATATTATCGCGGCTTGAATTGCGAGTATGAGCAGACCGTAACTTGAACTATTGTGTAAATCGGGCTTTATCAGATTACGATTACTAGGGAAATACCGCATGCCTCGTTTATGTTGGTACTGCTTTTCTCCCCCGTATATCCGTTAACCAAGTTTCCGTCTTCTCTCGGCAAGCAACATGGTAAATATGCACAGTTTTTTTTCGGTTTTTGTTGAAATTTATTACTTTTCTTTCACAAAAATTGTAAAATTAGATTCACTCGCTCTAAACTGAAAAATTCATTTGTTGTTTTTGTGATTTTCGTAATTTAAATCGTTTCTCTAAAACTAACCACGTTTTTCTCTAGCCACCTAAGAAGGATTCAAAGTCCTCTTCAAAACAGCCTCAAAAGACCCAGAAGAAGAAGGAGGGGTCCGGAGGCGGTAAGGCTAAGAAGAAGGTATGTATTAGTATGTAACACGATGGAAGACAGTTCCATAATCAGTCCATTGTAGAAGTGGTCAAAAGGAAAAGTACGTGATAAGCTGAACAATCAGGTGCTTTTCGATAAGGCGACTTACGAAAAGTTGTACAAGGAAGTACCACAGTACAAGCTAATCACACCGTCAGTAGTATCGGAACGTTTGAAGGTTCGTGGATCGTTGGCACGAAGAGCGTTGCATGAATTACAACAGAAAGGTCAGTTGCATTTTTATGAATTGTATATACTATTTAAATAACGACAAACTGTGGTCTGTATTACATCGGCATAACTTGGAGGTTGACTGGTCGATTCATATTAAATTACGTCATTTCAAATACACGACCGATGTATTCAGAAATGTTGAAAATAATTTTTGAGATTGCAGTTGTAATATTTTGGTTTGTTAATGTAAAAGTGAAAGTGAAAAAACCCATATTCTAAGTAACCGGGGCGTCACTGCTCTGAGACCATATTTCTACGAACATGTGCTTTTATATCATTCTAAAACCCTATAAGTATAATTTATGTGTGAATTTGGTATGAAAACCTTTTTGCATCTATTAGTTTCAAATAATTCAGACACTATGATTACCTTGGCTAAAAAACACTTATATGTAACATTAATTTTTCTATTTGTATTGCAGGTTTGATCAAACAAGTTGTCCAACATCATTCCCAATTAATTTACACAAGAACAACTAAAGGAGATGATCAAGCAGCATAAGTTTTAAATACCCAATAAACTGTTGTAATATTTATATTGTTTTTTATTGCATATATTCTGGATTAATTAGTATAATTCCTGTGATTGAAAGTGCTAGTAAGAGAGCATGATACGTTAAAATAAGGCAGAGTGTAGTTGGCGGATGTCTTTCACATTGTAAAGTGTAAATGGTCGATGTATAACAGTAACTGGATATACATGTTGATCTACAAAATGCAAAGATGATAGATGAAATGAATTTTATGACTGTTCTGATTTCAAGAACTTGAAGATTCCTTGTGATCAGAACTCTTGTTGCATTAATTATCACTCAACCAAACTTGGGGCGGAGGGGAGAGTGTGTCCAAGGTTCTGTAAATGGCTAGACATAGGAGCATGTGATACCTCATCCCATGTATCGCATCACCTACAAATTCATTCCTAAGTAGGTTCTTTTATGTTAATTCTATATAAAATCTTGCTACATTACAAGGCCTCTTGTGTGGTAACAGTCTTGGCATCAAGTGCCATTTGGCGGTATCAAAGAAAGATTGGCCTGGGTATATTTGAATTTTTACAGGAGCCCTATTAAAATTAACACAATTTTAAAAAACCCTTAAGGCTAATTCATACTATAGCTCAGGTGATGCTTCGCTCAAAATATTGTAACATGCTATTTCAATCGGAATATTTACATTTGACGGTCAGAACATGTTCATTGAAATACACGCTACAATAATTGACCGGACCGTGATCTGACCGATAATGTAAATTGGCCTTTAATGGGCATTTTTAAATAGTGGGTTTGTACTAAATTGTGTTGATCTAATTCATTCGCGCTGACCTGTAAAATCAGTTTTCTTTCTATACAACATCAATTTTGTGATGTAGATACCTAGTAAATGCAAATTAGTTTCCTAGCTCGAGCTAGGTAGCTATTGCGACTGGGCATATTAAAATTTCATCAAATGCACATGTATAAACATTCATCATTTGAAGTAGCCAATTTTCCAAGGTGACGGTTCGATGGCTTTTCTTTACATTTTCGATATGTAGGTATATTAGGCATACGGAAATGAAAAAAAAATCTTGGGGCGCTGCAAAACGGCATCGAATTACATTTCGTGTTTGTTTGAGTATAAGGTATAAAACAAAGAACGAAATTCTGAGTAGAATGAAAATAAATACAGCTAGAGTTATATACGATACTTTGAAGCAAGCATTTTTGCTTAGAAAAGATATCTGTTTCAGGGGATGATTTATTGGGTTTTAACTGCACCTCCATAAGTTTTGAATGTCACTAAATTAATTCATAAACAGTGTCCCATTTATCTTCAGACAGTCGATTAGTGCGGAGCGGGGATACCATAAAATATTCTTTATATTTATTGAATATTCTTATTCTACATAGGAAAATATTCAACTTTCGTGGGAAGTTTTTTCCCTACACTTACCATTTCTTGAAGACACCACCATCACCATCCATATAAATACTGTTCAAATGGAACCAGGTTCATAACTCCTTCTTTTCCTGTTGTGAAATCTTTCGATCTCAGGAGTTGTGTTTCTACAGGTTTTGAATTACTGATCTATCGTGTTGCCTCTCAAATTTTATGTGTAGGGGTTGTGTGGAACGTTTTTTGCTAAACTGATGAAAGCAATAATATAGGCGTTTTTCCTCAACCCTTTGTGATATAGTGCAAACCATTCTAAGGTATAGGCGAGGCTCATGTTAATTACCCTACAGTTTTTGCATTATTTTATATCTCTGTTATTGTAGATGTGTATTATTACTTGCTTATACCATTTCTTTCATCATTTCTGCTGTTATTGTATGATGGCCCTGAGTTTAAGAAATAAAAAGAAGTCGCATGTTTAATCAATTTCACAATGCGATTTATAGAACTGCAAAACAGTAAAAGTATGCCATTTGTCGGAGACTGATACATGTCTTAAGTTTTGATTTCATCCCAACTTAAGACTTTTAATTGTCCCTGTATTTAAGATTATTAACAAATAACATGTTAGAATCTCAAGATGTTTCAAATTGGTGTAGGTAAAAATGAGTTTTGTTTCGGAAGTGCAAATACTGATAACTCCGAATTACAATAAACGACACTACAGATAATCTATTATAATTGTTATAGAAAATGATCACAGTTTACAAAGTTTTTCTGAACTTATTCGACTCATCAACTTCACATTATACACGCACACATCATAATACAAGTGACAATTTTCGTTTATTAATCCATTATATTAACTTGTGGTATATAAATTCTTTAATCTAATAAGACAATTTTATAATATAATAAAACTTTTATTTAAGTATTGTATATCTTTTAAGCCACCATTAAACTAGTGTATCTTTTAATTATATCTTGCCCAGTAGAAAGTATTATTCTAAATTATTATTATTACATAAGCATATATTATTGCGATAAGACCTCTTGATATTCTATTTTACATTAAAAAAAATTCTACATACAAAATTGCAAAATATATTTTTACAAATTGCTGGCAAATGAATTTACAATCGATATCGTTATTTTGGCACTGGTAATTAAATTAATTTGAACTAATCAAGCAACTATGGTCGTTTTTAAACCGATAATTATTAAAAGCGTCATTTATTTCTGTATTAGTATAATGTATAAAATATATATGTCTTGATTTCACAATGTGTCCATTCTGAATTTCTAACTTTAGTGCTATAATAATAAAGTACAAGTCAGTGGCGGCTTGTGCAAAAACGCCAACCGAATTACGGATTACACAATTATTTTCTTCCCATTACACAGTTGGGATACAGTATGCACCAGCCGCTCCCGATTAATTAATAATACTAATGATAATAATAATAAAGATGAAGCTATTACGAATGAAACAAACACACACGAAAATTTCACCCTGATATTGCACTACAAAGCAACTCTTTACTAAACGAAAGTAGGAATGAATATTTAGGGAAAAATTTGTCACCTAAGTACAAAAAGCAAGAAAACCGGAATAGATCGGAACTTCGATTAAACTCAATGACTGCAAAATCTTATTGTAATTTAATGTCTATACTTTTAGTCGAGGTCATCTAACTATAGTGTTGAGCTTGAAAGTTGGCTATACTATAGGTGCCTGAAAAGGAGAATGTTAGTGAGTAATTCGCTCGGTGCTAATGTGAAAAGTAACAAACAATTATTATTAGTCACAGATTCTTAAGGTTTCGACAGTGTACATCGTTACAAAATGCACAGATTTACTATAATTTGTTATTCATTTGTTTGTGGATAACAAAATTTGACTGATAAGTTGTAATCAGTGACTAAATAATATTGTTAATGTTGTATGTTATCTCTTACCTCTATAGAAGGTCCATTACTTGAAATATTATTTTGTTCCTAGACAATAAACCAGATTAAAATGGCAATTAAATACAGGACAAAAAACTCACCTTCATTATTAAATCATTTGACTTGTCTTCACGTTTGTGTGGAAGATTTTTTCTTTGTTCAATGACTATTTGTTCTTTTAAAGAGTTTAATTCCTACAATTCCAAGTTTTAAACAAACAAAAATAATCGGGACAAAGCTCACCTCCGAAAGTTGATCTACAACAACCTTTTCTACCATTGTTGCCGCTTGACTTTTAAGTGTCTCAAAGTCCTTCAGCACCTTTCCTTTCTCCTGTTGTTCTGATCGAATTCGCAACTCTAACTGTTCCACTTTAGTCTGTAACTAATTAAATGGTATTAGATTATAAACCGAGATTTAAGTAATGCCAAACGGGACAACATCGCAAGCGTATTTACTTGTAAGTGTATATACCTCATCAATTATTACAGGAAGTGATTTCTCAATGCATTGAAAGGCAAAATGAACGCCTTCTGGAAAATGAGCTTCCCTTGCATTAACAATTATCTGTACGAACAAAATGTATTTTAATTTGTTGAATAAGAATTAGATTTTGTTTGGATACAAACCTCTGTCGAATGCCTCTGTTTTAGGACTTCAATTTCAGACTCCTTACTTCTCAATTCGTTGCGCCAATGAATTTCTTCTTGTTCTATGTGGTTTTCTAGTTTCTTTAGAATGCCTTCCTGAAATAACACAACAATTTGATTGACGACAAAATTAATTGATAGGTGAAGAGTTTTGAAAATGTACGAAGGGAAGAAGCAATTAGAGAAATTAAGGTATGGACTGGGAAAACTAGAGAAAAAACCTCTAGAACATAAAATATAGGATAACGTACCTGCCGAAAGTCATCAACACCAATTATCCACCCGGTGAACATCAATGAACACCACCTTTTGTGGGATGCAACTAATTAGAAGGAATTAAAAGGTCCCCTGCAAGGGTTAATATGTTGGTGGATTAAAAAGGCGCTTGAGAATTTTTTTGCTATAGTCGTCCAGGAAAAACAACTTCCCAGACTGTACCGGGTGACCTAATAAGACTGTTCCTCGGCCATATCTCGGGAACCGTTCGACATATGACTTGGGGGTAAAAAAATTATCGGGTAAATCGGTTATGAAGAATCGCTAAAAAATAGTTTCAAGTTCTAAAAATGACCACCAGAGGGCGTAACTGCCACCTTAAATTTTAAAATTGCATTTTCTTTAATTTCGCATAATTAACTAAACATTCTTTTTTCACATTTTTAAAGAAAACCATCTATCATTTTCGTAAAAACAAAAACTCAGTTATTTCAAAAACAAAGATGGCGTGGGGCGTTTAATTGTTTTTGCAATAACCTGCTTTAACTTCTTAACTGTCTGACCGATTTTAACAAATTTGGTATGGTTGAAAAGAGCATTCCTTGGGCAATAAATTATATATAAATTATTATTATTATTATTATTATTAATGAGAATCAACCAAAATATAGTTACATTTAGTTGAATCCTTCTCCGCCAGGGGGCTATTTTCGACACCATAACTCCAAATCCTAAAAAAATTAAATGGAATGATATGACTTTCTTTATGAAAAAGTAGTCAAATAACATCCAAAGAGGCCAGTGAAAACAGTTTTTCAAAATCTCGTTCCTAACCTCAAATATTGGGAAAATGAGACTAATTAAAATGCTTAAATTGTATTTTATTTGACATATTTCCTGTATTTGTCGATGGTGCGAAAGATTGTTTGGAAAAGGACCCTACACTTTTAGGTAGGCCTTGGAAAATTAAACAAATGAAACATGATGCATTATAAAATAATAACAGCCGTAATTTGTAAATTATTCTGCTGTGTTTACATTCAGAAAGTGCAGTTTTTTGAATTTGTAATCTTTTCTAAAATGCTGATTTCTAACCAAGAAGCATTTAATATGCTGGCGGCGATGGTTCGTAGTTGATTCGGATAACGCAAATAGATGTAGGCAGCGATGGTCGCATTTTGAAAATACTCAAAATATATCGTTTTTAGTTTTACGAAAATGATAGATAAACTGGTTCTCTTTAAAAATGTGAGTTTATTATGCGAAATTTAATGAAAACAGTCTTATTGGGTCACCTGGTACAATATGGATCTTTGCATATTGAGGAAATCTGTTGGTCCTGTCCAAAAATATACACTTCATAGACTTCACCGAGTCATAAGAAAATTGAAGGTAAACTACATATTTTCCGGAAAAATGTTGCAACCCGAGTATATTCAGTTTGACTTTTGTGAAGATTCCACTAACCCGAGTTATGCTGGCCGCTTTATAGTTTCACATTACTTGCCCGAATTGAGTCGTCTACAGTAACGTCTTTATGCATATGCCAGAGTTGACTTGAATACCCTCTTTAATACATCTACAAGTGACGTGTTCCTGTTGAACGAGTCAGTCATTTTTCATAAAAAATCACCAAGAATATATCAACATAAGCTCGCGCTCGTCTCGCTCAAAATTGTCGCGCAGGCGCAAATTTAATGTAAAAATCAGTTTTTCCTATAAACGATTTTGTCATACCAAATACAGCAGTTTGAATTTGTTTAACAGACACCTATTATGATCGGACCACCTTCTTTGCACATCCATTCACATTTTGGGGTAGCAATATTGGAAAATGTTTGCAAACGTGGAAACGCCATTAATTCCATCCTACTATGCGTCATGGTTGGCTCAGAAAAATTGAAGAAACAAATTATGGGACTTTTGGGGGCAGAGCTTTTAGACAAAACATTGTGGATCTCCAATTTATCGACAAAACAATATGGCTATGAGATTATTGTGTGAAAGTGTAGTCAGGTAAAATATATACCTACCGTATCATCAATAATAGTCTTATAGTGTTTAATTTGTGCTTGTAACTTCGTTATCTCGCCTTGATTATCTTGCGTTTTCGAATTTTCTAGGTCACTAATATATTGTTTAATTGTCTTTTCTGCACTTTCATTCCACTTATCACACGTTAAATCGTTCGCGAACGAAAGGTCCGGGAACAGTCTCTCCATGAATTTCCTATGTAAATCTTGCTCCTCCGTTCTCACCTTCGACACGATTTCCTATACACAAATTGAAACATAAAAAACTGAATGCGAGAGTGAATGGATAGGTGGAAAGTGATGAAGAAGAGCTATGAAGCCTTCATAAGCAGACTTACGTCGATTTGAATAGTTGGTGCAACTGCCTTAGTTTCCGCCACTTTTAAAGCTTCCATCACTTTCCAATTTTTTTGACGCAATTCCTAAATTGTGTTTTAGACCAAACGCCAAAAATTGTAAAAACTTACATTATTTTTAACTTTCTGCTCGTCCAGTTCCTTTTGTAGTCGAAATACCACATTCTTCGACTCATCAAGGTCTGTCACATACTTTTTCTCAACAAACTGAAGTTCCAATTTCGCCGACGATAGCTCATTATGCAAATTGAGCAGTTCTTCTTTGTGATGTTGATTTTCTTGCGCCAAACCGTTCGCCTTAATCTGTTGTAATTCCGCTTTCTCATCTTGAACGTCGTGCAGTTCCACTTTGACCTTCAAAACGATTACATTTAGTGTGAACAGGAAGTGAATCCAAACAAACTTACCTGAGATAGCGCATGGTCCAATTCGTCCTTTTGCTTTTGTAAGTTCCGAATTTCCTCCAAAGCTTGTCCCTTTCCGTGTTCCAAGCGCCGTACTTCTTCCGCGTTCTGTTGGCAAGCAGTTTTCAGTTGTCCGATTTCGACTTTAAGTTCGTTCTCATTCCGAATAGCTATTCCTAACCGATGTTCCAGGTCTCGACGTAATTCCTACAATCAGAGTTTAGGACATGCTCTAGATTTCACAGAATGGATTACTTCAAATTGTCTGGTGTAATTTTCTTTTTCATCGAGCTCACCCTTGTACAAATTCACTTGATGTTGTAGTTGCACAATGATGCCTTGTTGGTGATCTTTTGTAGCCATATTTTGCTCAGTCAGTGAGTGTAATTCCATTGTCAGCTGATTATTGCGACCCTGTAGATCTTGAATGGTGGCTTCGGCCTGTGGAAAAAAACACTCGAAGACAATCGACATCTAATGTACTAACCTCTTGCGCTTGCGCTATATGTATTTCTATCTGTTGCCTTTGTAACTGAAGAGCATTGTTTTCTTCGTGTAACTTATGCATGGCGAGAGATTCTTCGTTCATTTGCGCCTGTATTTGTTGGAGCTTTTGATTCTGACTGTGAATTCGACCGTTAACTGCTTGCAATTCGAGATGTTTCGCCTGTAGTGCCTCTTCTAAGCCTCGAACTCTTTGCTGAAGTTGCATTTTTTCGGCCGCCTGCTCCGCGCGTACCTCACGCAATTTTGCTTGTACGCCTTGTAGTGCCTCTTGCTCTTCTCCCAGCGCCTTTTCTTTTTCTGCCAGTTGTTTCTTTAGCTTTTGAACGGGATCGGCTTTCCCCTATTAGAAAAGTTAATGCAATGGTTATACATATAAACACCTGCACATAAATTAACTGAAACAAAAGGTGTACCTCACTCCACTGATCCACAACTGCAGGGGCCTCATGCTGCTTGTTTAGTAAGAGATCTATAAGTATTTGAACTTCAGATCGAGACAGTTCAGCTTTACGCACCGCATTCAGTAGAAGAGGTAAATTGATGTCTCCATCTTTGGCCGCTAAAAATAGGCGGTTTTGAAGCAAAGTTAATAGCGAGAGTAATGCGTTTACCGATTTCTTGCAATACATTAAAGTCAGATTTCTTCTTTTTCTTTTCTTTGCTGCCGCTGGTGACACTTTCACTAGATGTTGACGGAACAACGGCGACCTCTACAGCTGGTACATCTTTAGCCACGACTTGCTGCGCAGGCGGTACCTTTTCGGGCAATTTCTTTGATTTTTGAATTTCCGGACTGGAATTGATTACTTTTTCTTTTGTTACTTTTTCTCTCACACTCTCCTGCACTTTTCCTTTTGCTTCGGTAGAATTTTGTTTCGGTTTTCCTGCTTTAGTTTCTTGTAATCCGTTCTGCTTAGACTTACTAGGCTTTTCCTTGTTAGATTCAGTCTTAGCAGAAACATCTTCTTTCTAATTCAATTCAAACACAAATAAAAATGCAAAATAGGTGGTAACGTATACGTTAGGTAAATTAGGAAATAAGCATATACATTTGCAATTGTTTAGTTATTCTTATTTGTAGCTAAAGATTGCAATTAAATTAAAAGAACAGGAATACAGGTACGTTTCCTGGTTGCACGCCGAAATAAGCAGTATCAATTGCTTACCACACATTTTTAAAAGATAGGTACCACAAATAGCCTTCAGTTGCCCATTATTCTGTTATCAAAGAGTGAATTTTTTACAATTTTTGTTTATTTACCTCAAAAAAATTTGTAGTAAATATGGGCCCTTTTCATAAATGACATGGGAATTCCCCTGAGAATTCGATATACAGATTTATTAATTTCAGTTGGTTTGTCGTTTGCCTGTACTCCAGACATGTAAGACAAACATTTAATTGAAATATCAATTTTGCAGCCTTTTATTTAAGAGTGGTAAAATATACACGTAGGAACATTTTGGAGTCGGGGAACCGCTTTTCAAGTAAAAAACTGGATCAAATAAACTTACATTAAACTCATTGTGTGTACGATAAATAAAAATGTTGTATACAACGACATACGACAGGGAATTTAAAGTTAATAAAAAAGGTGCATATTGCTCGCGACCCGCAAAGTACAGCCGGTTTGCGATTCATGCCAACTTTTCTTCCACCAAATTTTGCATTCATCACAATAATAAAAGTCAACTACCTATATTTCCAAAGGAACCGCCAAGGAGATTATATCAATTATTACTAGAAGAGAATATTACCCACGCCAATAACCGTAAGTTATTTTAATTTTTTTTTTTTTGTATGAAATTGTGGTCTGTTACTTTTAGTAATTTGTATATTAAATTTATTTGAGGTAATTTTAATATACCTAAAGGAATCGACCTGTGAGAATTACTGGCTCATGAAACAAATTTTGTATTGTGTTTGTTGTTAAAGGGCGGATCCAAACAAAGGATGTGTGTTATTTTGCTTTTGGAAAATAAACAATAAGCAGCTGATATGTTTTCCTTCTGTGAATAATTAATCACTTAACAATTAAAAAAGTGTCTCCATTAACAGATATTTTTTTAACATAATTCTTCTACTTCATCCACCTTATATGATATGTTAAAACCTATTTAAAAATCACAACGTTTTACAAGGTCTGAGAGGGATAGATGGAGTTCATGTAGATATTAGCAGTATGGCAGAAGCGAGACGATAAATAGTAGGAACAAAGCACAAGATTAATGAACAATCATCTCAAAATTAACAGGTGGATGAATTCAAGTACCTGGGCTGGGAATATCACTAAACACGGACGAAAATCTGGAATCGAAAATCAATGAAAATATACAAAGACTTAAAGACAGGTCTTAAGGGTAACAGAAGATTTCCAGATGAAGAGTATTGATAGAAACAAGATCCAAAGGAATACAAATTTTGTATATGTTTTGTAGATTTCATGGAAATAAGAATTGTTGCAATAATAAACACATCAAATTGTGTAAAATTTTGAAGAGAAAATTAAACAATTTTCTTGCTTTGTTAGAAAAAATTTACGA
>NW_022170249.1:33191248-33202616 GCF_008802855.1 Photinus pyralis
GCATATTACTAACTTTATAAACGGTTTGTTTTTCGGGAAATTCAAATTGTCCGCAGTCATTCTGGATCACCCGGTATAGTCCGTAATGGAAAGTTCAAAAATGCAAATATGCATGTAAAAATATTGTTCTATGTAATTAAAAATGCATAATCCGAGCTCATATTGTTACTTTTCAATATAAAAGTTATTCGGTAAATTGTAATCAAATTATTACAACTTATAGGTACTTACCACAATTTTTTAACCATTCGGGATGATTACGAAAACAAAATAATTTTAGTCCTTTAAAATTTCTACGAGTTTTATCGCAATTTATATAAATACACTTATTTCCGCCAGCTAACGGCATTCTTAAATTTAACTTGATGCACTAGTATTTAATTTCCACGCGAGCGTAAACTTCGTTAGATGGTTACAAGTACACGCAAAACGAGAGACTGACGTTCGCGCCACCAACAAAACCAACGAAATCTTTCCATACTACTAAAAAATCTTTCCATTTCTCGAGCGTTAGCCGCGACAAGTCGCCCATAAGGACGAGCTATCTGTAAAGCTCCGTTTATCTGTGGTATCTACTACTCATTTGAACTACTCAATAGGTTCATGTGCTTTTTTTAAAATGGAACATAGAGAAATTACATTGCATGCAAACTCCTATGTTCGCATTTAAAAAAAATTCACTGTATATGCTAGATGTTTCTACATACCTACTTAAAATCGGCGTAGTAAAAAAAATTTTTTGACCATAGTTTCTTGGATTTAACCCACAGTTGGTATTTTTAAATGCAACAGCCTGTATCTCTTAACGTGAATTTTTTTGCATTCCTTGTCATAATTACCTTGATGTATCACAACCTATTTTTTTTATTTAGTCATGAAAATCAATACTTTTTACTGTTTTAAAATAGTAGGCCATGGATTCATGGAGATTTTGTTTTGTTTATTGTACCTATTCTATTCATGGTAACTAGGGCAGCCGATACCAAACAATAAAAATGGCTGACAGTTGTAACATGTCATTTCAAAATTTTTAAAAAAATATGATATACAGGGTGTCAATTTTAAAACTTGCAGTCGGCCATATTTTCCAAACTAAAGAAGATATTGAAAATCGCGCAAAGCCGTTTCGGGGGTATCAAGGGGAACCAGAATGACGTTATGAGCGACAACCTTAGACCATATAGTACATGGACTGCTAATTGTAACTAAAATATGGTCAAGGACATTGCCTGGGTATGTGCGTTTCAGGGTAAACGAGTCTGTCCGAAATTGTCCGATGAGACACGATTTGAGGCTGTCAACCTAACAAACGTCAGGTAATTAATTGCCCAGGTATGGTAAAAAAAAGCAAACCTATTCTTATTTGCGGACGTATAGAAGATGATCAAGAGTATTTAAAGTTTCCCGTACTACGCGGTTACTATAAAAGCTACTCTCTACCCGATCTGAGTGGTGTTCATACGACATTAGTTTACCCTGAGATTTATATACCCACGACTACAGTGCCCTCTATCCTTGACCACCCATTTTGTATTGAAAGTATAGGGCTAATAGCAGACCATGTACTATATGGTCTAAGGTGACAACCACCCACCCCCCCTTAACCCCCCAGCTCCTCCTCTTCAAAAATCTTAAATGTCAACCCTATACTTGTGACACATCGTTGGCAAGCTACTGACAAATACTTTCCAGTGGTACCAATAACGTCAATATTCGTTAAGACAATTTAATAAAAATGTAATAATTAACACAAAAAAACTAAATGTTGACATTGAGGGATTTATGGCAAATTGGCCAAGAACTTCAACCTGAGCTGCTTCATTAAGCAATCTTGGTTGCTTTCTTTTTTATTGATAACAGATCCCGTTTCTTCGAATTTAGCGATCAAATCCTGAACATAGGCATGGCTTAATTTTTATTTCTTTTTGTTCATTATTAAATTTTTGTTAAATTGTCTTAATGAACATTGACTTTATTGGTACCACTGGAAAGCATTTTTCAGTAGCTTTTCAACGATGTGTCACAAGTGTGGGGTTGCCATTTAGAAGTTTTGAAGAGGGGGTTAAGGGGGTGGGGGGTTGTCACTCATAACGTCATTCTGTTCCCCCCTCGATACCCCCGAAACGGTTTTGCGCGATTTTCAATATCTTCTTTAATTTGCAAAATATGGCCGACTGCAAGTTTTAAAATTGACACCCCGTATGTAATATAATAGTAGACTCGCGTTTATGTGAATATTCGGATATATGAACGATTCTGTAATGCAAACAACAAAATATTCCTATTGACTACTCTGTGGTAGTAGATTGATTCTGTTTGTGGCATTAAGTGTCACAAAAAAGTGGCACTCAGTCGTGAAAACCGAATGTGTATATCTTTAAAAACAGCTGAGATGCATTGCAGTCTCGATCAAATTAGGACACACGTTCTTTCGGCCTATTAGATGGGAAGGTCAGGTCTAGGAAGGATTCTTTTGAAGCATGATGTTCTCTTATTGTCGTGGTGGGCATTCTGATATGTACAGAGTGGTTCAAATTCATGAGCACCATTGGGATCTCTGCAAGGGTGAGAGATACAGTGTAGGTTAAATGGGGGCAAAGTTGCCTCTTTTTGTGCTTATGACATTATGACGTCATTTTCCATAGCTTAAATTGTAGGAAATGGACAGTTTCTGTAGAGTAGTGTGGGATGAAAAAGCTATTGAGATAGACCTGCCCATATTTATTCGAAACAGAGTACAAAATTCACGCCTTTCCAAAGCAGCCAATAAAACAATTGAGCCTCGGAATGGCAACTTTTTAAAGAAAATCTCAAATCAAAAGAACAGAATATTCCTCGGGATATTCCATACATTCTGAATTTGTAATCTGGTACATAGAGTAGTATACATAGAGACATACCGGAATGTTCTGGATTGCTTGTAATGTATAAATACCCCATTCTTTACAATCTTTGGCTGTCCTCAAAATAAAATTGTGCATGTAAATTCGTGTTGCTAATGACGTCAACATTAATGTTGAGCTTTTGTTATTTATTTAGATTTACACCACACATCTCATCTTGTCTTAGAAAATCTTATGCGTCGCTTAAAACCATATATCATATGCGGAATTGCTTGGATCGGTCTACTCGTGTGCTTCTCTGCTCCTCTTTGGTTTTGTCACAATTTGACCACGCGGATGTAGTATATGGTCCTTGTTTAACTAGTTTTGATAACAAACGTGTGCAAAAAGTACAAAATAGTTGTGTGAGATTGATTTTCGGAATGAGGAAATATGATCATGTAAGTCACAACTCACAAGTTGATCGATCTAAAATGGTTAAATATGCATAATAGGAGAGTTGGACATGCTGCTAGCACGTATTATAAAATTTTAGTTAATAATCAACCCACCTATTTATACCGCAAATTAAAATACAGAACTGATGTACATACGCTAAATTTGAGAAACAAAGGTTTGCTTACACCTCCCTCGCACGCCACAGCTATGTATGAAAGATCTTTTACCTACAACATCAGCAAATGGTATAATTCCCTAGCTATGGACATCCAAAGCATGCCTTACAAAACATTTAGATTAGCTACCATGTCGAGGTTATTGCATGAACAATCTTCTTATCAATGATATTTTACAATTTAATTTGAGGTTTTTTTTTTTTGCTAGATATATTATTTTTATTTATTTTTTTTGTATTTTCTGTTAATGGACGGAATCACATGGGTTAGATGGAAGAGCAGAAATGGTATGTACATATGTTTCATTCCATTACTGAATCTCGCCCTTTGTACACATTTCTATGTAATTTAACCTATAGGTACTTATTAAAGACATTTATTATTATTATTATTATTATTATTGTCCCTGTTAATTATTGATTAAATTAAATTAAATATTTTAGGAAAAAACTACTGTCTCCCGACGATCTTCAACTAGATTGGAAACCACTTTATGACCTGTGTGTTCGCTTAATAGAGAAGAGCCATAGTGGCTTAGGAATGTATAAGTACTCTTCATCTCTTGAAATGGTTGTTGAAGATTTAATTTGTGTTTGTCGTTTGTACGTTTGTACTAACTCGAAATGTTGCATTAAAACATACACATACTTTTAGATACTTTCCAGTGGAAGCGACTCAAGAAATTTTGGACGAATTTCGGCCTCACCTATATCCGTACGACAATACACAGACCGGTAACACTATAAATTATCTTGGATTGTTATTACCAATTGTTACTCCACCCGAAAAGAAACATTTGGGATACGAGCTTTGGTTGGGAGAACTCATGGAATTGTGGAGAGTGTGTCCTAATGCCAAGGTGTGGGAAAATGTAAGCGCACTAATTGAACGCTAGGTGACGAACTTACATGAGAAATTTGTAGCATTTGACTTGTCTACTGGCGCGTTTGGCAAATTATAACCACGGGCGTATTAACTGGGACCCTTACATTCCTATTATGTTTGACCGTTTTAAGAGAGCTTTTCATTTACCTGTAAGTTACCAAAGGAGGCAATTGATGAGACCATTTAAAATTGACGCGACGTCTATGGTGAACTGGATTGTGTGTACTCTAGGTGGGCCGAGTGACGTGGCCTTTTCCCACTTAGAAAAATTTATGCAATCTTTAGAATCATACTACCATCCTGCCAACTTTGGAAAGTAATAATGATGTTAAATTGGTTGATTGTGAGTGCATGTAAATTGTTTTGTGGTAGATGGACACCAAAAATTCGAGAGTTGTTAAGAAAATTAGCGTTGTATTTTGTACAACGCGTACATTGCGAGCGTTTTAAGAAGATAACTTGGGACTTTAAGATATCTCCCGAGTTTAAACTGACTGACGCAGACATTGAACGTTTTGTTAATATTATGAAACCGTGTCTAGAACAAGCGATGTTTTCTGGACTCGGCACCCAGGAAGTTGCGTTTGCAATGCAATACCTAGCAGCGTTACGTCCCGATCTAATTGTCCCAGTTGTACTAGAAAAACTCTACACTTCTATGGATAGCCTCACCGAGCCTCACAAACTATTATCATCGATGATTTGTACTATGTCAGTTGCAAGGTAAATGTGGACAGTACAATGCAACTTTGGTATTACGTATGTTTTAGATTTATGGCCGACGGTGCTAAGAACAATTATCCTGAGGGCCCCACTCACATCTTTCCACTTCTCACCTCATTTTTACCAGGAATCGATCCAAACGATATCAGAAAATGCCTGATGACTTTCAACTTGATATCGCATTTTTCAAATTTAGCTCCACTCGTAAACTCCTCGGAAGCTAATAATTATTATGATGACCTTACGGAGGAGGAACATATTATTTGTGAGGCCTCGGCCGGGCTAGAAGATTTCGTACTGCAATTTTTCGATAGAATATGTGCCTGGGTGGAATCCAATTCTCTCGATTTTGTTCGGTTAGAACACAGCGATAACGATAATAAGAGTATACTGGAGTCTGTATCGGAAACTGCGCTATTCTCTGTCATAAACGCTCTGCTTTATCAATGCTCGCCCGAGATTTTCACGGTAAGGGAAAAGACGCATGCGCTGTTTTAAAATTGTTTTGTTTTCAGGCGGCACTTAGAAAGGTTCACAGCTTTGCTACTAATCGTATCTTAGAATTGAAAGTTTCCGGAAAGTTAGTCGCAATTTTATGCGCTTGTTTTGCCAAAACCAACCCTAAGGAAACGCTGAAATTGTTTGTTCCAGATCTATGCGATACAATAGAAAGGTTGCTAGGGGACGACGAAGATATTAGCAAGGAAGAGCAGCTAAATGATGAACTGTTATACAACTTGTTGCTATTGTCAGAGGTAATCAACTTTTTTAAGTCTGCCCACAACTGCGATATTTCATCTCTAGACTACTGATAAGTTTTCATATAGAAACCGCCAATCAAAAATGCAGAAAAGTATGATTTAACCCAAACTAGAATCCACAGTAATTTTTTTTACATTGTGTGGGGTCAAGTGTGGAGAGCACTTTTCCTTAGCTGCTTTAAGTGTTGAGATATTGTAATAATAATAAGTTGGAAATTGGTAATAGAGAAAATTCAAAATTGTTTTTCTAAACATTGTCACTGGAGAACTTTTTCGTAGCTTGATTAATAAACTGCAGGAACCAGTGTTAATCAAACAAGTGTTAGCATATGGATAATGGTAATCCCAATGTATAATGATGTCTCATGTATATCAACCAGTACAGTCCCCCCATGCAATCACACCCCGAAAATAGTATTTGCCAGTTAAATCTTTGTATAGTGATATAGTTACACAACTTGGCCAGAAAGAAGAGATGCAGTGTGAAACTATAGTAGGATCTTCCTTATTTTGCGCACACATGATCGGTTATGACGCCCTTACTAAGTATGTTTACATTGTATCATAGAAGAGAATATACGCAAAGATAATACTACACCAGATAGACACCGTCTGTATAAATTTTAAACGCTCAATTTTGTCAGCGGGATATGTCGACTCTGTCTGCGGAGAATGTTTTTACCACAATAGATTATTCACTGCATTTTGCAGAAAATATTAGAACAATGGCTCTTTATATTTTGTTAGTCAAGCGCGGCCTTCTGTAGGCGTACCGCATTCTTTCACTGTTCTTTTTCTGCTCTAATTTAAATTAATAATACACTTACTCCACACTGAACAGCTACAGAAAAATCTGCCGTATTTCTTATAAAGAATGGAAGGTACCCTCACTTTCCGCCTAACAATCTACCTGTTGCTGTTTACAATTACACAATTTTGGCATGTCCAAAAAACGGCTATCGCAATAGCTCGTGCTAGGTAGCTAAAAAAATTTTTGACAGTCTTACATCTTTTATCCCTAATGTGGACTACCAAAATTTTAACGAAATAAAAATAATCGTTTTGGCGAAAAAAAAATTTTAGTTTTTTGTCTTTGACACTTTTTTCTCAGTTTTTTTGTCATAAAACCTGACAGAAGGTCTTTGGAAGAATTTACTAAAAATAAGTTATTTAAAAAAATTCGATGCCGTTATTTTAAAAATCCGACCCAAATAAAGGCAATTAACATGGGAAAAATGTTTTTTGTAGATTGTGCTCCCCATGTTAACTTAAAGGGCTTATTTATTTATTTATTTATTTTTTATTTCATTCAGTAAATCACAGATTAAGGATATTGGACAAGTCATTCTACACAAACAATAAAAAAATAATATAAACACGTATTTGAATATATAGTAAATTAAAACAAGGTAGGTATATCACAGTTACAGTTTCTGAAAAAAACAAAGACGAGTAAAACTTATAAAATAACAAAGATATAGAAATCAGTTGAAATGCATGGTCGAGATATTCTTCCATAGAATAAAACGCATGAGTGTGGCTTATAATGACACATGACACCGATCGAAAGAAAGATTGCTTTCTCATCTAATCACATACGAATTAGTTAATTTTCGGTTGCATTTCCAATTATTTCATCAAAAATTTTGAGATAAATGCAATTACCAAAATCATGTAAGCCATGACTATTAGTAAGACAAAAATCAGATTCAAATGTTATTCTTTAGAAAATTTCCAATTGAGTCATGACACATGATTTTGCTAATTGATAATTTTGTTGAGTTTTTTATGAAATTATGAGAAATACACCTGCAAATGAAAAAATTCGCCTATCTTTAGATGAGAAAAAATCTTCTTTCGATTGCATGGGGTCATTATAAACCCTCGGAAGTCGGAAGTTAACCTACATGTGGAACAACAATCTGCAAAAAAACAATTTAATTTTTTAACATGTTAATTATGTTCGGTTTTGAAATATTCACCAGGTATGTGCTTGATATCAAAATTTAAGCGCTGGAGTGATTTAGTTTCTCTGGAAAATATAAATTCGAAAAACGGTCAAATTTTGAGAAGAAAAGGTTATAATAGCGAAATGGGTAAAGTTAAGGGTATGTTACGTTACATAAAAAATAAAAAAGTACTGTACAGTACGTTTAAATTTCTCAATAAAATATGGGGTGTTCCATTTTTTAAAAAACGGGTGTTTGATACGCTAGTGAAATACAGCATGCCACTGGTGACCAGAAATATTTTGGAAACATTTTTGCTCCTCCATTTTTCCCCATATCTTTTATGGTAAAGGCATTACGATCCGAGGGGATGTTACAACCTGTATAAAGTACATATTATACAAACGGTATATAGTTACTTACTTACAAGGAAAAACATGCATTGAATTTGTTGAATTCGTAACTGTGATTTAACATTCCAGAACCTACATAAACACTTAATTTCAACGTTTATTGTGTTTTAAAAATGTTTTGCTGCCCCCCCCCCCTTCCCACCCCAAATGAATGTTATTACTGGATTCTAAAACAGATCACGAGTGAATCAGAATTCAGATGTTTGATAATAATAATAATAATTTATTGAACCTTTTGTTGCCATTCATTCAATGTAAAGGTATGTCAGTAACTATTGTTAACAATACAAATGTGGTTGCATTTATACCAATAAGCGTAATATAAGAGATAACGTAATAACAGATAACAGCTATGACTTACGTTCTTGGAGCGTGTAGTAGTAGTAGCAATCTAAGTAGTTTGTTGGAGCATTTTTGTACTGTTTTTTAATTTTAATTTCTTTTATGTCTTGTGGTAGCAACCTGTGTAATGTACTGATTTTTTGAAACTGTATGATTGCGCTTAGGTAAGAACATACAGGGGTAGTGACTTGACGAACGCACCATAGGAATTTCAGTAGTAATTTTTTTATTTGGCTTCCCTGATTATTTTAGAAATAAAGTCTATTTAGGCGAGAGAAAAAAATTACGAATCCGTACGTGCTATTGTTTCCTATTTTATAAATTCAGAAACAGCAAAAAATTAAAAACCGTCACGTTTATAAAGTCGGTAATGCCATGGAATTATCAAATCAAACAAAAGCGCCTGCATTTTAGTCCAGTCAAATTATCATAATACCCTGCATCACTTGTGTCATTTCTATATTTTTTTTTAAATTGTTAGGCTGAGTACGGAGGTCAAAAATCCAAGTTTTCGACATCCAAAGACCTGTGCGAGCAACGCAGCACTCGAAAATACGCCATTTTTTCTATTATTTTTAGGTTTTGGTTAGTTTTAGATCTTAAGGACAGATTTTAAAGCAAGCAATTACTGTCGTATACTTTTTTAAACTAGACAAAATTTGTGACAATTCAAGCCCTTAACTGACTCTGTAAGTCCAATAGTTTTGGAGATACAGCGTTTCAAAGATTCGTAAATTCTTCAGTTTTAATCAAATTTGCCTTTTTTTTCGCATAAAAACCTCATGAACATTTTTATAATTTTGTTCGTTTGGGGGGACTTTCTGGTGAGCAGTCTCCACAAATCCGCACAGAAAGAGCTAGAATGTTGATATCCTCTGGATCCCTACCATCTCCCATGATAAGAAAGTGGTCATCTTCTTCTTCAGCAAGATCCACTACCTGTTGCATGGATTGCGAAATCTGTGAATTTTTTCCTTTTGCCTGACCTTGCTCGACCATTCAAAAGGGACACCGTATATAGAAGATCTGTGACAGTAGCAGAAAGCTTACTCACAACACTAGGTTTGAATTAAGGCATCATATAAACATGGATATTTTCCCACTAAAAGACAAAAATATTTAATTTGATTTCATTATCTGCAATTTTTAGCACTTCTTCAAGTTTATTGCGACTCACGACTTACGACAATTCATCGTGCATATTTTGTAAGTTTACTTTCTGCGAAGAAAAAACGCAAATTTTGATAAAACTTCTAAAACTAATAAATTTACCAATAGTTGAAGCACCGTATCTCGGAAACTATTAGACCTGCAGAGATCGTTTATCGCTTAAATTGTCAGAAATTTTGTCTAGTTCAAAAAAGTATACGACAATAATTGCATTAAAATCGGTTCTTCAGGAGTAAAACTTACAAAAACCAAAAAATGGTAAGATAAATGACATATTTTCAAGTGCTGTGTCGCTCGCACAGGTCTTTCAATGTCGAAAACTTGAATTTTTCACATCCATATTGATCCTAACAATTTAAAAGAAAAATTAGAGATGACATATCTGATGCATGGAATGCCCATTTTTTGGTCTAATTTGACTGTACTATTTGCCATAGAACAACAAACTTAGAATGGAAACTGTAATGTAATGTCATAGATATATAAATACCTAGATACAGCCATCCTTAACAAACGTACCTCGGTTTTTAAAAAACATATCAAAGAAATTTGTACATCTCTCCATTGCCTTCTAACCAAGAAGAAACATGTTCTATCTCTTTTTATTGCATTAACTTCTATGTCGTACGCGAATCGGACGCTTAAAACAAACTTAGCGCGTCCCATAAGTCATGTGACAGTTGACACATTTCACGATCGCGCGAAATCAAATCTAACTAAATGGGCGGTTTTTTCACTAAATATTATGTAATTATTGCGTTATCAATGGAATACGAATAACATTAGTGCTTGCCATAATGATAGACGCGTCCATAATTGTTATTCCTGAAATAGTTTTATTACATAGAGCTACGCCATTCAAATTTGGGACTTTGTTTACCTTGTTTGGCACGATGTGCTGCAGTGAATTCATTGCTGGCTTGCAGAATACCAAAAAAACCGTAAGTAAGTAAAGTTTATGTTCAACATTTTAATTTTAATTGCATGGTTTTAGGCGTATTGGTAACGGAGATTAAGTTGCGAGAGGAAGTGAATTCGTTTCCAATTATCATTTTGGCCTATATGATGTTGATGCAGTGCGTTTGTATCATGATCACAAAGAAGGATCCGTGCAATATTCTTAGGAAAACGAGATTTATAGACTGTGTGTGCGTGCAATATAAAATTTTGGTCGCTACGCGTCTTGCCTACCTTTCGGCATGTTGTACAATCGGTGGGGTTTCTTTTTAGCGCATTTTTGCAAAAAATTTTTTTTGTAAAAAGTAGCTTTTAATCTCACTTTGGCTGGCTGGCTGGCTGGCTGGCTGGCAGCAAATGTGGGCGCGTAGAAGAACTCTTGTAGAAAAGCAACGGGTGTACGTGTATCTACAGGGCCGTGAAATTTGTCAACCTTAGGGACATGGCTACATGATGTGGGGTTGGCGACATCTGGGCGTCATCCTCGAGCGTAGTATACTAACGTGAAGTTTTTCAGTTTTTTCCTATCTTCTACTACAGTTTTGGTCCGATTCTTTTGAAATTGGTGTCGTCGGAAAGATGTTGTAAACGCGCACAACTCCTGCGTGGCGGAATTTTGTTTTTGTCATAGGGGCGAAATTAACGACCTTTTGCGAGGCGCGCGCGCGTCTTCGAGAAGTAGTCAACTTCGGGCGCCTTTTACCTTCCGTT